>NW_005187455.1:1694285-1699314 GCF_000239375.1 Pundamilia nyererei
TGTGTGTGTGTGTGTGTGTGTGTGTGTGTGTGTGTGTGTGTGTACGAACAGAAGCACAGAAATAGAAGAATACACACATGTGTGAAGGGGGGGGAGAATTATCATGGAGAAAAGACGTGCAGTGACTTTCTTCATCAAATACTTGGCAGACGATCAGAGGAGCGGAAGCTATTGTTGGAAGACACCCTCCTCTTTCCCTGTGCACACAGGCAAACACAGTCAAACACACACACACCCCTCAAACACACATTTCAAATGCACACTTCTACTACCTTCCTCCCTCCACCCTCACTCTCCTGCTTTCAAACTTCGGTAGAGAGTTGCATGCCACTGTCACATCTTCTTTCCAAAGTCACAATTAAAGATGCTGAATACGTGAGTGTGCTTCGGAGGGTGAGGTGGCTGCTTCGTAAAAATTTTGATTGGCAAACTTTATCTGGGGACCCCGAGGGACTTTGCAGCCACTGTAAACGATTTATCGGAAAAATGCATCCCAGAATGCTCCTCGGGGGCTCGTGCCCCGGGGCGATTATTGAATGACCTCTGAGAGCGTGACTCCCGCTAACCTTCCCGCCTGTCAACAAATTAACTTCCTTCAGGAGTGGAAAGGTACTGGGACGACCAGCTTGACAGCACTATTCACACAGGCGGGTTCAGACACAGCTTCAGATCCAAAACAGAGCAAGAGTGTCTGAAGGGAGGAAGGCACCTTCATTAGGAAAGGGAGGCTGTGCCTGAAGTGTTCTACTTGGAACTGTGTAATGTAAAATTTAAACAAATGTGAGGGAACTTATTCTTGGCACAAGGAGTAAGAAATACAAAGAACTCAAAACAGGAAAACAGGTAAAACAGGAAAAATGGATCTCATTATCCATCTGTTTTACACATGTTTATTCCAAGTGGCAACCTCCAGGGTTGAAAAGCAGGTCAAATGTCAAAAACTGCAATAGCCTGAGTGGCCACTTGAGGCTAACTTGCAAAAAAAAAAGTTAATCTCCATGACTTAGAAGTTAAAATATTGAACTTTACAAAGTTCAGAAAAGGTTTTGGGGTCCTTACAGCACATTTGTTGAGGCCTCAGTTACATGGGGTGTTGTACTAGGAATCTCCCTGTGATTGATTTTGCTATGGTCAACCGTACCTTGCATGGAAGTCACTGACTTGTCTGCAAATACTCAAACTCACACTGTGTTTGCTTTCAAAATGAAAGATGTGCTTTACCCCTGCAACCATATAAAAAAGTGCAACTTCTACTCTGCAGGCAAACGGTCTCCATTTCCAGTTTGCGTTGCACACTTCAGTTCCATGACAGCTGAACATAGCTTTGTTGCCAGCTGTTTGCAGGCAAGTTGGCATCTTCTATGCAATCTATAGATGACTGCGGCAACTTACTACTCACCAGCTGATCAGGGAACCCACTTTTCTCCCTAGCAACCAGTGATTACCACGAGGGTCATTAACCAGTCTCTAGGCCTCCAAAACGGAGGCCTTAAACTTTAGACTTAGGTTTACGGTCAGTAGCATGGCCACTTCGAGGAGGTTGAACCTTACAAGATGCCTCCTCTAATCAGTTTTTCTGGTGTTGGTTTGTTTTGGAGCATTTGTATAGCAATTATCTGAAGCTTATGTCTTTTTGTGCCATTAATTGTCCTAACATCCAAGAAGAATTTTAGTGCATGAGATTCTGCTATTTAATTTATGTGTTAAGTTAGCACGAGTTAGCCAATATCCATGGTTTGTAGATTTATCAAACAGTCTCAGCACACTAGCAATATGCATCTTTTATATAGCCCTTGTTTTTTTCCTATACAAGATTGTGGTGATTGACAATAACAAAACATTCCTCATAATTTCAGAAGACCATTTTTTGTCCAATGTTATTTTACCTACCTAGTCTAAATCTCAAAGCTGCCAGTGGTCCACCATGAAAAGAAAGTGCGAGCATATCTGTCCCCTCTGGGCCTCCATCCAAGCCAGTCGCCCATTGCAGTCCTGCCAGGCCTCCAGAACAGCGCAGGTGCTGAGCTAGTCTTAACGTGGGAGCTGAAGCTACCTCCTCTGATACGAGCGCCATATTTACAGGTGCCAAGCCCACATCAAAGCACATCAGCTCCTCCTGTCCTCCCCCTACCATGACAACAGCCCCAGCAGGGTGCCAGGCGAGGAGGGTGGCCGGCACGGGGCATGAGGCTAGGAAAGAGATCCCGCGTCGTTGGTCGTACAGGACTAAGGAGGAGTCACTTAAGCCAAGAAGCAGAGTGGTCTCAGAGGGGTGACGCGAGCAGGAGACTGGGTGAGATGACAGCGGGATTCGGGTGACTGAAAGGCGGTGCAGGCGTCCTCGTGCACATTCATACACACAGGTATCAGCCCAGGACTCCTCTCTGAATCCCTGAGGCCCTGCAGGTAACTCCACTGTTAGGACCTGGTAGGGCTGGAGCAGGCTGAAGCGGCAGTCCAGAGGGTTGCCTTCAGTGTGGACTGAGCTTAGGACCTGAAGGAGAAAAAAGTTAGAGAGGACAAGGGAACAGCTTCAGAAATAATGGCATGAAGAGAAATTTCGAAGTTGAAGAAAAATGATCTTGTAATCTTGTTTTGCACGGCTATATCCTGGCATGTAATGTTTCCACAGGAAATTGAAGCATGTGTGAAGGATCGTGGTACGCCTGTCTACAGACATCCCCGGTGGAAGCTTCACAGTTTGGTCTGGCAAATTCCTTTCTGAGATGGAATCTATATATGAAAATTAAGTACACATATTCACAGAGGATGATTTGTAATAATAATTTGCTTGACCCAAGATGCCTCATTTGCTGTTCAAACTTTCTGTTTACAAGAGGCAGCCAATCAGAAGACAACTGGATTTAAATCAGCACATTTCAGACCGGACATGAACTGTAGGGGGCCACCAAGGCCCAGTATGAGGAGAGGATTATTTTAAACAGTCAATCAAGCACAGCTACTGTAATAAAGGGCAAGAAGAGCAATGTGGAGTTTGAAATCAACATAGTCCTCCTTCCTGATACAGGCATGCCAGCATGCTGAAACAAGATTTGAAGGATGATGTCTTCTCTCAGTGTCGAGGAACAAAAACATTACTGTAAACTTTAGGGGAAGAGGACTGCATCTACTGTAGATCAAGTGTATTTTAAAAAATGTTTTTATTAGTCTGTATTCATCATCAAAGATCTTTTAATTTTTGTTGCTGTTTTAACATGCTCTTCAACTTGAAACCTGTTTTGTGCTGCAACTGTTATTGAACTAACCTGTTTTGGAATAAAACGGCAGAGACAAAGACAGAACACGTGAGAGAAAGACAGGAATGAGTCATGCCGTGGCAGCAGCCCCAAACCCCCTGGAGATGGAAGAAATGGAGCCTTCCATATTGCTCATAAACACCCAGCTGTCAATCAAGACAGCTAATGATAAGAGCTCTATTTTAACTCAAGGTCAACAACATCTTCTCCCTAAGCATACCATGGCTTGGCACATAATGATAAACAACCTCCTCTGTTTACCTGTGTGAGGAGCCAAGAGCTCAGCAATAGACATGGCAAATGACAAGAAAAGGAGCCCTTTTCACTGGATACATGAAGAAATCTTGAATTTTTTTGACCAGTGGTCAAATGCAAAATGTAGATTATTTCTGCCTGGCCTACAACCAGTTTGCGTGGGTACAATGGTCCTGCTATGCAAACAAGCACTGACATTGAGGGAGACAGGCCGTGTCACGGGTGGTAGTGTCGATAAACACCCACAAGAAACCTGGAACAGTACGTGGATGACAGGAGAACACAGGCTGTACTAAACATCAGTCCAACAGTTACACAGTCACTAAAAGAGCTTTTTAGGAAGGATTTCACCTTACCAAAGCCTCTATCAGAGCCCTGCATTGACCGTGGCAGCTTTGGCTAAATGAGCCCATTTCTTTTCGCCGTGTAGACAGAAAGAAGGATCGGCTGCCTGCCTGCCTGCCTGCCTTCCTTTCCTTTTGCAAAGCTGCTCGGCCCAGTTTTTTGGCAGGCATTGCCAAAAAGGGACTTAGAGGGAGGAAGGCAGGTTTTTTTTGCCTGCCCATGGTCTACAGCAGGAGAGAAGCAGATGACTGTCCTCCTGAAAGCTTTTTTTCCTCCCTATAATCCCCCAGAGCTAGCTCCTGCTGCACCCCAGGGGGTGGGTGCTGCATGTGAATGTGTGTGTTTATTTGAAGCAGCAGGGTAGAGGGGCTCAATTCATGTAAAAGGTGGTGTATCCTGGGGCTGGTGCAGTTCTCTGGATAGCTTAATTTCTGCAAAGTGACACATGCGTGAAAATAAACGAGCACACAAATGCATAGCAGGTGAGGGTCCATCGTATTCACCCTACAGAACGCTGGACTCATAAGACCTACCTCAGTGCCACAAACCGTGACACCCCCCACCCTTCAACTACATCTCATCCTTTCAGCTTTTCATCGCATGCCCGGCTTGCTAGTGCCCGCTGCCTGCTGTGAGCCTGCATGCCACCATGGCACCATCGGGGGGCTGAGGTGCAGCTGACTCAGCTCCGTTTCACCTGACAGATGACCCTCCAAGAACAGGGATCAGAGGGCAGAGGCAGCTAAAGTTCTGAGCCAACAAATAAATACTACATGGGCGGATTCAACCTGCAGCAGCCACTATTTACATTTTTAAAAATGTACAACGTGCACAAAAAACATGTATGACGTGAGAAAATAACATCATGTTCAACCCAAGTTGGGATATTCATAACACAGCTGATGATAATTGCTTTATTACACTCTCAGCCCCTCTATAAATATTTCTGACCAACATTATTCACAGTTTAAATATTAAACCAGCTTTAGCACCATTGCACATAATATTCATCATCTAATCCTGCTCTGTGGCACATTTAATTCAGAATTGGTATCAAGAAAGTAAAAGAAAAAGATTAAAGTCACTAGAAAAGTGGATTATGGAAGTCAGAATCCAGGCTACTGAACTGTTTCAATAGAGACAGTGGCTGTGAAAAGTCCCTGAGTCTATCA
>NW_005187455.1:1704869-1754289 GCF_000239375.1 Pundamilia nyererei
CTTTATCATAGAATTTTGACAAGTTGTACTAGGAAATGCACAGTTGGAAATTCCCTGTGTTTAATGTAGCCATCATAAGTATACCTGTGCTATGCTCTGTGTGTGTGTGTGTGTGTGTGTGTGTGTGTACCTTCAGGCCTTCAGCAGGTGAGCAGCTGATTAGGACAAGGTTATTCCTGTGTGTATCTGTGGGAGTCCAGGGCCATAGCTCCTCACTGGACTCATCCTGGTTCCACCAGCAGAGTGCCACATCCTGGACACTGTTGAGACTTACATGTCTGTGGAGCCTACGACCACACCCGCCCAACTCCACACATACCACCTGGACACAAAAATACAAAACAGTGAAAATGGGCAATTAAAATAGTAGGAAGACAGAGATTCTTGAAGTTAGAACATATTTTATGAAGAATGGGAAAGATATGCGAGCATCTCAGTGTTTCGCTCATTTGGATTCACCTTCCTGGCCTGTTTTAAAACCCGAGGGCTCTGACACTTTCACGGCTGGAGCCCCTGGTGCCTCTGCTGTCCTTCCCCCATCCTGTTTTTGTTGATGTCTAAGGTTGTTTTTTCATCTTCCATTATTAATGTCTGTGTGCGTTTTGTTCTGTCGGGCTTGTTGTTTTAGTGATGTGCATATTTTTTGGGAAGGTCCGCCACGCTCTACGGGCCACAACAAAGAGACGCACAGTAATGAGCTCTCGTGGCGCTTGGGGGGGTGGGCGGGTTACACACATTCACACAGACACACAAATAGACACACATACATAAATATGTGCATGTATGTATACAATCATTGATTTATAAAGTAAACAAACACTCTTGGATAGACACACAAAGTGCAGGTACACACACACAGCCCCATATTCATACAAACCTTTCATATATTCTTTATCTTCAGCCATACTCACTAACACAAGGAACCAGAGTCAATGGCTAATGCGCACACATTAAGAGACACACACACATCCATGACCTCTGTCACACTGCAGAAGAATGGCTAAAACCTGATAGGTAGAGGGAGGACAGAGGTGAAGGAGGCAAAAGAGAGAGGAATAAATGGTGATAACGAATTAAAAAAAGCTGATTGTTTGGGTTTGGAGAGAGGGTTAAGAAAGGCAAGTGAGGTGAAAGCTGCTGTCATGCACTATAGCTTCGGGGAAATGAGAATTGAGGAATAAAATACAAGCATGAATTAATGAATGAGTGAAGGACGAAACAAAAAAGTGCACATGAAGAGGTTAAAAAGAAATCCAGATTAATTAGATCAGTATCAGTAATAGATCAATGAGAGGTTTGTGCCAAAATAAATGTTTGAAACCTAGGAAAAGAGCAGTTGTAACATCAAAATCCCCCTAAAAGGGCATCAGCAGGAATTTGGGAATATGTCTTTAGAAAATCAATTACTAAAAACATGTCTCAACAAAAGAAAATGGTCTAAAAGTCCCAGAACATGCAGAAATTAGTAAATCGACAAGCTGTACTGTATGAGTGGAGCAGATTTGAGAGTCAGTGGTCCATGTCTGCCCTCCTTGCCCCCTCGGGGGGGGAAATTTGCTTTGGACACAGAATACGCCTGAAAATGATGGAGCTACATCCGATGATAAAGGGAACAAAGAGTTGCTCCAAACAGCTGAACGGGAGATCACTGACAGATTAGAAATGGAAAAGAAAAAATAAAATCTGAAAATCACTGGGTTAATAACACACTCTATCTCTACCCCCCGTATGTCCCCTCCATCCCTACCCATCTCTTCGCTCTTCTAGGTTTTTTTTTCTGCTGGCGTTTGCTGGTCAGCAATAATCAAAAACCACTTTCTGTGGGCCGGATTAGTTTAGCCCCCCCCCTCAACGCCCCCTACTCTCCCTTCTCCAGCTTAGCCCACTGGACCAGGGCGGCGTGTACGCGTGTGCGTGTGTGTTGTAGGGGATGGGCAGCTGGGCATATGTGTACACATGTGTGTACTGGTCGCAGGTTGCATGCATGTATGTGCACATGCATTGACAGAGGTGTGTTGGATGTACAATATGGAGTGGTGGGGGTGATGCGGGGGGGTGTCTTATCAGGACTGTGCTTCTGGAGACAGACGCACAGCAGCAACGATTGCTTTTACACACACACACACACACACACACACACACACACACACACACACACACACACACACACACACACACACACACAGCCCTTAACAAAAGGGCCTGGCAGTAATGTGATAATGCCAGGGTTAGCGGTTAGCCAGCTAGCAAAGGAGGACAGAGTGTAGTTTTGTTTTGTGGGAAGAACCGTCCTACACATAATCAAGCATATTACTAACAGCTAAAAAAAACAAAAAAAAACAAAACACCTTCAGATCAGAGGGAGCCCAATACACACCTGAATGGAGATTAACAGACAGGAACAGGGAAGTCGCAGAGCCAGAGTCAAACTGGGAACATGTGAGCTATAAAGGCTACATTCTCATGATAATGTATATTGTATTGATGTAATACTAAACTGAACCAGTTGGAGAAATATTTATGACTTTTAATCCATTTCCCACCCTCATTTTCTTGAAGTGTGTCTCTGAAAACAATTTTTCCGTTTGACTGGTCTCATATGTGCTGATTCATGTCATGTGTACAAATGGAATATTTTCCTCTTTCAAAGCATGAAAAGAGCAGTTGGTGGTGGTGTGAATCATTTCATCGTTTACATCACAGACCACAGTTGGAGGCCTACATGGGACTCTACTCTAATTGCCTTATTAATTATCATTAGAAACTGTGTTAGGTTTAGGTAGTAAGAGGTTTTTTGTTAGGTTCAGGATATATGTTTATGTTTTATAAACTTCTTAGTTAGGTTTACAGAAACATCTTATTACATCTTATTAATAAACATTTTATTAGTTGCAGGGTGACACAGGTTACAGTCTGGATAAAATACATGCAAAAGACATGAAACATACTTCCCACTGAAATGCATTACATTCAAATTCATTTTAACTTCACAAAAATGAAATAATTTGTGTTCGCGATCATGAACAGATTTCTTTTTTTGTAACCTCTTCACATTTTGCCACAAGGCAACCTCATATTTAAGAAAATGTGATGAGAAAAATATTGGATTAATGGTTTATTATTTACAGCCATTTAAATAAGATTTAATTTTCACATCTTTGTCAAAATCCATAGTGATGGTCTACAGATTACAAAAATCAGGCCACCGTCCATATAGATTGAGAACAGACTGGAGGAAACTATTCTTAGTGGACTTTCCAAGCCAGATTTGGTAATTTATCTAGCTGTCACAGGGAGAAGGTCAATAACAAATCAAGGACCCAGCAGGTTCTGACTGAGCTTCAACATGTTTTTTTTCTTTCCTAGCAGCATTTTCATAGTTATTTTTAATGGCATTTCCTCTCCGGTGTCCACTGAAAGGACATGTAACTGTTTTACTTAATCTCAACAAGAAAAAGTACCCTACCGAATGTGAAACTGATCCAAGAAAACACTCTGGAAGTGTTTCCCAAGCAGCTGGCTACATTGAGTGCACTTTTTCTTTTTGGCCTCCGTTTTATTTTTATTTTTTAAACACTTCTCCATCTCTTTTTGCAATCATCAACCTAAAGACACACATGCTTAAGCACACACATTTCTCCATCAATGCGTTACCTGTACCTTGATTTCAGAGGGTGAGAGTTTGTCTGTTCGCCTGCCAGTCTCTGGGGAGTTCTGGGTCTTTTTGTTCAGGTAGACTGCCGCCACTTGGCTCTGCTCCAGGAAGGACAGCAGAATCAGCCTATCGCTCAGCACCGCTGGCAAAGACATCGTCACACGAAATGTCATCATTCAAAGCAGAACAAAAAAAACCACCACAACTGTGTGCTATTGAGGAGAACCATATTATTAGAGCACAATTACAGCTTTTACTTGTAAACACATGAGAAAAATGTGGAATAATTTAGTAGCAAATCTGCATGTTATGATTCATCAAGTTTTTCTGATTGTAAATCTACAAAGTCTGCAATAGCTTCATTAATATTCATCATTAATCACTGACAGCTGGACACATTAAGTAATAAAGACTGGGCTTTTTATGTGGAAAATATCCAGACCTATCCTGTTAGCTTCCACACTGTTAACTCTGCAACCTGCACAGCGTCCTGGAGATCCTTTCTAAACATTATGCTCTCCTTACACCTTAATGCAGCTTATCACCCTTCATCGGTTTCCATTAGTTTTGAGCATCTGTCTCACATCCCGTCAATAATTCTTCCTTCCTACTCTTTCCTTTTCACCTAGTCTACTCGTTTCCTATCTCCACCTTCCTGCATCCCCCCCTCCTCTGTATCTCTTCCCCTCCTGTCAGTGCACTGGAAGCTCTAAGGCCTTTTTGTGGTAGAAGAACACACTTGATCCTGTTCAACTCTTCAGGAGCTGCATGGAAACGCTGATTAGCAATTAAGCCTCCCTCTCCTTCAAATTAATCTGTTTATGAAACCAATTAAATGGAAAGGGTGGGGGTGTTGTTACACATGCAGGATATCTGCTGCTTTGAGTTGAACGAGTAAGGCTGCACCCCGAGATTCAGAAATCTAACCAGCAATTAATCATGGTATGTGTGTATTTATAAACGTAGGGTATTGGTACGATTACACGTCAAATTATCCTGTTGTGTGAAAATTTCAAATTAATATGCAAATATTCACGTGCGAAGAGAAATGCAGAAAAACTAGCATTTTAAATCAGGTCAACTGAGTCAGGTTGTCCTCATGTTGAAGTTGGATTATAAAGCATTCGTAACTAAAACTGGTTCAAGGCTTAAACCATTAAAACACAAAACAACAACAACAACAAAAAAAACCCAGCCATTAACGATGCCTTAGCTTTACAAAACAACATTTAATGCAGTAGTAAGCGTCTTTGTAATAGATTATAGACAAATCGAGTTAAATGCAGTTTAGTATTGATCTCGATGGGTGTCTATAAACGGGATTAAGATTAATCCCATTCATTTCCAAATGAAGGAAGGGATGTGAACCCAGGCTGTGGCCCAATCTGGGACCAGGTGGCTGATTTGGCATTAAGAACCAGACCTTCATGACCCACCCGTGAACACCCCAGACGCACACACATTTTAGACACATTCAAATCTACAATTGCAGACAAATGCACGGATAGCTACAAATACATTCATACAGACAAGCCTGCAACCACAGTTTATGCATGCATTTCTACACTCAGTAACACATGTAGAAATGCATTCACGCCCACAAGCATACGGCAAAGCTAACACATGGCCCCACGAAACGTACTCAGACAAAATGCACACACACACACACACACACACACACACACACAAACACACAGTCCCCTAAATCCATTTAATGCCATCTCCTCAGCAGCATGTTGACATAAGAGGCCAATGGGCTTAACCAAAGCACATTTAAACAGTGGTAAATGAAACCGGCTATGAAAAAAATCACTTAAGGATGCTTAATCGTGGAGCATACGCGCAGCTTGGCCCAGCCATCGGCCAAAGGAAGCTGCTAATACTTTGATGGTGTAAAATGTTTGTAATCTGCAGCTCTTTATGATGCAATCAGAGCTCATGGTAGGAACACTGTCGTAACCAGCATTCAGGAAGCAAAGTTTAACAAAGGAGTACGAGTGTGCTTTGTTGCTTTGTGAAATAAAAACAGACCTGGATGCAGTTGCTTTAAGTACCAAACCTCACATTTAGCCTAAACCATGCAAATCAAAGGGATTTTCGTTTGCATACAAACACCAAAAAGCTTTTTTGCTCTCCATTTAGAAAGTTGTCCAATCCCGTTCAGACAATGAAAATGAATTCTTTGGCATTACGCAGCGGCTTAGAGTTTAATTTAAGATTCGACTACAGCTGCAATATTTAGCCAATTAATTGCTTGGGTAAAAGAAAATGAAGGAAAAGTATTTTCATAATTGTCAAGCAAAATGCCAAATATTGTTTCTCACAATATGAGGATTTCCTGTCTAACACATGACAGAAAATCATACACTTTGGGCTGTAAAAGGCTGGCTGCGGGAAGTTATGGTTTACTTTTCATGCATTAAACAAATAAAACGATGAAGAAAATAATATTCACATTAACTGATGGTGAAAAAAAATATCAATACGAGCAGCAATTTAAGTAAGTTTTCAACTTATCTGACATGGCAGTAATTTAGATATATATAAAAAAAATCTAACACACGTTGACCTCACATATGTCCTTACACAACAAGAAAAACCAAAACACACAGACACACGCATATAGGAGTTAAAACTGTAATTGTAAACTGTTTTAGTAACTGTACATTGTAAGCATTAGATGGTGTGATCCACTAAGGCTCTCTACTCTAATTGTCTCAGGCTAATTTAACAAGTGGCAGATGTGAGAACCTCTAACCGACTGCACCACCCTGAAAACACGCACGCACACACACACACACACAATCCCCGGAACCCACCCTCTCACAACCATTACTCTAATAATTAGTGCCTCTGAGGCTTTGAATGGAGCGCAGCGGGAGATGAGTTAGTGTGTGTGTACCTGTGTGTGTGTCTGTGTGTGTAAATGTGAGTGGACATACAGAAAGTGTTTGTTTGTCTATAAGAGGGTAAAAAAAATAAGAAATGAAAAATCTGTAATCGCAAATGTATGCATATGGGGACAAGTGTGTGTATGTCTGTATGCCAATTTGTGTGTGTGTGTGTGTGTGTGTGTACTATGGGGGCTTTATCAAGTGTCTAGAGACCCCGGGCGGAAGTGGGGAGGGCGGTGTTATGAACAAATAATTGATACAGAAAGAAAGAAATAATTAGCAGATTTGGGCCGGTGTCCACAGCCCTTTATTCTCTCCTGCCAGGTCTGCAGAGCGAGGGAGTGCAGCGCGAGGGGGGCGGTACTCCCTGGAGGAACGCGCGATGGAGGGAAAAACACTGATGGATGCTCTTAAGGGAAGGCCCCTGGACACACACAGCACAAAAGGATTTGCCCGCAATTAGCTAGCAGAGTCGCCTTGCTCACCTGTGGCACCTGTTATGTGTGTCTGAGTTGGCGCGTGTGGCGCGAGAGAGTGTTTGCGTGACAGAGTGGCGAGGAAAGGGTAGACGGTAGATGCATGTGGGGTGAGCAGGTGTAACCGCGGCGTCTATGCCGCCGCTGTAAGAGAAAGTGCGAGGTATAGACGTCATTGTGGTTTTTATAAAACTGAACATTTAAATGCTAATGCGTTCGCATTTGTTTGTTTGTTTTGTTTGTTGCTGTGGGCAGAGAGAGGTAGCCGGGCATGATGTTTGTGTCCGTAAATCTGCTTAAAGCTCAATGAACCTCTGGAATATTTAAATCACCTAAAAAACAGAATTTCTTTCAGTAAATTCAAAAATAAAAACAATACACCAGAAAGCCCTTTGTTTACACTATAATGGGCATGCCGGTTGCAACAGCACTAATTAACATCAGCAGCACCAAAGTAACCAATACGACAGTCAAAAATGTCTTATGATGTTAATTGTACACTAAAGGCTCCCTGAATGTCTTGGACCAGCTGATCAGGGCTGTCAAACCCAGTAGCACTTAGGGCCACTAATTAAGGGCCACAAATATATAGCATATATAGCACACTTTAATTTAATGTAAAATGCATGTTCCACATAGCCTAAAGACCTTCAGTCAATACAAACGCTGCTCATCTTTCATACCGTTTGGTCAAGCAAAGAAATTTCTTATTATACCTTTACAATAAAGCATATAACATACATCAAACTGTACTTGCTTTAAATGCCTGAAACATAAAGCTACAATCACTGGACTTTAAAAAACAAATAAGTGTCAAACTCATTTTAGTTTGACAGCCACATGAGACCAGTAAGATTATTCACTTCTAAGCTATAATAAAAAAGAAACTTCTCCAAATTGCTCCCCTTTAATTTAGTGTAATTTAGTGTTCAATATACCATCCATTTATAATACTAATGAGCCTGAGAGTCTTAAGAAAATGAAGTGTAATTTCAGCAATACACCAGTAAGTCTGGGGCTTACACTTCAAGAAAAAAATGTGTTACAGATTACTCTATTTTAAGTCATCCTAGTTTTACAACGGTGCCATCGTACAAAAAACACAAACAAAAGGAAACATTAAGCTACTTAACTCATTTTCTACGGTGAAAAAAAAGAACTTTCAGTTATTTAATGGAATATTAGATGTAAAAAGATACCCTGTCATGTGACAGTTTATTTATTACTTACTTTCTTTAGGGCAGTATGGCAGACGATGGATGATGTTTTTAAAACGGACAACTTCTGACTAAATAAAAAGTTCAGGCTCTCTTGATGTGGCCCATTTGACAGGAAAAATACAGTGAAAAGTCCAAATGTTTGCAATTTTCACATTTTAAAAATGCAGTCCTAAAGTCTGTCTATTAAAGTAGCCTGATTTTATAGGGGGGCTTAAGTATATGAGTATGTCTGCTTATAAAGCTAAAAGTCAATAAGTAAGGGCCAGGATCACTTTCTTCAAAGTGTAGGGGTTTTTTTTAAGTTAGGGTCCTGTGATGATGTGCTAGGGGGTAAAGAATTCATTATGTCAGTGTGCCTCTACAACTAACCATGCGTCACCGTGCTGGCTGGTAGTCGGCCCACTAATGTACGGTCTATACACACTTGTTCGAGCTGAGGTCCTTGTACAGTCAGGGTCACCAGCACTCCACTGCTGAGCATGACCTGCAGGACAGCACACACAAAAACAGAAACCTCAGAATGACTACAGCTAAAAGAGATTTAGTCTAGTCTCTCTATTACACCATTCAACAATGAGCAGCTCCTTTGTTGAGTTTAAAGCCCATTTAATGTCACAGATAATGTACAAGGTGTGCACCTATGAGGAGGAAGTGTAACATCACAATTAAAATCCAACAGGTAACTTTGGGAAGAACTTTAATGTGGAAACGTGAAGCATGCATTGCATAAAACAGCGAAAATTGACTTTAGTGATGTAGAAGACATCACATATGAAGTTTATCATATGAAATTAAACCAGGTAATTTTCTTAAATGTTGAGACTATGTACCAGATTTTGACTTAGCAATAATCAAGACATAAAGAAGAAAAGAAATGCGTGGCTCCAAAGGAGATGTGCAGCTCTACGTGCTCCTACTACAACCCAAGGATGATGTTACTAATACAAACAGCAGCTTCTGGCTTCCATTCATGCTCATAAGAAGCTGGGAAAAATGAACTTGAATTAAATACAGTTTATTTATCCTTGTTATGATTGCTGGCATAGTTTGAATTTGTTTACTCTTTAGATTAGCTTTAATATTAGAAATATGTCTAGAGTGAGTCTTTCTAGCTCATATCAAGAAAGAAAGAAAATAGTGAAGGAAATCATTTTTCTTTTATAAACCGAGAGTCCTAAAGAGGGACTTGTAGGTTAGATGCTAAAGAAATTTGGGGATTTTTCTGTGTTAATCTTAGCAAAATAAAACTGATATTTTAATACAAGTTTAATTTCTAAAGAAATTAGCTTAACTCTCAGATTCACTACTCTGTTATCACTTGGGGTTAAAGAAATGATCGTGCTCGGGGATGACACAATAAACAAATTCACATATTACTAACATTTAAAAAAAAACTAGAAACTTGCTTTTACCAGGATTAGCAACATGCAAATCAGCCTTAGGGATTTTTAAAAATGCCATGTTGTAATTATACTGATATTGTTTGAGATGAACTAGTAAGCGGTGGTATAATAAAGAGAAACTCTTGAAACTTCACCCACAAAAGACATATCTGAGTGTATGTGTGTGTGTCTCTACTTCCACACAGTAGGTCTTGGGCTTAGGAGGGTGTATACCTGGCAGCAGTGCTTGTTTCTCCATCTGGTGTGAATGCAGGTGTTGGTCTGCAACAGTTCCTGAATGAGCACGATGGACAAACGGAGAGAAAGACAAAGAGACAGAGTTGAACCAAGTAACGCAACAAAAGTGAGCTGAGACCAGACAGGTGCTTTAGACAGAGTGGGAAATTAAACAGCAAAAAATATGTCTGTGTAAGTTTCTGGAGTCACAATTCGCTAACTTTCTAATGCATAAATTGTCTTGGTAGCACACAGTACCAGGCAACTGCCACCACAGGAGGTCACTGCAGCAGTTCCTGCTCATGAAGAGGTGGAAGAGGGTTGAGAAAGGGGTGCAGGTAACAACTCTGTGTGTGTGTGTGTGTGTGTGTGTGTGTGTGTGTGTGTGTGTGTGTGTGTGTGTGTGTGTGATTCACTATGTGGATGTGATGTGACGTAAGTGAGAAGTGATGTAAATGAAGTGTGTGTGTGTGTGTGTGTGTAAGGTCAGTCATTCCTGCCACATTCCAAACCCAGCTGGGGTGATTGGATGGGAGGAGAGAGGGATGGAAAAGGAGGCGGAGGGTGGGGTGTGGAGGTGAGCTGGGGTGTTTCTAGTTTCAGACAATGGTTACGGGTGAGAGGAGGGAGGTGGATGGGTGGGGAAAGTGTGTGTGTGTGCATCTGTGTGTGTGACAGCCACAGACAGGTTCCAAACAAAGCTAGGTCTGTACTGCTACAAGTACAGAGGGGAAGAAGGGAGGGGGGTAGGAGAGCGAGGGGAAGAAGGAGGAAGAGGAGGGATGAGGGGGCTGCAGGCAGGCCCCTGATCCCCTCAAATATCCCCCTCGATGACAGAGCTCGGCCGAAAGAGAGGTGATGAGAGAGAAGAGGGAGAGAGGAGAACAAACGGGAACGACAGGGAGAGTGAAGGGAGAGGGAGAAAAGAGAGAATGCCCCTATTTGTTAATCAATCGGCCGTTTCGGAAAGGGAAAACTCCAAAAATCCCCAGAGGGAGGAAGAAGATGGGGGGCATCCAGGAGGGATGGTGGTGGTGAAGTTGGTGGTGGGGGCTACTGAAAAGAGGAGGCGGGTACCTCCAACTCCTTCAGCGAATCGCGTAGCTTTTCTGGTCGGCGGTTCCTGGGAGTCCACGAATAGCCTCGAGCTAAAGAGGAAAAACACAAGAAAAGCCGGGAGATCATGTGACTTAACTTTTTAACACAGACACGGACATTTTTTAAAAAGCCACTCATGGGAATTGAGAAGAATGTGGCACCCAAAACCCGGAAATGATAAAGGTTAATAGAGATCTGAGTGTGAGAAGAGACGATATGAGGAATGAAGGCCAGGTGGAATGAGGAGATGTAGGTAGATGAGGCAGGCGGTCCACATGCCAGTGATTGTGTTTGTGAATGCATGCAGAGAGAGTTGCTGCACTGCTCCAAGACAAACAATTAATGTCTGAGTTCAAAAACAGAAAGAAAAATCCAATAACTATTAAGATTTTTTTTAAACACGTGTATTAATGTTTGCACATTACAGATGTACAAAAAAAGAGAAGTTTTTAAAAAACACCAAACACATACATGGGAACACGGGGAATGATCACATAGCCAGTCTTTTAATCAGTAATGACTTATTAGGTTATCTGTTGCACCAATAACCAATCATTTGAACAGTCAGTTTAGTCTATTTCCTTCTAATTGGTCCCTTTTTGTTTGTATACAATTTTCTCTAGGTGTGATCCATTTTCTAATTCCTTTACCACTTTTCAAACATCAGATTTCCAGGACTGTAGCATAATTGTCTTTGCTAAGAGTGCAGACAGCGAAATGAACCTCCACGTGATTCAACCACAAATATGGTTTGAGGAGGCAATGGGGAACTCCTTACTGAAAGCTTTGGCAATAAAGCTGACCTTACCTCAGGAAGTTTGTAATCTACTGCACTGAAAGAACTAAAGACAGAGTTATTTGCTCTGCTAAGTAATCTAGTGGGAGAAAAGTACAACATGTGGACACATTTGAGTAGTTCTACAGCATTTACCGTGGTGCAGATGTTTGATGGTTAGCACTCAGCCAGAAGGGTCCTGGTCTGAGTCAGTTGAGGCCTTTCTATGTGGAGATTCACATATTATTATTGGCTGCAGCTTCATTGTACAGGCCAAAAAAATGTAGCCTTACGCTTAATTTATACTTCTATTCTAAATATATTCTAAACACTAATTGAAAGAGTTTCTCTTTTTGAGTTGATCCATACTCTTCCAGTAAACTTAAGAAATTGGAGCAGAAGAGGAAGTAGCCAATAGTGCATAGGTGGAAATGACAGTACTGAAAAGAACAGTCAGAGGTTTTAAGAGCCTCTGAAAAAGATTGGCTTGATAGCCAATGATAAAACTGGTTAATTAGGCGTTTTTGGATTTACTTTGCATATTTTATACAAATAGGGCACTAATGACATCTTATCTTAAATGTAACACTGTATAATACCTAAAATACATTAAAGAATGTAAATTGATAATAAACTTTGGTAATTTCTTCATTGTACTTTTAACAGTGATATAATTGATTAGGTTATAATATATGCTTATTGTGATATATAAAGAAATTAGCTTTTAGTAGAACTACATTATGCATTTTTTTAATGATTGCAAATCAAAAGTTTCTTAAATGATTAGTAACTTCCAGAGTGTCAAAGCATGTACTAGAAGCAGAAGTATTTCAACTTTTCCCTAAACCTAAACAAGTAAATGGAAAAAGGACTGTTCAGTGTTTTTAATCTATACTTTTAATTAAGGCTTTCTAACCATTACTCACACACACTCACACTCTGACGGATGCACTGGGGTCAATTTGTGATTCGCTTCCAACATATGGAGTCTGTGATGAAACCACCAACCTAGTAGATGAGCAGTTCTATCTCATGAGTCATATGTGCCCCCAACACTAAAACTGCTACTACTGAATTGGATAAGTGGAAGAAAATGAATGAATAGATGTATCTTGTGATTTGCGCCACTGCCTTCACCTCACCTGCATATTTTCCAATTTTTTAAGCATTATATACATCATTTTCATCTTTATCATATTATCGAAATAACACTAACACATGCACCACACAGTACTTAATAAAGTTCAAGTTTAATTGACTGTTATTGACAGTCACCCTGATTGGAGCTATTAACAAAAATGTGAGACATTTAGAAGACATATCTCCTTATCTACGAATTAATGGTACAACCAACGGAGTACCAGCAGGTATGTGAGTTGTTTACACTTTACTTTATAAAGCAAAAATATTCTACTGAAAGCAAAATGTCCCTTTAAAGCACACAAACCGATACTTGAGGAGAATCAAGGACTTCTGGTGCTCTTATACAAGTTATCTCCTAAATGCAAGCTCACATTTAGCAGAACATATCTCAACCAGTACCACACCAAGGCCCCCCTTATTTTAATTTTCCAGCCCTCCATTTCTCCCCCCTCCATCTCTAGTGGTTAAACAGAGGGAAAGAAGCATATAGAATGGAAAAAAAAAAAAACAGTTAATTGAATTTGTGCTTCTGCCCAAACGTATACATGAAGTTCAGTGGGGGGAAAAGGAAATGAAGGAGTGGAGTTTCCAATGTGGTGCAATCACTTGCCTATCTGTGTATTTTACAGCCTCTCTTTTCATCTTTATAGAAACGAACCATTAAGGAGTGGGGCTTCTCTATTAAGAATAAGTGGGAAGAAGAGGTAAACAGATGCATGCAAATGAGAATGTGGAGGGTGAGTGCAGGAGGGGGCAGGAGAGCGAGGGGAGGGAGAAGAGGGCAGGGGGATGAGTGTTCGTCTCCTGATAAGGGTGTTTGTATTCCACCACTGGGTGAAAAGCAGCGCGAGTGTGAGGGAAGAGAGGGTGGGAGAGAGCGAAAAGAGGAAAACAGGACAGCTGACTGAGTATTGCAGTGATTTCTGAAGGATGGTCATCCAATGGCGAGATGACCAGAGCTCAAAGAAACACACAATTGTGACAATCACTCTTTGGAAACTGCTGGAAAACTTACCTTCACAGAACTGGAGTTTGTCATTGTAGTAGTGATGATCCAGGGAAATGGCTGGGAACAATAAAGAAGCCATATTAAGGGACTTATTAGAATTATTGGAATATATAGAAAATACAAAAAAGGACAATATTTGTGGATTATTTAAATATGCTATCTAGTGTTATTATATGATGTAGACAGAAAAAGAAAACTAAGCTGAAGCTCAAACATCCCCTTAGCTCCAAGGGGTCATGTTGGCAAAGTACAACCCACAACCATGCCTTACGGCCTGGCTGCCCTGAGCAAGACAGTGGCCAGTCTGGTGGCCCGCCTCTCTGGCAGGCAGGAACACCTCCAGGATTAGTAGTATTAATCAGATAAGGGGGTGAAGGGCCAGACAGGCCCAGACATGGGCACCTGCTCTGGGGCTGTGGAGCGTGGAGAGGGGGGGGCCTGGCTGCTGGGGACCCCCAGAGCTGCTCCAGTGAGCTTGGGTCTCCCTCTAGTGGGGACAGGTGGAAGCAACAAAGGTAAACACAAACAACTAGACACAAAATCTGATTTTAATGATGCTCGTGGCTAGAGTGACCAACCAATCATTGAAGTCTTACCGATATACAAAGATTAATTTTTTTACAATGTGTTAAAAAAAACAACCCCAAAACAAAACATGTGAATTTTGCTTAAATGACCAAAAAACTTTAAAAAAAACTTTAAAAAAACTTTACACACATGCAAAGTAGAAAATGTTGCTTTTCTCAGCTTTGTACCTATAAGTGACGAGGTCCTGCATAAACACATGGCACAAAAGGTGATATTGCATACTGTTACTGAAAATCTGAGGACTTTTTTGGTCACCACCAATCAAAATTAATCTAACCATACCCACATAATTCTAATAAAGCAATTTCTGCATACCTAAAAATGCTTTAAGTTGTTTTCAACTTGAACGTTGCTTATTTGGTCTAATATGAACATTCAGTGTTGAAGAGAAACATCAAAAATCAAAACCCATTTTTATAGAGGCTTTGTAATACTACAGGCCTGTAGGGATCTTTACATTTCAAAACATGCCACCTCATTATGGAGATCATTGTTATGCAGTTTTTTTTAAGTTTTGCATACAAAGTTTCTCTTATTTATATAAGCTGAATGCCACAGAGAAAAGAAAACATTCAAATTCTATTGTAATCCAATGTAATCTATTGTATATGAAATCGAATCATGACCCAAGCTATCATTACACCGCTGTGTGAAAATGTTGTGATACTTTTGGATTGTGATTCTCCCCTCCCTCCTCCTCCCACGGCTTCCCCACTCCTCCCTCCACTCTGATATCAAGCCACACTTTAGTAATCCTCCAAATGAAAGGATTTGGAGCAAGAGCATCGTCTCTCCACTGAAGATTGGAATGAAAGAGAAGGCAGCTTCTCAGATGAGAGAGAAGGGAGAAAACCTCCTGATGAGAGCGAAAGGAAGACGGAGAGGAGAGACGAGACAGGGAGACTTACTGTACACAAAATAAGAACAAAACAGAAAACTATGACAAAGCAAAGGAAATCCATGACAAAGGCGCTGAAACATATAGTGTGAGACTGCGACAGATTACAGGAATGTTACAGAACTGATGAAACAAAGATATTTAGGTCACTTCACCGGAAGATAAGATCAGTTAAACCCGTTCCATTTAAACTATGTACCAAACCAAACCACTGTGTGTGTAAGGTGAAAGAGGATGGTCCCAGATTTTAGATTTTGGTTCACCCAAACAAATCAAACTTAAAACTTAAAAAGCCACATGAATGCTAAGGCTAATATCAATTAACCTTTGTTAGATGCATAAAACCCCAAGTGTCTAAATTATTGTGGTTATAAAGTAATATTCATTATATAATTATTAATATTCATTTCAAGTTCAATCAGATCTTTGCATTACTTCCAAGCAGTCAAACATAAAAATGTGAGCAGTCGTTTTAAAAAAAAAAAAGTACAGTAGTTTTGCCAAAAACATCTCACCAATTGCAGCAGATGAAAATATTGAAATGTCTTCAGATAAGACAAGTCCTGATATTTTCCACTGAAAATGAAGCAAAACCTACAGAATTAAAAACATGTCAATTCTTTTATATAAGCTGACAAATCTCGGGGTAAGATAGACTCTTGGGCTAAAACAACAAAACAAAAAAGAAAAAAACTTATCAGCTAAAACATTAAAATAATCTACGTAGTATCGTGTGAGTCCTCCTCGTGGCACCAAAACAGCTTTGACTTGTTAGGGGATCGACCAGGATCTGTGGGGGTGTCTTGTGGTGTCTGGCACTGGGACACTGGCAGCGGATCTGTTGGGTCTTGTGGGTTACAGCGTGGAGCTTCTATAGATCAGGGTTGTTCTGGCATATCTTGTAGATGCCCAACTGGATAGAAATCTGGGGAGTTTGGAAGGCAAGTCTACCTGTCTGTCAGATTGCTCCTGATCATTTTCTTTTATAATAAACGGGGGCACAGGGACCAGCTGGGAATGCTTCATGTCCCATGACGAGGTGCTAAAATACCCTAGGATTTCCCAGCAGCATAGTGAATTTTCACTTTGACAGTGGTTTTATTGTTGTGCCTGAGTGATGTTAAAAGTTCAGCCATATAAGTGTGTCACTGTACTTTACATATTGAAACATGTGTAACTGCAGTACTTTATAGTGCTACGTGGGCAGCTCATTTATCACAAATTGTAGCTTCACATGTTTGATGTGGCAGAGGTTTACACCGCATGCCCCTCCTGACACAACCCCTAAAGGGATTTAGGTCTCTGACTGGAATTGAACCAGCAATCTTTTGTTGGCTTCACTTGGACGTGGAACAGTGTCAGTGGTGCCTTTTGAAATAACAGCATTTGTTGTTTGGTTAAATGTTTTAAAAGACTCTCCAAGAAGATTCAGTATAATTCTAGTGTTTTATTTGTATTAAATGTATTTTACTTGGCACTATTCAGCTATCTATTAACTGTTCCCCAGTAGTTTATGGATGCAGTTTGCTAAACAAGCTTGTTAGTGATAATATAGCAGGCCATCCTCTCAAAAGAGAGTTTCCACTCATGTGGGAAAAAAGGGGGAGAAACCTGAAGGATAAGGGAGAACGTCCCCAGGCAGCAAAGACGGTGGGAGAGCGATTTGAGCACTTCCTGATGGTAAGGGAAGCCTCCTGGCCTGAGGCAATATGAAGCTGGACTGCATGGGGCCTCTTGCTATGTGATCCAGGAGAAAGTCAACAGCTTAGTTTTCCTATCGCTATGTGGCAGGACCCCGGGTCAACAGGAACACAGGCAGTGTAAGAGATAGAAGCAAGGAGGCCTAATATAATTTTCGTGTGTGAGCAGTATGTGCATGTGTATATAAGGTTTTAGGGTGTAAATCCTACATACTAATAGCCTCTATGTGGACAAGTCAATGTGTGTAGGACACCAAAATATGCAGGGCCAATAATCTGTGTGTCAGGAGGCAGCAAAAAGCCCTTCTTTATATATAAGGAAATCGCATACGTCCCAAAAACAAGGCAAATGCAACTTATCTTAAACACAAACAGACATCCAATATAAACACTATTTACCTGGCTCTCCTTTATCGTAGTACTGATAGGTGCCAATATCTGTATCTGTGGGGCAAGAGAGGGAGAAAGAGAGAGAGAGAGAGAGATGAACATCTAGCTGTCAGGGAAAAGCAGAAGACAGATCAGCAATTTCGCACCGTGGGATAAACAATCGCTATCAGCCAGTGGCCTGTCCCGTCTGCCAGCACCACAGTTTAGATAAGACCCTGTGAGGGAGAAGGAGGAGGTGGTAGGGTGGGCTGGGGGGGGGTCCGAGCCAATATAGAAGGGGGGCTGAGGGGTATTAGTAAAGACAGGAGTGTGCCTTCACCCATCCCACCTAAGGGACAAACACTGATTTACACACATGCAACATATACATTTAAAAAAAGCAGATAAAGAGTCTGTGGACAGCTACAGAAACGTATGACCGACATACACAGGGCATGCAACAAGCACAAAAACACACACACACCCACATATATGCACACAGATAAATATACACACATACGCACACAAACTGCTGAGCTGAGACTTTTTCTGTGAGAGTTATTCCTGCAGGCCCCAAAACCATAAGCAGCCAGCTTCAGATTCGCACAACACATCGTTTCTTTATCGCTCCACTACTCTTGCTGCCTCTGCTGCTGCTCCTGAGGCCAGGTCACACTAATACAACAGGAGGGCTGATGGCAGACACACAAACACATACAGACAGACAAACAAACACATATACCACACATACCGTATGGGAAACATATGCAAAAATTGCTTGGTTTTAAAAATTAGGACAGATTCAGTCTTGCAAATGCATCTCACTGAAAACCCACAGCCTTAAGTAACAGTTTAGGGTTGCTTTCTGACAGACATAATATGATCTAGATTAAACAATGACTAAGATGTCCTCAAATCACGTGGATCTGTGTTTTGAAAGAAAAACCTTTCGTGATCCATTTGTGTCACGGGAAATTCATGATTTATACTTTTGCATTTTATCCAAGTACAGCAAAAAATGTAGTAGCTATAAATGCACAGGAGAAAATCTTACTAAATACACCAATCACAGTCATTGCAGACGCATTTATGCAATGTGCACAGTGGCACAAGTTACAGCGTAGGGTTTCGGAAGACATTATTGCACACCTACAGCACATATTTAACACAGATGATGCAAGGAAAGATTTGTTTACCAAGAGACACCTGAAGTCCTGTCGCATATCCAGACGAACACATTATTAAAGCTCGAGTTGTTCAAAGTCGATCACCACATTTTACCTTAATTTTAATTATATCCTGTAATCGTATAATTTAATAGTATCCTGCTTAAGTGGGCAAAATGTCAAATAATGGTTAGCATACAAAATCAGAGAAAAGTAACTACATGTCGGGTCCATGCAGGCTGCAACTGTTATGGTTTGCCTGTTCAGCACTTTTTTGCCACAGCTGTTTAATTTATCAGTGACAGAACAACAATCATTGCCTCAGTATAAAGGATAATAATCATAGCATCAGTATAAGGACTTACAAAAGTCAGCAAATTCCTGGAGGGAGACTGCTAAAACTATTGGAATTGATGTGAGGGAAAGAAAGAAGTGAAAAAACTACAGAGACAAATATTTCTGCCCCTAAAAAAACAAAACTGACCACAACAAAGACCGGGGACACAGGAGGGTAAAAAAAAGTCCTATATTCTATTTCGTTCTATTTCTTTCAACCCGAGGTGTCAACCCGCTGACACCTCGTAAAAAACATCAGGACATGACGACTGATTAGCACCACTTGATGCACCAACACAAGAAATAATTACGGACACACGGAAATCAAAATCAGGCCGTTTGGTTCCCAAGCAGCAATGAAGCACAAGTAACAGAAAGATTGTAAGCTTGCTTCCTTTTTTGTCTACAATTAAGGAATTAAAAGGCTTCATACGGGAATTTTTTGTTATGCAAAATTCTCGGTTTTTCCACATAAGGACACAAACCCCAATTAATTCTGTGTTGATGTCCTCATGTGGCAGTCTCTAGATCAAATCAGCATCCTTATTTAAAATCTGTTGACTTCTGTTGAGGTCCCCCTGTGCAAAAGTAGTCGAGCTGTGCTGCAATGCTGTCAGCGGTTATTAAAAATGTGATTAGCACATGCAGAACACATACACACACACAGCATTTCACAGCACTGTACTGCTTTTCTAAGTTCTATACTTTTGTTTCTGAGGTAGGCGTATATGATGTAAGAAAGGTGGTGATAGGGAGCGTCACACCTCAGCGACCAGGTCTCTTCCCTCAGATGGATCTATCCACGTTTTCTCAGATAGCAGAAAACACACACAGCGGGGAGAAAAAAATAACAAACAAATAAGGATATGTCACTGTCACCTATGATAAACACCCTCCCGTACCTCTGTGTGTACACATAGGCTGATACACACACACACACACACACACACAGCCTCAGAGAGACACTATCTTCGCCTGAAGCTCAGCAGACTGTGAAAGACAAGACAGAAAGGAAGGGAAGAGAAAACAAGAAAATGGAGAAACGAGATGGACTGATAGGTGAAGAGTAGGGTACCTCACAAAAACTACCAGAAAAGTAAAACTTAGACCACACTTGGCCCAACAAGGCAGTTTCTCAATGTCAATAGTTTTCAGGTCTTGTACAGCACTGTTTGGAAAAAGCTTCTCAAAGCCAGATGACTCTTTTTAGTTAGCTTTTGTTTCATTTATTTGTATTTTTAAACTAGCGACCTTGTAGTGGGAAAGGCATTTTAGCAAAATAGGAAGAAGTGAGGCTAGAAAGTGGATAAGATATTAAATCTTTCCTTGTCAACAAATATGGAATCCTTGGCCAACACATGGATGTCTTCCTGGTTTCTGTAACTGCTTGTGTTCAAAAAAGGTAAAAACAATATAAAGAATTTAAGGTATGATGCAATAAACACTGAAATCAGGAGAAAGTGCAAACAGATTCGTTGAAAAATGATGTGAAGTGAAAGTCAGATTGCAAAAGTAGATCTAAGTACTTAGAAAGTGCATCAACAAAGTGAGTGATGACAGAAAGAGCCAGAACAAGGCAGAGGGAGAAAGAGGAAAGGAGGGAATCCAGGAGAGAGGGGAGGGAGATTGAACATGTTGATAAGTTGTACCTTTAACTTGAAGTGAGCCCTTGGTGGACCACAAGTGCAGCTCAGCCAGGCAGAACGCCATCTGATGGAGGTGCGTAACCCAAGTCTGAGGAGAGGGACAAGTGAGAGAAAGAACAAATGAAGACGAAGAAGGGGCAGACCAAACACGAACACAGATAAATATCTTAATGAGGACACATAATAGACAGGGCCATTTATGTCAAAGGGTCAAGCGAAGCATTGCATGTAGGGACACGGGCCTACAAATACAAATGCATACACTTTAATGACAGCCAGAGATGTCCTTTTCCTTTTCAAAGTTTTTATTACTGATAGTGAAAAATAAAAGAGGGAAGGACATGAAGCAGTGGGTGGAGTGGGTGGGAGAATATGCATACAGGAGAAAAGAGATACAGGAGTTTTTGGGTTTGTCTTTTTTTCCTCAATTCAAGCGCACACTTATACCAGCAATCTAGCACTGCATTTAGATGAAGCAATGAATAATTTAGCCCATATTAATTAGTGGAACAGCGAATAAGATGCATTAACAAATACCTGCACTGACTAACCAGAACATGAGTGATGCAGTACCTTACCCTGCTCACGATCACTCACAAACCCCAGGTTATTGCTCAGAAAAAACAAATGTAATCTTGACCTTAAACTCAGTGTAAGTGAAAACTAATTACATGATCAATGTGGCCAAATTCCACTAAAATCTGAACAATACTCTAGGAGCTGCTGCAATTCTTGTGAAAGTAGAAAAGTGCCTGTAAGCTTGACCTTGAACACACGTGAAGACTCATTAGGTGATCAATGTGCACTTGTCTGATTAAATTCTGAAAATGTTGTAGGAGGAGAAGTGATTCTTTTTAATTGTGGACAGATGGACGAATGGCTGTGGCATAAGTGCATCCTGGCACACAGGCCCAGTGGAGCCCTAGTAGGCTTGTAATGTGCTTGTGAAGTTTAATTCAGATAATACAGTATGCCAAGACAAAAGTAGAGAGAAAAAAAACTTTCAGTGGTGTCACACAAAAATATTATCAAGATCAACATATAATCAGAGTATGGCACAGCACTGCAGCCAGATTAACATTTAAAAATAGGAAATGTAACAGTGTAATCAGATTTTCCTATTATGTCTGTATTAGTGGTATGAGTGCTAGTAGTCGATTATCAGGAGTAGGAGTAATGGCAAGGTGCTATTTAAAAAACACATGACAAATACCTGCATGCAGGACAAAACTCTTCTAGAGGCAAACCTTCCTGCTACACCTGAAGTACTGGTAAGATGGAATAACTGCAACTAATTAATACGAATATACCAAAAAGACAGACGTGTGCATGAACTCAGACTGACAGCGAAACAAGTTCACAAGCGGTGATGCTTGCGCATTCATTCACACATCACTGTTGTGTAGTGAAGGACGAACACTTTGGGGCTGACAGCTCAGACAAACCAGTCAGCATTCCAGATTCACAGCCTCTGCTTTCCTTCTTTATTACACACTTTATTCTCCAGGCAGTTTCCATTGCTTCCTTAAAGGGTTGAGCTGTGGCTGTCTTCTCATGCCCTTTGTTTGGTGTCCCCCTGTACTACTGTTGTCATGTGTTGTTGACTGGTTTTTAGTCAGACTGTATAAACAATAACCAAACTGCTGTGATGTTTCGGGAATAAATAAAAAAAAACATTTCTCAGCAGAATAATAAAATCACAAGTGCTATCACTACTGCTCTGAGGGTCGCAGTTATTAGTTGTTGCCATCAAGGGAGTTGAAATATCTGAAAAGCACAAATGAAAAGCTTTCCCTGTTAGTTACTCCCTATTGATTGTTCACTCTCATGCTCTTTATGCTTCTTGTAACGCTGCATACTGTCCTAAACTTAAGGAACGGAGATGCACATAGTCAGGCTGAGAGCAAAGCAAAGAATAAACTAATGGAAACATAAATGATATAAATGCACTCAGCTGAAATGAGGACTAATATTTATCTAGACAGTGAGGCTTTGGTTTTCTCCCGCAAAGGAAAATTACCAGAACTGCAATAAAAATATTTCTCCACCAGCTCTGTTTGAGTGGGGGTTTAATTTACTCAAGCATAAAATACATTTTTAATCAAATTGCCAAGAATAAAAGGAATATGCATGGACCTCTGTTAAGTAAGGTAACACAGACTCATTGCTTTAAATATATGCAGACCAAATGTGCTTATGTGTGAACATTTGTGCTCACAAAAATTCCATTTTGAGCCTGGACAAAATCCTGCTTTACATGTCATATTGTAGGGTTTTTACATAAGATATGAAGCACCCTGAAGTGACTGTTGTTGTGAACTGATGTTAAGTAAATAAAATAAAATTGAGGAGAGTTAAATATGCACTTATTAAAAAGCCTAGGAGAGATTTGATTACATGTACTACTGCCCCAATCTATGAGACTAAAATCCAACCAGGGATGAACTCAGATTAGCCCACAGATAAATGTTGATGCTCCTCACAGGACAGTGCAGGATCTCTGTATAGTTTATATGTTTCACAGCATTGCTGTGTTAGCCATTAACTCCTCTATCTGTGCAGCTAATGCTCTCCGCCTTTCCCTCTCTCTTATTTTCTGTAGTTAATGCTGAGAGGGGACTCTCTCTTATCTTTGCCCTCTTGGTCCTCTTGGTGTGGGGAGAAAAAAAAAATCCCATTTTGCCACTCAACTCCCAAAACTACAAGTTCCAACAAAAATACACGTAGATAACACAGGGCTAGCATGGCACAGTGGTGATGGTGAAACGAGTTTACTGACATAAGAGGATTCTTTCATCCTCCCCTAACCAGCTTTTTTTTTTCTTAAGAGGAAGTCAGCTCTTTTGGACTGAAAACCTAATTTCAGACAGCTTTCATTCCGTTATTGCCAGTCTGGCTAGCCTAAAGGTTCTGTTTTGAGGAGATGTCTGGGTCTCTGGAAATAGAGGAAACAAGGAGACTGATGGGGATACAGAAAATGAGAGCACAAATAGGGGAGTTTGTACTGGACAAAAATTAGCCCTGTGGTCACATACAGTATGTATCTGAGCAGTTGGGCAGGATAAAGCAACTGAGGGTGAGATCGTTCACACTAGGTATATGAGGAGACATATACTGCATTGCCAAAAGTATTCACTCACCCATTCAAATACTAAGTTCAAGTGCTCAAATCACTTCTTTGGCCACAGGTGTATAAAATCAAGCACATAGGCATGCAGACTGCTTCTACAAACATTTGTGAAAGAATGAGTCGTTCTTAGGAGTTCAGTGAATTCCAGTGTGGTGACAGGATCCCACCTGTGCAACAAGTACAGTCATGAATCTTTCTCACTACTAAATAATCCAAAGTCAACTGAAGTAGAAGTAGAAGTGATTAGGAACGACAGCAACTCAGCCATGACGTGGCAGGCCTCGTAAAATCAGAGAGTGGGTCAGAGGATGGTGAGACACATAGTCAATCACTACAGACCTCCAAACTTCATGTGATGTTCAGACTAGCTCAAGAACCACTGTGTGATTTTGGGGTTGTTTTTTTTACAAGTTAGGCTCAGTCCCTTAGATCCAGTGAAATAAAATCTTAAGGTTTCAGCATACCAAGACATTTTGGACAACTTTGTGTCTTCTCATCCAACATCAGTGTCTGACTTCACAGATGTGGTTCTGAAAGAATGATCAAAAATTCCCATAAACACATTTCAAAACCTTCTGGAAAGCCTTCCCAGAATGTTTGAAGCTGTAATAGCTCCAAAGGCTGAGTGGACATCCTATTAAGAATAGGATGTCACTCAAACCAGTATAGTACAGCGGTCCCCAACCCCCGGGCCATGGACAGGTACCGTTCCCTGAGTCGTTTGGTACCGGGCCGTAAGAGTTTAAGCTCCAGTGTGAAATTTATGGTTTTCAGGGTTTTTATCGTTAACTTGGTTTCCCTGGGTCTTTTCCCATGTTGTAGTTGTGCGTCTTATTTTGAAAGAAATATTTACGCATTACCATAGCGACCAGAGTGCATTAAGGGGCAGAGAGGAGGATGTTACTCTCAATGTTGTTGGCGCATTTCAGGAAGACACTGCTAATAAAGTTACACAAATGAATTCGTGTTTATTATTATATTTATAAAACACCAGTTTTTGTCTTGGTTGTAACATTTTATTTTGTTGCATTTATCCACGACACCTTAAAGGCTGGTCTATGAAAATACTGTTTGACATTAAATCAAATAAATCAAATAAAGGTTTGAGAGAAGAGCTTGATAAAAAAAAAGAAAAAAAGAAAAAAGCAAAATGATTTAAAAAAAATGTCTATTCGCTTTTGTTTATTATTAAAGTTCTGGTCATTAAAACAAGTCAATGACTGAGTTCCGTATAAATGTTTACTATGCGCATCATATTTTAATTTAGTTATTTAAAGTGTAGTGCTTTGCTTAATTCATCTATGTTAGAAAATCATTTGAAGTTTTGTTTCATGATGGCATAATTTGATGACAAAATATTGAAAAATTATTAAACAGAACCATTTGTGCTTTTTAAATATCAAATGCTAAATCGATGCATTACTCTGCATGAAGTTTCCTTGTTTGTTTGTTACAGTGACTGGTGCACCTAAAGACTTCAACATTTGCATACATATAGTACATAGACAAACAAGTGCACGCACACACACTCGCACAGTACTGCCCAGGTCCTGGACAGCTGCCACACACATTCTGGTTTCTGGCTGGGGTTGCTGTGGGTTACCTGTCCCCCTGCAGAGCTTTGTGGGGGTGTACAGAGGCGCTAGGTGAGGGGTTGGAGGGGGTCTAGGTTATTGTACCCCATCTTTACACTAGTAAAGAGACTGCTTTAACATCAAAGGGTGGGGAGGGAAAACATACGACTCCCCTTTCAAAGACAGTCCACAGGAACTACGACCTTGCCTGCTCTCTGCATCTCTTCTCTACTCTCCTTTCACTGTCCCCTCTGGGTGGTTACTGAGTGTATGAACAGTTATGTGTGTGAAAGACAGAGAGACCGAAAGTGTCTTTGTAAGTGTGTACTTCGATATGTGCGCATGTGTCTGTGACAGACACATCGGCATGGCTGAGAGTGTTTTAACCTTGTGAGTCTGTTTGTATGTAATGGCAAAATTAAGTCCTGGAACACTAGTAGCAGCGACCTAAAAGGTGGTTTTGAGCACTTTAGAAGATGTTATAGGTTTTCTGGATCAAAATCTACCTTATAGTTAAATCAATGAGTGTGTGTGTTACCTTACTTATAGACTGTTGTTGTTATTTGATTAACAAAACTGTATCCTACGCCTGAGGAAATGAAACTCTTCTTAAATAAAACATTAACATTTTTTTATTGTAATCCTGGTATTCTTTTGGAGGAAAACACATTTCTTTGGATGACACCAAACATCCAACAAAGGATCCAACAAACAAAAAACACATATTGACCTCCATGCATGTGGAAAGATCTCAATTTTTTTGTGGGGCAATTTTCTTAACTTCTTGTTTACAATTACAATAATTAACCTCACTAACCTGCGTTGCTTTAAAGCTGCATTCTTTTTAATGGTCAGCGGAGGTGAACCTTTGGTGGTTGCACCAAAATGGCATGAAGTTCTGTTGTAGAGAAGTTCATGGCAAAAACCCTCACCTCCCTTGCTCCCTTAGTAAAGTTTCCTGACAACCTTATGGGTTTAATTGCTAGTATGATTTTAAATAAAACGTGAAGCTCATTTTGTAAATTATGGTAAGTGTTAAGAGCCAGGAAGAAGGATTAACCAATGTATGAGCGTCCAGATTCACAGTTTGAGCCACTGCTTGCTTATTAAATCTGGTTTCACAACACAAAAATGTTACACAAAATGCTCAAGGTCTCATAACAGGAATTCAGTAGCCATGTCTATTTCTAGACTGTCTATATTCACAAGAAATGTTAAAACTTTGCAATAAATCGAGGGTCTATTAAGGTTGTGGTCCAGATCTCAAGCCACTGCAATCAGAATGAGACTCAGTCGGTAAGCCTGCCTTCGTTTTGTGACATAACATCTCAAGAATCCTCTCCTACAGGTGTGTACTCTTGTTTTCTTCTCCCCCAAGCTTCTTTCTAACTGACAGATGAAAATGCCAGAGGCATTTCTGTCACCCGGTGCACTGGTCCCATCATTGCAAGAAGACTGATGTGATAAATTACGGGGTTAAAGAGCTGCCATGGGGTGACTGACACAAGGCCATCACAGCCTTGCCTCATTCCGCTGCCCTACACCACACACACACACACACACACACACAAACCTTCACTAAACATCACACACATACCGCAGTTCCCTTCTCACCTACCTGGCTCTGTGCGAATTTGTCTGTCACTTTCCCCCTCCTGTTTTCCTCATGTACCTTCACTTATCATCCCTCTACCTACTTGTCCCTTGTCTTTTATCTTTTCCCCCCCACACTTTCTAGTCTAGTTTTTCCGAGGTACCTCCTATTAGAAATGCATTAAGCTTTCTGACCCTGTCTGCAAGCGTTCACTCTCTTCCTGGCAATTTCTACTCACCTCATTCTTTGTCTTGTCGCTCTCAAAGGACACGGTTTCAAATTTTATGACTTTTTTCCCCACAAGTTTTATCTCCTACATACACCCTCAGCTGCTGGCTTGTTTTGTTTAGGCTCTTGGAGAGAAACTTGGCAAACATGAAGCACATACAAAGACAGACCAAAAGGTATACACCCAGAGAAAGATAGTTGGGGTAGTGGGGCAGTGTGTAAATACAGTATTTTCAAACCTAAGGTCAGAGTTTCTGTCAAGTCTCAGTCACTGACTGCATCGACACACGCACTCATGTATTCAGCGGACACACTCAGGCACTCAGATCAGTCCTACGTTGTGTACACTCCAATCTCTCAAATTTCTGATACGTGAACTCACACAGCACTCCAGAACATGCGTATGCATGGAAAGGGATATATATTATGGTTGGCGCATATTCGCCTATCTTTTGATTCCTAAGGAAATGTACACATGCATATATTTGCATACATATGAAAGGATGCACAAAGACTCACATGAGCTCTTATCTTCACCATACCCTTGAGGTGCAAGGCCTCAAGCTCTCAGTGTTGTACCAAAGTAAAGGAAGGAGGACAGAATTTGAAACCAATGTGTTTATATAATAATGATAACAATGAGCACAAAACAAAGAGCTCGAATGTACACACTATTACATGCCCATATACAGAAGGGACGAAGATAAGATGATGGACGAGTCTTGTGCAAACTTTTATGAAAAGTCGCTATGATAGCAGCTCCCAACCGAGCCTATCCCTGCTGTCAAAGGGCGAAAGGAGAGGTACACCCTGGACAGGTTGACAGTCTATACAGTCTAAAAACAGGCATAATATTTATTTCTCCATGATTATGCACGAGGTGACAGTGGGCTGACTAGTTATGGGTGAGAGGAAAGAGAGGAGAGCAGAGAGAGAAAGGACAAAAACTGACTATGGAAGAAATAGAGTTTAATAATAAGTAATAATTAAAAGCAGCCTAACTAACCCTAACTATAAGCTTTATCAGAAAGGAAAGCTTTAAGCCTAATCTTAAAAGTAGAGACAGTGTCTGTCTCCCAAATCTGAACTTAGACCTGGTTTCATAGCTAATTGTAGACCAATTTCTTAACTACCTTTTTATTTCAGTTCAGTTAAGTAAAACACTTAATAATGGAGCCAAGTTCCATAGTTAAGGTTTAATCACTGCTACCTTAAAAGCCTCAGAGCCCCACCTCTGAATAGTCATAAAACACTTTACTAACCAACTGATACCTTCATGGTGGCTACATCCATCTTTTATAACTTATATGGTGGCGTAATAAATATTACAGCCTATAGTTGTTACTGTTGGGCCCCAGGGCTCTAGTCATATTCTTGTCAGCATATCTGTCCTACCAGTCTTTCAAACACTAGTTCTGAGGTTTCATTAAAGACCTAAGGCATTACAGAACTCCACCCACTGAGGGGAGATAAAGAGGGGACAAAGTGAAGGGTGTGAAGCCTTGTGGCGAATGTATGTACTTAACCATGCACCAACAACCACAAGTACAGTGTATGTTCTCAGCTGTCCCATTACAAGAAAGACGGTTTGACAGAGAAGAGCAGAGAGTGGGCAAAGTGGCGCCAGGCAGCAGGCTGAAAACCTTTTATACAGAGTCCCACAGGAGCCCATTGAACTGTCAGCAGAAGAAGAATAGAAGTGATGGACAGCTGGAACAAAATGATGCAAAGGTAATACTATTCAAAACAGGCGGCAGGTACAGTAGCTCTGCATGAATCCGAATATCTGTCCATTTTTTGGAGGACATGACATTCAGTGGGAAAACGAATCATTACATGACCTCTGGGCAACGACACTGTCAAGAGAGTTTGTGTCTAGAAGCACATGTCTACTGTTGTGCGCAGAAGAAACCAGGTGATCGCTTGAAGCACTAGTTCAGGTTTGGAGGGCGTGAGGAGGTGAGGTGAGGAGTTGAAAAGTTCAGAGGGAAACAAAGTGGAGACACACACAAATATACAAAAAAAGAATTAAAAAAATTAAGTATATTAGTCAGTGGAAAAAAGGGGGGAAAAAAACACTGTTAACTCTGTGTTAGGAACTATAAATGAGGCTTACCATGTGCAAACAGAGCCTTAAATAACGAGCAGTATGGAGTATGATATTTCTTGGCTGGGCTGTTATGAAAGCTTTTTGCTTTCATAACAGGCGTTTTGGGGGAAATGACTCGCATCATCCAACTGTCATCTTTGGCATTAAAGAATTTTACCTTCAAGGGCTTTGAACCTCTCCGTATCAACACTTGAGAATAGCCAGATAAAATACAACCACAGGAGAAAAAGCTGAGTGATGAAAACTGTTTTTAGGAAGTTATGAGGGTTAGTGGTCCCATGATCTTCACTTCTATTTTAACAACATAAAAGACAGCAAAGGAAAATGCTACATCTTGTGAAATGACAAGTTAAGGTGGAGAGAAAAAGACATCTTTGCATGGGAAATGAATATCAGCCACTTAGGAGTCTTATGAGATCTACAACTCAAGATTTACATTTCTGTTTGTGGAGGCCCTAATCTGCCAACTATAGATTTCTTTAATAAAAAAATTTTAAGACATGTTACAACGACTTTTACATAAGTGGCCACTAAGCAATTATTTCACAAGCTATGCATTTCTAATTTCGAAGCCAAAGAGGACATGTTTTTTTTTCTTGTCTTTATCAGCTGTTTCCTCATGTGCACATCTATTTTTATAGGCATTTGAATATATTTGTTTTTTGATTTATATTTCATCCTCCCTTTTCTTTTTTGTTATGATTTGCAAAAGATTGAGAGACTGTTAAATAATATAAACAAAAATAAAATACAGACAAAATCTTTCTCCTTACACAATCTTTCAGACTCTCTGTGTGCCTGTGCTTTTGTGTGTAAGTACAAGAAAAGGAGGGAAAGGACAAGAACAGGGAAATGGAAAGATGTGTGGAGGCTCTTCTAAGCACACGCGTAAACATCATTAGAGGAGGTAATGGAGGGAGGAAGGTGGGAATGAGGGGAAAACCTTTTTTCCAGCAGAGGTATTTACCCAACGCCTGGAGCAGAAACACAAACAAGTACCAGTAATGACTAAGAGTGGTGATGAGAGACAGAGAGAAAGAGATGTTTGGTGGAAAATGTGCAACTGATTGGGCAGAAAATGTGGTCTCCCAGCAAAAGAGAGTGAGACTTCCACCTTGAAGCCAATAAAATGTTTGAACAAGCAAAAATTTCTACATTTAGCCAGGATTAAAAAAACTTGATGGTGGTGGTCTTTCATTCCTGTTCAGCTAATAGTTCTAATCCAGGCAAGTGTTTCACTAAAAGCTGAGTGTTCTGCCCTAAAGCAACACCTAAGGCCAGGAAAGGCAATACTTCCAAACCAGCGGCACAATTGCTCGGCTTCAAAGAGATTCTCGGGGACTAGGAGCCTCTCTGGTGTCTGTCCCCTGTCACAGAGAAGGTGACGCGTGTCACACTGACCGTGGTTTTTGTTTATGTTGTTGGATTTTCTTCTTTTAAAGCTGTCTGGTGCCCCGTTGTTTGCCCCTCACCTTCTGACCATAAACAGCAAACACACAAACACACACACACGCATACACTAAATGTGCACAGACACATTCATAAAAACACAAAACATGCAGCTCAAACATGAAAAAGTGTCTTACTTTTTCATTCATTTATGAAGCAAATTACCTGCCCAAAATTATCAGTTAATAATAAAAAGTACACTCCTGCACATAGATGCAAATCCCTCTCATAATCAGGACACAGAAGATCATTCTTGCTTAAATATTAAGTGCTTAAGTATTAACATAAAGCCGACAGCAATGCTGGTAACCAGTACAATGTGCACTTCATAGTGATTGCCACAACTACACTACTGTAGAAATTATTTTGCTCCATATTGACATGATAATATCACCAGCTGCTGCAGATCTGTTGGCTGCACATCTATGATGTCAGTCCTCCCTGTCTACCCAAAGGTGCTCTGTTGTTACAGAGATTGGGTGGCTGTGGAGGCTTTTGGGGACTAGTTAACTTATTATCATGTTAAAAAACAAACAAAAAAAGTTGGGTACCCTGTGGTCATAAAGGGATGGACATGGTCAGCAATAATACTCAGGTATGCTGTGAAGTTTAAAGAGTGCCAAGAAATGATCCCCGACATCATAACATTTTCCATCTGGCACCAACAACCACTCAAAGTCACCTGTCTTCTTCATTCTCATGCTCACTTTAAACTTTAAAAGACCGCGTCCATGTGCCTAAATGCACAGACTTGTCGTCATCTAATTGGCTGACTAGATATTTGCGTTAACAAGTGTACATCCACTCATTAAAAGTGATTGGCCACTTAACTATTTTTTCTTCTCACACGCAGGTGTAAGCACCTTAATACCAGTAAGCACAAACCAATTTCAATACAGACAAACTAGTTTTTGATTTGAATGGTCGATGTATAATGCACCTTTGCAAAGTTTCAAGACCAAGAAAGGCGTTAGCTTTGTTTTTGAGTCTGTGCGCACATCCAGAAAACATTGACCTTAGCTGAAACTTCCCTGTTGTGTACTTAACCACATATGCGCACTCAGGTACACACATACACACCTGTCAAGGTCTCAGGAAGACCAGGGCCTTTTAAGGTTGTTGTCAGATGCACTGAGAGAGATAGACCGAGGCAAAATGAAAGGTCACAATGAACGTCCCCTAGACTTCTCAGCGGTCTTATTTCGCCGTCACACACTCACACACACGCTGTCTGTCACCTCCCAGACGAGGCCATGACACCTTGGACACCTCTCAGCAGGCAGTGCCTCCCTCTGTCCATCTGTCTTTCTGACAGGTTGACATGGCGCAGAGCGGTCGGACGTCGATGACACTCAGAGCAAGAGGTTTGTTCTCTTTGCTGTGACCTCAGAGATGGACACTGGTGTCCTATCTCTGTTCTCCCACCGCTGCCGGCAACTTAGAAGAGGAAATAAAATCCTTTCTCGCATCGACTCCCAACTCTTCTTCTCTTTAGCTGGCAGTTGTCTGTCATGAGCATCACTGCAGGGTCTATGTGGAGACTGCAATGAACATAATCTACAGATTAAAACCAATTCTATGACAGCAGCTGTAATAATCAAACTTTATTCAGCTTGTCCAATTCATAGATTCTGAAGGAATTTAGTCAAAGATGGTGTTAAAATCTTAAATTTGATAAAGTAATTGGTAAAGGAAAACAAATTGCCTGTGAAGTTTAACTATAAAATCTTGGCATAATGGTATGACCGAAGTCACGAAGGCCAACAAATCAACACAGTACTAATATAAATATGAAACAGCAGTAGGAAAAGTATAGGTCCTCATCAGTGGATTTCTTGCTGTTGTTTAGGTAACAGGAATATTACTTGAGTGGTTAATCAAACTTAACAATTTCATAAAAACTACAAATGAAAAACGAATAACTTTTTAACCAAATATTTCTGAATATATAAAGAGAAACTAGGTTACTTTTTAAATCACCATGCTACCTAGCTTTTTTCTTAGACTATATATAGTACAGTTTGCCTTGACTTTAAAGGTGCCCAATAGAATCTAATGCTCTGGTGTCAACAGAAAAACAAAAATAATAGAAGAATACTACAAACTACCAGGTGTTGTGGAACTTCAACATTAGTTGCTACTGTGCAAACATAAGAAACATGCAAAGCCAAAGCAGAGTATAGCTGTCAAAAAGTCAAGAACAATAAACAGAAATGAGACAAAGTGAAAACTGCAGCAGGTAACGCTAAAGGTCTGCCAGCTATCTGCAGTCACTTCCAAGCAGTTAGGGGTGGGGTGCTATCTTTGGTTCTTTTCCAGGCAAGCATCTCTGGTGAAAGTGCCCATCCCCTGTCAAGCAATATAATGTTTTTGATATGAATCTATTCAATCTAATGAATCTAATCAGTAAGGATTATTTAGACCATAATCGAGCAGCCCTAAGTGGAAACCAGTTTCTTAATTTCTTTCTATACCTGTTCACCATTATCTGCTAGACGAAATGTTAAAATCTCCAAAAACTGCATGCATTTATGCATACGCATAAAAGCCATTACCTTGGTTACAAAGGGTTTGTATAATAAACAAAAACCCCAGGTAAAGTTTGGCCTTTGTATCTCTACGGTTTTCTGACGCATTTTCAGCTTTCCATCAGCACAGAGTCTGATAATTTGCTGCCTGCAGTAAAGAGGTCAGTGAAACTGGTGAGGAGGTTTAAAATCAGAGTACAAAATAAGACAACAGTGCACACACAAGTACGCACACACGTACACACACACACACACACACACACACACTTGGCTATTCTCCATCTGTCTGAGAGCCCAAGCATCCAGCCGTGCGTAAAAACAGCACTGTCCTGCCCAACACTCCTCCAAGAGTACAGTCATTATGGGACTGAATGGCATGGCCTGCACCCCATGACACACATGCACACACACGCGTGCGCACGCACACACATTTCAGTGTTGTGTTCTTTTAGACTCATGACCTATCTTTACTTCCCTTTGACACACACATGCAGTCTTACAGGTTCAGTTATACTTCAAGCTCAGGTCCTCTACCTGAGGCCTGGGAGCTTTTATATCAAGGGAAATTTTACAGCACTCATTTCTGTTGTACATGCAGGATCGTTGGGTCAAGTCATGTCTTGTCAGGCCCTGTATCCTGTTTCCATTGAGCTTGACAGTTAAGAGTAGCACAGGGGCTGCACAGGGCCCCGTGTTAAACACATTCACCCTGCAGTTAGCCCTGTCTGACTTCAAGAAAACAGCTCATCTTTCACATCAAACAGCTATACAAACTTTGACACACCTACAATTCAAAGTTTACCACAATTAGTTGAATAGCTACAGCTGACTGTCAACCATTTTTTCATCCTGTTTTAAACCCCCCCAAAAAACTTCATGTTTCAATCACCTATAATGCCATCTGTACATTTAGTAATTGCTCATCATTATGTGGGTAAGTTAAAAAGAACACTAGCAAAAGCCTTAAGTCTCAACTCCTTTAACAGTCTTTAACAAGTTGGACTTTTAACTACAGGGCCATTATTATTTGCATAAGTACAATTTAAGTATTTGCCATCATGCACCTGGTAGACACCTATATAATACCCACTTACTAAGCAGCTAAATTATTGTCTAGATTATTGTCCATGTCACTCAAAAGCATCCAAAACACAAACCTTGCCATCCACAACTTTTCAGCTTTATGCGTGCCAGGCTAAGGAAAGGCTATACACATAGCCATGATTGGTAAAATAATTATACTATACTACTACTACTACTACTACTACTACTTCGCCTCCACTTTGTGTCACTACCAGTAATTTTACCTTTCATCATTTGAAGTCATCCAATGTCATGGACTTCCTGTGGCATATAAAAACCTAATAGATTTGCTTCAGCCAGTTTGCTTTACAGGTGAAGTCACAACTGTGATTGGTGGAAAGTGAAATAAGTCATTAGCTGTCCAATCAACTTAAAACCAGACTGAGTAAATACAATCCTATTTAAAATAATTATTTAACAGAATAAACAATATTTTTTTCGCTTTACTTGTGATTTTCCTTGAGGGGAAGATCAAAAGCTCTTTGAGGAGTGCCAATATTTTTCTACACTGTATGTGAAACAGTGCAGATGAATCATGTGACTGTGGAAACAAGTTTCCCAACGCCATTCTCTATAATGTGTGACAGAACCTTCCCTTCACCCCCTTCTCTCCCATGCATGCCCATAGGCTTAACGTCGTCTGGGTGGGACGATCCCGCCGGCTCACTGTCGGCACGGCAACGAGTGCTATCCTGGCTAACATCTGCTGCACGACCCGGGGCCACTCAGAATGGGCCTTAATCCCCACACAGCCATGTTGTGGGGGAAAACATTCTTTCCTTTTAGAAAGAGCAGACAAACAGGGACAGGCGGTGTTGCTGGTAACCTGCAGGCAACTGGCCTCTTGGAAGGACCTGGAATGCTGTCGGTTACGTGGCCCCCAATTGTGCCACGGCCCATTATGGCTGTGCAGAGGGGTGTGACCGCCAGCATCGGCAGCAAGTTGCCATCGCTGGTCCAGTTGGATGGATTTGGATTTTGAAGTTAATGAAAGGTGGTGCGAGTGGGCTTGCTGGGGTGGGTCAGAGGGGGGTTTGTGAGCCAGACTTGTTATGCTAAAACAACAGTTGCATTGATAAAAACAAATGTGAACCACATTCCACTCCGTCCTCTCCTGTGCGAGCTTGCCACCACGTCAACTGGCTGTGGGTCCAGGATATTGTTGCTGCAGCATTTCTGGTCATCCTTCAGTGAGTTTTCCATGCGTTGGTTGCCGTCAACAGCAGAGAGAACAGGGAATAAGTTTTCAGTGAGGACCCAATGCACAACATGTGGCAGTTTAGTGCCCCCTTGTGGGCATGGTAAAGAGAAAAGGTGCTCTGGAAGCACATAAATACACCTACAGACACTTCTAGCAAGAATCATTCAAAGTCATAACACGACAAGTGAACAACTCTCCCCTCCAAAACAAGCCGAGCCATGATCCTTCATATTACTGTTTCTGATAAAGATCTTCTCTGAGGAAATGAAGACGGAGCCCCATCAATCAGTCCATCAATTGCTGTGAAATATGTATTTGTCTTAATATAGAGTTTGATTCCATCAAACCCATTTCACGGACCATTTCCCTATGCAAACACCTCTGGGAGAAAGAGAAAGGGAGATTGGCAGAGTGTGAGTGAGGCTTGCTCACAGGAAGAAACACACCTCTGAGGATGGCTCGGTGTGTGTACATTATGAGATTTAATTGAATAGTTCTGCATCAGTGCCAAAAAGTTACGTTAGTGTGTTTGCAGAGGTCTGTGTTCTTATTGATTGAGGGCTTAGTTGTTGTTTTTTTATATCATCATCACCATCATCATTTTCACAGCAAGCCAACATAATCAGAGTGCTTCTCAGGTTTCAATCACAGACAGTGAAAGCAACCAGCTCAAGAAATATCAGTACATAGGTAAGCAAAGTTATGACAGTCTTGTATTTTTGATTAGTTTTGTTTTCAAGTCAGACCTTTCTGTAAGTTTCCACTTAAAGCTGTTTTGCCCATTTCAGTTTAGTTAGAAAATGTTTAGCTATAGCTCAGGTTTTTTTTAAGTTTTAGTCTAAATTATGCAAGAACTGACATTTGTCAAGGCAAGATTTAAGAACCTCAGAACAACACCTGAAACACACAAATTAGAAAATTATAGCTGTTACTTTGTGGGTTAGATGAAGCTCAGAATTATGATCATTTTTGTTTTTTGTTTTTGGGAGCGCATATGTGAGGATGGATGACTGCAGACCAAATCTAAAGGGAACAAATAAAGTAACCCAAACCTGAACATACATGTTTACTTATACTAAACATGTAGTTTAGTATGGTGACATTTCCTCTACATTTCATATTAGTTTTGCAAGTGCACAAAATCTTTAAAGTTTGGGGGGGGGGGGTTCCTAAATTTTTGTTTTGTATTAATTTCACATAAATCAAATGTTTTTACACACCGATTTAGCTTTTACTTGCAAATATATAGGCCCGGACCTACAGCAGTTCAGGTGCAGATAATGGGAGGGAAATATGAAGTTAACATAAATGATTTTTATGTAAGGGAATTAAAAAAATTTGCTGGTGCTATTATATTTACAACCATTTAATTAAAATTCAATTAGGATATTATTTAATTGTAAATAAAAGATTAAAATCAGTGGGGTCAGGGGAAGAACGTTAATTATCAGCGATTCAGAAGATCTGATTCACTCTATTTTATTTATCACAAAACAAAAGACTGTTGTTTTTTTACTTTTAAAGCTAAAGCATAAATTGTATGTGGAATGTTAGGTTGAACTTTTAGTAAAAACTACACAATTAAAAAAAAAAAAAAAGTTGAGAACAAATCTGGGTGTACAATTCGAGCATTCACACATGACCTTTACCCAGCTTCTTTTTAACCATTTGTCTCTCTCTGTTTGCCTTTATGTGCAATGTTACCAGACCTTTAATATTTTATGTCCCACAATCCTTGCTTAGACATTAGGTAATACATTCTACATTAGGTAATCTACCTCACTAACACCATTTACATGTAGCCCATTTCACAAACGTATGCTCTTCTTATACAGTGCTAACAACCCCAGTATATCATTAAATAATTGCCATTTTCACTTTTTTTCTTAATTGTCCTTACTTGTTTTACTTCATATTTTAAATTGTATTTCATCATATGGGTTTAAATGATGCATTGAATGTGTCTTGTATAATTTGTGTATATAATTGTGTATAATTGGTATGTGTATGTTGTGCAAACTGACCCCACGATTTTTTTTTTTAATCCACACCTTCTTGCTTAAAGCACACGTGACTGCTAACTTTCCTAAACTTTCCTTGTATATTTTTTGGAATAGGTTTAGACAATGCACTGTTGCAAAAATGGTTTTCATGTTTAAGACAACTGAGCAGTGCCGTGTTACGGCGTGGGTCTAGATTAAAAAAGGTCTGAATCCCTTTTCATGTCAAATTCCAGTAAAACTGACAGCTGTTCCCATTCTGCTGCCAGCCTGCTGCAGCAACAAGTGCTTTTGGATAGTCTTCAATACAAATCCATCAGCAGCTTTTTCCAAGTGCTGCGTGAAGAGTCATCTATGACTTACAGGTAAACTGTAGCCATATACTGACATCTAGTGAATTATTATGGTTACTGCAAATAATATCCCAACAGGATGGGGCCACACAAGTTCAAACAACACAGCACCTGCATGCATTACAGTGTGTAGATAAATAATGGAACAAACATCATCTGCTGCATCTGATCTAAAGCTTCATCAATTAATCTAAGACAGAGACATGACACTGCGGAGACAGATATGCCAACAAGTAAGCAAGGTGATGGCACGAGGATACAGAAATTGAATATGATGAGAGATAACAGTGACAGTGATGTAGTTATCTGCTGCGTATGTGTGCATGTGCACTCGTGTGAATGCAGCCCACTATCTCATGGTGTCTGGCGGTTCACTGTGAGGGCTATTTGGTCTAGCAGCGCAGATAAGAGGGTGATATAGAGGCCGGTGGGTGTGCTGGCTATCAGCCTCCCATGTAACAGGGTCACTCAGGTGCACTATGCGGGGACAAGTGGAGGAGCAGAATAAGGGGAGATAAAGTAGAAGAGGACAGAGCGGGTGGAGATGAGGGAGGTGAACAGGTGAGGGAACAAAAAAAGAGGAGGTGATCGAGTGGACAAAGGAAATGCTGACAAGCACTTATCCAGATTTTGAAATGTACTTTGTATGTGTGGACATATATGTTCATAAAATCTAGACATCACTGAGAGTGATCACACTGCACATGTGTGAGTGTGTTTTTGTGGTTTAAGATTTGTGCATGGGGAAACTTTCACACATCTATTTTTCTTTCGGTGCTCCGGTTTCACCTGCCGCACACGCACACACACAAACACAGAACATCAGGCTGCTCTGCAAATAAACTGGCACCAGATATTATCATGTGTGCTGCTGCTTTTCTTGGTTTCATTCCGATTTCCTTTTAACAAAGAAAAGTATGCTAATCCCCTCATGTCAACCTGACTGTGGAGACTGCCATGGTAATAAACACGGGAGTGACAGCAACAACAAACTCCTCTGAATATGCGCAGTCATCACGGTCACGTGGCATGTCATTATAAACTTTTGGGGGATATTGGACGATTTCAGTGGGTCAACAAGTTTGAGGCTGTAGGTTAGCTGAAAGGCAGGTGAATATCCTGTAAACAACATTATCACTGAGTTAGCAAAATATGGAGTTACTTCTAAATCAAGCAGGTAAAAGAAATACAACAAGGCAATGCTGACAAATTTCAGTAACAGTGTGATTTTGACCTAATTCACATAAAAATTAATTAGCTCTAATATTAAACAATATTAAAAACACCTGATCGCACAGAGGTATGGAGTGGAACACATGATATTAATGGCTTAACGGGGTATATTGAGCTTAAAATCAAAGTTTTCATTGGGTCAGAAGTGATACGGTAACTTATGCTGGACACAGACTAGACTGAAGCAGGTTATGCTCAGAGTTTTGATTTAAAAGTCAGCTGCAAATACCACATTTTGACGAAAACTTTTAACTATGCTTTTAATTATAACTATGAACCATATTCAGTCAAAAAACTTTCACTTTGTGAAAATGATATTTGTGTCTTTTTAATGAGTCCAACCTGAATCCATCAAGATTTAATGTTTTTCATACATCAAATGAACCGTTTCTGAGTTCTAATGGGCATCTGTAAGAGGGGGAAATCCATCAATCAATCCACTGAGAGGTAAAATACTTGTATTAACTTATTAATTCACAACAAATTTGCATTATTAGCTTTGCTTTTATTTATAAAGCTTATACAGTTAACAAACAGGAATATGGTTGCCATGAAAAGTTGCCATCTTTGGGTTCGTGGTTTAACTTAAAGCACAGTGCAACCTGCCTCCATCTCAGGTACAGTGGCATATATATCCCCCCCAGAAATCTCACTCCTTCATGTTATAAAATGGGAGGCAAGTGAAGAAAAAAAAACTATATGTAAATAAGTAGACCATACAATATCTCACTTCTTAAAAAACTAACATAATACTATGCAGACATTGTGTTTAAACAGCAGCCCTACACAAAGCTGTGAAAACCTGTTTGTCCCTTTCCGATATCATTCAAAGACACAAGTACCTTTCACGCAGAGGGGTAAAAATCTTCCTGCACCTCAGAGGAGCACTGCCAGGTTGCAGCAGCTGTTTCAAACAGCTATGAATCAGGCTATCAAATTCAGAGCCTTTTGAGAAGAGAAGCATTGGTGTAGGCCTCTGTCACTATAGCAGATGGGGCAGATTTAGGCTTTGGATAGAGAATTGGTGGTGGTTTGGGTTAATCTTGTGCCTTAGGCTTTACAGACACTTTTGGACTGAGGAAAATATGTGAATGTAATTTGATTAATTATTTTGACCCTTGTCCATCAGTCGCTAGACCGCTGTCAAGCAAGATTTCAGCTTTGCAAACTTTAGTCTGCAGCTGTGTGCAATCAAACATTATTGCAATGGAATAATAATTACAAAAATGTATCTTTAAGACAGTAAATTGGTATGAGGAGTATAAGATCGCTTTTCACTTCCAATTCCTATAAGATGATAAAAACAATTTTGCCACAGAAGTATGGATAAAGAATATGTCCACGTATCTGAGATGTTATTGATTGGTGCTGGACAAATTTATCCATTCATTCATCAGCCAAACACGTCTACTCATTGCAGTCTGTCTCTAATGTGGATAAAACTCCTGATGTGTTTGTTCCAGTGCTTTGTTGCAGTTGTAGTTTACTTACTCAAAACCTTCTGTCCAGTTCCCAAACCAGCTCGATGGAGTTTAAGTCTGGAGAAATCATTTGAAACCTACTGTTTTTCTAGTCTTGGTTTAGGATAAAGTCCTGACCTGAAAGTCTATCCTTTGTTGCTTTACCTTTTCTCACAATTCACAACAGCACAGACTACAGCACTAGTTTAATAATACATCAGCGAGTGTAGTGGTCACACTGCCATTATACAGACAGATGATAACTTAACTTGAATTGCTTCAATTTCAATTTAAAAAAAGGGGGGGGGGGAAACTGTGATGTCCTAAAGCTTTTGACATCAGTAAGCCACTTTGTCATCCCTTACACGTCCAAATACGCCTACTCCTATCTACAAATAACCAAAACAATCCCAAATATCAAAAAACGAACCAAAACAAATGTGCTCAAACTATCAAAACCTCAATAAGAATAATATACACTCACTAGTCACTTTATTAGATACACATGTTCAACTTCTCATTTGCCCAAAATATCTAATCCGCTAATCACACGGCAACAACTCAATCCGTTTAGACATAGACAATGGCTGATCTCCTGAAGTTCAGACCATGCATCAGAATGCGGTAGAAAGGTGATTTATTCCTACAGAATCACAAAATTGGATAATATAGGGTTTGTAAAACACTGCATGGTTTGATGAGTCTTAATTTCTGTTTCAACATTTGGACAGTGTGATCAGAACTTGCTGAAAATAAAATACAAACCACCTCATATCACCAGTTCAGGCTGCTGGTGGTGCTTTAACCCTGGAGAACCCATAGGGTCGGATCTGACCCCATGGGTGCTCCAGGGTTAATGGTGTTATGGGATAATGGGAATATTTTCTTTGCACATGCCCTTGGACACTGAGTAAACACCACATCCTACCTGAGCATTGTACCCAACTTCTGAATACACTGGTTTCCTGAGCATAACAGTGAGTTCACTTAACTCAAATGTTCTCCACAGCCATCAAATCTTGAGATGTAGTTCATAAAACACAGTGGTGTTTGGACTGGATCTAAGCCAAAACACCACTTTTGGATTGGTGTGGAATGGGAGCATGACATCATGGATGTGCAGCCAATGGAGAAAATCAAGAATTAAGGCAATTCTGAAGGTAAAACAGGTCCAACCTGGTATTGCGTCAAAAAGCGATTAGGGAAAAAATAAAACTGAATTGAACTGAACAGTTTAAATATATATATCATTTTTTGATATGACTCATTTACTAGCAAAGTGTCTAAAAACAGGGGCTGTGAATGTAATTGGTATTCGGTTTAGTCTGGAGTAAGTCTGATACCATTCAGGTGTAACAGTATCTCATTTGCTTTTTGTTCAAGTCATGTAATGAGCCTGTAATGAAGCCATAAAATATTGATGCCCACGTTCAACCAACCGATCAACTTAAAACAAGATAGCAGAAAGAAACTCTTCCCTTCCTGAGGAAGTACAGGTGAGGAGACTCACGACAGGAGAGGACTCGTTTAAAACAGATCATAACTTATATTCAAGCACAATTTAACAATAATGGGCAAATAAAGACACATTTAAAGACTTTCCTTTAAAAAATACTTCACTCTGTCATACCTTGGCTATGATAGGTCCAGACGATTACTTTAAAGGCAAAAAACTACAAAAAGAATTTACATAAAGAACTATTAAGATTATTGTGTTAGCACAACTACAACTGAAGAACAATTTATGCTTAAAAAATGCAACCTTTCATTTTATAAATTTATGTTATATATTTAAAAAAACAAAAAAATTGTTAAAAAAATGTATCTCATTAAATTAAGACTTAATTTATGTTAACTTAAGCAACTTAAAATCTATCTTAACCAAGCCTTTCAGTAGTCAACCCTTATTAGGAATTTCAGCATTTATTTTGAAATCTTAAAAATACTATTCATTACAAAGGCAACAGATTAAACACTTGTATGCAGAATGGATATACGAGTTTGAATTTGTAGATTAGAAAAAAAATGTTCAGGTAAACAGAAATGTTTTTCTCAATAAAATATTACTTTGTTATGCTTCGCTTTATATGTATTTAACATAGTGGCGCAAAACAGGTAATTGACAGACGTGAGCTCTGGAACCTAATGCACTGTGACAGTCAAGGATAAATGTAGTTATATAAAAGGAAGGAAACCTAAATTAATTAATTTTATTTAGGTTACACGGGTAACAAGGTTGCATTGACTCAGTCTAGTCAGAACATACTACAAGGGAAAAATGCTAAATGTATCAAAGAGGTCTGACTTTTAGTTGACCCATATTGTTAACACACAACTCAATCGTGCCATTTCGTCTTTTTTCGGGACGGTTCTGTCTTTTCCCTTCCCAGACTGAATAGGTTTCAGTATCAGGGTTGTGCATATACGGTGGGACATAATTTGCAGAGGATAATTATTGTTCTGAGTTATTGCTGTATTATAGGAGAAATATGTCAACAAACACAGAAAAACAATAACAACAAAAGATTTATAACGTATTTTAAGTATTTTACTGTTAGTTGACATGCGGGGGGGAGGCTGTTTTGCATTTTAAATATTTTGGGACCACTTTTTCAACTACTAGGTTTACATTTTGTCCCAGTGCAGGTTTAATTTTACACAACAAATAAATGTTCTAGTATTTTGTGCATGAATTGTTTTCAAATTCACGTGAGACAACAGAAAATATCCTGCAATTGTAGAATGGTCCATAACACCGCCGCCATGAAGGACACGGGGATATCGAAAGAAGCAGGTTATTAACAACTCACCTCAATTATCTCATTGACGAGGGCTGCAGCAGTGTCTGTTCTTTCTCCACCCGATTGACTTCAGCGTTTTCTTAAACTTAATAGCTACTACAAAACTTTCATACTGACTGTTCACTACAGATAGATAGCAACTAGCATTAACGTAGACTTGTACGAACAGTACTATACCTCGATATATAAAGATAGTCTCACCTGATCATCTCACTGCTCTGCCAAATTAACTGCACCATCTGTTTGTCTGTGCATCAGTTTGCTAAGCTAATGACAAACTGCACTCACGCTACTAGCAAGGTCGCTAAGCAACGGTAAGCGAATCTTCCAAGGCTATGCTAACCAGCTAGCACAGTAAATATCGATATCATGGAGGAGCCTTTTTTATAGCATTGGTAACGGTACTGCAGTCTGTAGGATTGTTTATCTGCTTGCTAATACCTTTCTTGTTGAAGCTGGCTTATTTATGTAGCATTTGAAAAATACCTAAAAGACTACACAAACGATGAAAACTACAACTACATGGATCCTCAAGCTGCCGTTTGGCGATTTTAAGTGTCGTAATCAAAAGAGCTTAAATACGAGTGACCTCTGGCTTGAGCGACAAGTGGGAGAAACAGAGAAGCGTGAGGGACGTCTTGCTTGTCTTGCTTGTCTTGGCAGTATGGTGAGTAGATACATTAAATATGTTGGTTAACTTTTTTTTTTCTGCACTGGAGATTAAACTGATATTCACCCTGCTAATGCAGGAAATTCACAAAATAAGGTATGCGTTGTTTCTAGCTCACGGCATGACGCAGCCAACCAGAGGACTCAAAAGTTGACTTTATTTAAAAAGTCTCCTTTCGTGTCAAAGTCACGTGACACTTTTCTTATTTTGGTTATTTTAAATTGATGCTATCGAATAAGTGTCAAAGATGGCGATGAACCTGATCCCCCCAAGTATATACTCATTTGTTATGCAACCCTAAATCGTGTCTGCAGGCACAGGGCTATTTTTGAACTCACCCCCTGCTTTACTAAATCTTTTAGACAAGAATGGACACCCAGCCCACGTGCAGCTCCAGTTAAACTTTCATGCGTGTCTTATGAGAGAATTCAATGCTGTGATTGATAACAGCAGATTTCTTCACCTTGTGTCTTGCAGGCTGAGCCTATTAGAGTTCTGGTGACCGGTGCTGCTGGGCAGATTGCCTATTCCCTGTTGTTCAGCATTGCCAAAGGAGATGTGTTTGGCCAAGACCAGGTAAAGAAGGGTTTTGCCCTGCGCTTGTTAAACACTCAGTTCCTTCTGCCTGTCACCAGGCGCACCCATAAAACTGACAGCTGGGAATGTCACAAATTTTCCAGGTCATATCTGGGATGACATTGCACATACTGTATGTTGTTCCTTTGGAAATTGATCAGGTTACACTAGCTTATTCATGACCGTTCAGATCAACCTGGACTGTCCTTGAAGTCAATGAAGCGGATCTTGTGCCAAGAGCACTTGATCCAATTGGTACATGGCTTAGGCCTTCCCATGCTGTCGCAAAGAACTAAGTCTCCCGCTGACATGTAATTGTATACAGGGGTTATTATGCAATTGCATTTAAATTCAGTTATTTCCTTTTTCTTCTGGCAGCCAATCATTTTGCTCCTGTTGGACATCACCCCCATGCTGCCGGTCCTGGAAGGTGTAGTCATGGAGCTGCAGGACTGTGCCCTTCCACTTCTGAAAGGTAGTCCTTTAATAATTGAGCAATACCAGTGTTGTTGTTGTTTTTTTGTTGTTTTTTTGGGGTGTTCTTTTGTTTAATTTTTTTGTACAGGCATTTTTTTCTTTTTTTGACAAACTGGATATTTGAGAGCAGAAGTAGCTAAATTATCTTTTTTGTTTTTTCTTTTCTTTGCTTTCAGCCTTTTTTATTGTTAATAATAGAACTGCCTGTGATACTTCAATACACTTAAATAAATTCTTAAACGACCATATGACAAATGAGATCTGCTGAGATCTGCTGTTCTAACTCACGCTCAATCTTCCCATCGTTCATGAAAAAGAATGCCTTGCTGGAGGCAAACAATGGTGTTTTTATTTATTTAATTCTTTTTTGTTTTTATTTCCATTTATACAGATACCATTTCTTCATGTGGGGTTTTTTTTTTTTTTTTTTGGCAGAGGGATCACCTTGTAAATGTTTTAATCCACCTTTCCTTCTATACCTACATATCCCAAAATATGATCCATGAGCAGATGTTAGCTAATAAGAGGAACCTACACCCTTTTTGTTGGAGGTAGATGGTTTTTCTTGAATGCTTTAAAGATTTTGTTTGCACAAATGGGCTCGTTTGCTTGTATTGACCCAGTTTTTTGTTTGTTTGTGTGTTTCGTTCCTGCTGTCATGGACTCAGTCATGAGGCGCCACTATGTGCCATCTCCATTGTGACCTGGAATTTTTACTTTGCAATGGTGCTGTCCTTTGCTTTTGTTTGCACGGGAGCTGAAAGAGGCCCCTGTATTAGCCAGCCACGATGCAAAGACAACACCTCATGCACATCAAGACAAAGATAAATGCAGTTCTCATCAAACTGGTCACCATTTTTCTAAATCTTATGACTGCACTTTAGAGTGATGCTTTGTCTCAAACAATTAAAGAGTCAACACGGTAAATGTCAGATGCACAACACAAACAGGAAGGACTTCCTGCGGACCTCATGTTCTTTTGTTATAACAGTTTTAGGGAGTGTGTGTGAGCAACTTTTACTCATGCAACTTTTATCAGGAGCTGACACAATGTTCCCATATTGCAGTAAAGAACTGATGTGCCATTAATTTAAAAGGAATTCATTTTTTTCCAATTGTCACATTTGATTTGACTGCTTCCCTTCAGGAACAAATTCCACTATGAACTTAATAATCCCTCTCAAGGTTCAAAGTTGACAAATTGCCAAAGAGTAAAGTATTAAAAACCTATTGTCAATTAATTTTCTCCTTCTACAGAGATCATACCCACTGACAAAGAGGAGGTAGCCTTCAAGGACCTGGATGCAGCCATCTTGGTGGGCTCAATGCCCAGAAAGGAGGGTATGGAGAGGAAGGACCTCCTTAAAGCGAATGTGGCCATCTTTAAGAGCCAGGGAGCTGCCCTGGATAAGTATGCCAAGAAGACTGTGAAGGTAATTAGAAGCATATTTTCTGATGTAAAACACTCCCTTCCTGTCAAGTGAGCAAATTTGAAAGAAACTTCTCAGCCTCTGCCAAATAGATAGAAATGTTTCCTAAACATTTTGTGCTTCTGGGAAAAATGGCAAAATCTTAATGAAGTATTTCCTGATGCCAAAACATTTTTCCCTTCTCGGTGTTGCATAATACAAGTTTGCTCGATTTACTCATGATAGTAATAAGACATAAAATCTGCATGGCATATATTTTTTTTTAATTGGTTTATGTGTGTTCAGGTGCTGGTTGTGGGAAACCCTGCCAACACCAACTGTCTGGTTGCAGCCAAGTCTGCTCCCTCTATCCCCAAAGAGAACTTTTCCTGCCTCACCCGTCTGGACCACAACCGGGCTCGCTCTCAGGTACAGTCCTCTCACTTCTTTCACTTTCTGATGGCGGTCTCAGACGTTTGGCAGCCACATTGTTAATCTTGGCTGACTGCAAACCTGGCTTTTCTTCGTATCCTGTAGGTGGCAATGCGCTGTGGTATTCCAGCCACTCAGGTGAAGAATGTGATCATCTGGGGGAACCACTCCTCCACACAATACCCAGATGTTCACCACTGCAAGGTCAACATGTCCGGCAGTGAGCTGACCTGCTTTGATGCAATCAAGGATGATGATTGGCTTAAAGGCGATTTCATTACTGTGAGTTATTGATTTCTAGATGAAAGCATGATATTTTATAGCTGGAGTGTACTCTCACTCGGATGCTTTTGGCTGTGCTTGAGAAAAGGCCTATAATATGATCCTCATATTTTACTTCATTGTTCTATCTTTTCTTCATCCTGACACTCCTAATAAGATTAATGGTTCTGAACATTAGTGGTTACATTTGTGGTTTAACAATGCTCTTTTTTTTTTTTCTTTTTTTTTTTTTTAAATTTGCACAATAGTCAGTTTTCCGGTCACTGTTCATGCAGGCAGATGTCAGTAAGACATGAAGTCCCTTTTTTAGGCTGAGCTGATATACTCACCTGTTTTCCAAGTCCATTTGAACTGCAAAATTATTCATTTGTATAAGCAAACAGTCTAATTTTATGTGGTTATAGGTTTGGAGTTCAGTTTTTCAAATACCACATTTATTTTGGAGCCTTGAGCACCACTGACTAAATTTAAGTGATAATGGCTACAGAGAAGTCAGCCTTGAGCTTGCTCTAAAGACAAACTATAAGCACTTGTATGAGGCCCCTTTTCTGCTAGCAAACATGTAATTTTCCTTCAAGCAAAATATTTTCTGGAAGACATTCAAAAACTTGTTTGGGTTTTTTTTTTTTTTTTTTTTTTTGGGACCCAAAAACCTCAAAGATTTGCAGAATGGTCAAAAATCCTCAGGGTGTGTTTCCAAAACCTCCAAGTCATATTTGTTGGGTCTATCCTGGGTTCTTTCAGGTAGGTATGCCTGAAACAATCCTTACCTACCTGTCTCTAATCTTATTCTTCACACATTTTGTAGCAATGCCCTATGTTCCTGTCCTTACCTGACAGCTTCACTGTCATGATCAGCTCTCTTCATTACAACAATCTCTGCATCGCTACAAACAGTGTACCGGTCCTTGTGTCAATCTGCCACTTATGAACAAAGGGAGAACACGTTTATACCTTGTTGCTTGCAGTGTGCAGCACATGTAAAGCAGATATTTGGGTAGTAAGTATAGTAGTAGTAGGCAGGGGCAGCATTTACAGGAGTCCAGTTGATAAAGAGAACTGATTCTCAAAATCAAACCTAGTCACAGAGCTCAATAACACTCCTGCATTTTCATTTAATGGCCCATGTTCTTACTTTGCAGACTGTGCAACAGAGAGGTGCTGCAGTCATCAAGGCCAGGAAACTTTCTAGTGCCATGTCTGCAGCCAAGGCCATCTGTGACCACATGAGAGACATCTGGTCAGGCACCCATGAGGTAAATCCTACATCTGTTTGTTATATCGGTCATTTGGGAATTTTTGCATGTTGCACTGTTCTGATAAGAAGTAATTATTCTGACGTTTAAAGATCCATTTTGCACTTTTTACCCCTCAGCTGTAAAAGCCTGCTGGGGTATTGTCATTGGGCAGACAGTGGCATGGACATTCAAGTTTGTGAATGCAATAACTGGAATGGGGTGATGTAGGCTTTTCATATTGATACCATAGGTGCATCTACTAAAAATCTCAGATGAGTTTAAAACTCAAGGTCAAAGGTCCTCACCGAGGATTTTCAAGTTTACACCATAGGTGCATCTGCTAGAACACTGAGGGGTAGCACTGGTGACCACCATTATTTTTGACATGTTAGGATGATGCCCCCTTTGCACCATTGATATTAATTTGCAACTATTTTGACAAACTGTAGGTTCCTAAATCTAACAAGATCCTATACTCAAGATGCACTGTAGCAAATTAGATTATTTTCATTTATTTATACTTCCTTCATCGTAGCAGAACGATTGAGTTTATAAACTTGGATTTTTTTTCTGTGTGAAAACAAATCAAAACACTAGAAAAAGATACAAGAGAACTCCAAGGACACCAAAATGCATCACTACAAACCACTGAGTATTCAGTCTGGTCACTGGCCAGGTGTGTCTGCGGCAAGTAAATGCAGAAAGAATGTCCTGTGTTCTGGACACACTTTGCATTCATTTCACAGATGGTTACTAGTCTGCACAGACCTTTGCACATCTGTAGTACCTGTCTGTCGTTCGTTCGACCGAAATCTGCATTCTACTATACTTGTGAGAACCAGCAGTCACTTGTGAGGACACACAACCCGGTCCTCACATATTTAAAGGCATTTTTGAGGCTCAAAACGTGGTTTTAGTGTCAGGGTAACAATTAGGTTAGGGTTAGGATTAGGATAAGGGTTAGGATTAGGCATTCATTTTTGATGGTTAGGGTAAGGGG
>NW_005187455.1:1754367-1764825 GCF_000239375.1 Pundamilia nyererei
AAAAAAAAAAAAAAAAAAGCTCAAACTTGGACAAACAAGTAGTCGTTGTTTGTTTTTTGTCGTGGTCAGCTCAGGTTCACACCATAAACTAACTGCTCTGGAGTTCACTTGGAACCGTATCAAGACCACTTCCTCCAAAAGGTTGTGGTGCAGTTGTTTTGGTCCACACCTGAGTGCCATTACTGTGTTTTAACCAACACACATGAACCTCACCACAGGGGTAAACAAACCAGAGTTTGATTTAAATGGACTAAATGCTGCGGGTGTGAAAACGGCTTCAGATTTCTGACAGGTTACATATGGTTCTATTGTCAGTGATGCAAAGTATTTGGAAAGGCTGCATTTTATTTTAAATTCACTTTTAATGAGGTTTTTTTCCTTTTTAAGGGTGAGTTTACCTCTATGGGTGTTTACTCAACTGGCAACTCCTATGGAGTCCCTGAAGACCTAATCTACTCATTCCCTGTCCAGATCCAGGTAAGCCTCGATCTCACTTTGTCTCCATTCTTCTAGCAGCTAGCATCATCTTTTCAGTGCAGCTTAAGACTAGCATTACCCTCCATTGTCTTTTTTTGGATGTGGATTTTATATTGAATAGGGTTTTTGTTGTTTTGATTTTGTTTTGTTTGTTTCTTTTTAAATTAAAGTTTGCATTAAATAAAATTTTGGGGATTTCTAGAAACATTATAGATCAAAGAACAAAACTGAAGGTACTTTTTTTTTTTTTTTTTTTCTTTTTTCAGAACAAGACCTGGAAAATCGTGGACAGTCTGGCAATCAATGATTTTTCCAAATCAAAGATGGATGCCACTGCAGCTGAACTGGTGGAGGAGAGGGACACAGCTGTGACTTTCCTTGGAGTATGACTAGAGCCTGCACAGCAGCACTTAGACAGCCTCAAAACTCCAGATGCACGCCTGTGATGAAGCACTCCACCAGCCCCTCCATTACTGTGTGCTTGTGTGTGAGCGAGTTGGTGCTTATGGGTGTAAAGTTGCATTTGTATGTCAAACGATGTGAATCTGATTGTTATTGTTATTCAAGATCACAAAAATGTGTCATACTTTTGACTACATATGACTGGGTAAGTTTAAGTCAAAAGCAGTTGTTGTACGTCATGATGCACAAGTATCACTCACCATAAGTATACAGTACACTGAAACTCCACTACTAGTTAAAGCTCTCTCCATTGTTTTTTTTTCCCTTTATTGATTATTACATGGATCCTTTTTTACAGCTAGTGAAGTCCTAAAACACTGGAATATTAATGCTGAGACAATTAAAAATAAATAAATTAATAGAAAAAACAATAAGTTGTCTGATTATTGATTTCCATACATGGATGCTGTCATTTTTTTCCAGGTTTTGGCAATACAAGCCTTGAGTTGGTAAACCTCAGCCAGTGTGTGTGTGTGTGTGTGTGTGTGTGTGTGTGTGACACACACAACCTTTTAAAGCACTCACAATAGGCTGTTTGAATCCCCTAGGTTACCAGATGGGCCTCAATGACTCAATTCTGTTTAAGGATAATTTGATGCAAATGCTCGATTAGTTTGTGATCTGTAGTTGTGTAGTATATTTAACATATTATGTATGTATATAAAGTAACTAAAATTGGGTCCTATTGCAACATTTAAATGGTGTACTAACATTAGTTATGCATGCATATTTTTATTATGTGCTATTTTGCATAGTGAGTAATTTGAGGTATTTTTGAAAGCTCTGTTTGGACTTCAGTAGTTTTCTGATTTCCTATAGGCACAACCTGATTGTGATGGAGTCAGGACAGATGGGGTCCTGATAAAATATAAAGTTAACTTATTAAGACTTGATATGTGGCTTTATGCAACCATTATTCTATTACAGAGATTATACCTTGTTGCTTGCAGTGTGCAGCCCAGGTAAAGCAGGTACTTGGGGGGGACAGTAAGTAAACAATCTGGCAATAAACCCCATTCTGATTCTGATTCTCTAAAGTAGTGATTCACTTACAGTGAAATGACACAGTTTCACCAGGCAGGGGCAGCATTTCCTGTTTTATTTTTTACTCAGTTACAGTATGAAGAGTTATGTAACATCTGCAATTAATAAATTCACAGCTGGTTCACTGAGGATAAGCGTTAAATGGGGCAAATCTACCAAAAACAGTCACCACTCCCATATCAACAGTTTCATTTTGGAAATCCCAGTTACAGTACTCGTTTTAATCTTTACATTAAATTTACACGAAAAAAAAAATCATTCGCAGGTGTTTCATAGATGTCACACATGTCAATGTGAACACGTTACTTCTTTTTCTTGATATCACTTATTTCAATATTTTCTATTATTACACAGCGTGCTGCGAGGAAAAGCCTGTTCTAACGTCTAAGGTTTACTTTTTAGCACCTGGCGGCTCTTTTTTTGCTTCTCATCCGAAAATACTCTGCATAGTCTTTCACGTGATTCAGTTTATTTTGAAAAGTCTCAACGGGATATTGAGCTTTATTGTGAAAGGTTTACGTGAAAAATAAACAATCCGACACGTGACGCGATGGTTTTACCGTCGTTGTTGCTAACGTCAACACATAAATACAGGCGCTTGTCCGTCCGTACTGTGGTTATATTAAATATAAGAGAAAGAGAGAACTTTAATAAATTAATATAGCCACTACAGTGACCATCAAAACGATGAAAACATATTGCCGTAAACAGTTTATTTTGCGACACCACGAAATAAACGATAGCGCAAAATTAAACGATAGACGTTTTTATATCGTTATATCGAACAGCCCTAATTTTGAGCTATCTTCAATCAGACATTGCCAGAAACCAACATCGCACGTAGCAGAATCCTATTGGCTGTTAAAACCACGCACACAAAAACAGCATTTGTCATTGGCTCCCATCCTCCCTCGGCGTTCCGATTCGTCGTTGCCTAGAATGGCACTGGAGTGTAAAATATCTTCAAAAACTATCCGATCACCTTTTTAACTTCTGCACCTTTTTTGTACGTCCTGTGCTTTTTTAACACCCATTCAGCGATGTCGAAGGGCAGCAGAAGCGGCTTGAATTAAGGTGTAAATAAAACACATACATATTTTTGGGTACCCCGCTGTCTCCTCTGCTGGATCTCTGTGGTCCTCCAGACCTGCAGGACCAGGCCGACCCCATCGACTTTTCTTCCGCCAGTATTCTACAGTAAGAAAATGGCTTCAAATGTGTGTGTATGACGTGTTTCTCTCTCTACATTAGCATCGGTAGGACTCCACACACGGCTGGTGTTGAGGCGCTATGTCCGGGTTTTCTTTTTGACATTTTTCAGCTGAAAAAGGTCGTTCCTCTTCCTCCTCCAGTGTTACGTTCACGGCACCGTTGTTGATTATAGTTGTCTCCTTGCGTGTGGCTTGTTTGTGGAGGGCATAGCGTTCATCTCTGTCTGTACATCACTCAGTCACTAATTCATTTCCGCAGGCAGCAGGTCATACAGACAGCGTGACTGTACCTGTGTGCCCGGGTGTGTCTTTGCACATCTCGCCGGTTAATTATTGACGGCGTGTGTGTTAGTTGACTTTAAAAATCCCTGTGGCAGCCATAAGGTGATAAAAATGAAAGCACTCGAGGGGGAGGGGGTGAGGCGCTGGGGGAAAGAAGTGTCCAGAGGTTGTGAGACACAGTAAGGATTTGTGACGTGGTTGCAGGGTTGGGGCAGGGGGAGAAATACGGGCGGTACGAGCAGTAAAAGAGCTGGGTACATCGGATCCAACTTCACGTTGAAGGGAGGACCACTTGGCTGGTGTCCAGAGAGATAAGTGTGGTCGGATGAATGTGTCCTTGTTTTACTCGCAGGCACAGCGTCTTATCCTTTAAAGCTTCAACGCTGGATCGATTTAAAAGGCTTGGGCACCAATGAAAGAATGACCAGTCGGATGATTTAAGGACACCTCAAGGAAACTTTTAATATTATTATTATATATATTTTTAAATCCATTCACCGGATGTTTGCTCAATGACATCTTGTTTTTTCTGGGATACAAAACTTAAAGCGTGTCCACTATTATTTTAAACACTACTTGGCAGCTTAACCATGGCACTTTATGTCGAAGGTAAGTGATCTCTATTTTACTAAAATTGTCACTCTAGGAGAGGGAGGCTTAAAGGATTATGTTTATTTTTTAAACGATCTATGTGTTTTTTCCTGTTCATTTCAGAACATTATTTACATCAACTTTAACTTTCCCCCGCATATGAGAAAGTGTGATTTATCACATTTTAATTTTAATCACTGATTATTAAAAAAATAAATAAAAACCCACTTTTTGCCAGACTGTTACAGGTTTAGTTGAGTTTACCATCATTCATTTGACCAATAAGAAAAGTTGTTTTTTTTTTAAATTTCATAAATCTACTATTATTCCTAAACCTTTTAGTAATCATATTAAATAAGTAGCCCCACTGTGATAAAATAAGCAATAGTGTGATAAATGTATGTTTAAGTCAATAAACGAATGCATTAATAACTGTGAGTAATTGTTAACTGATGCCTTCATGTGAAAAATGAGACCTTACGAGTCTTCTTTACATAATCTTTAGTAGATTACCAGTAATCTGTCTGTAAGCAAGGTCTTCTTGGGAGACAGTCTGCTCACGGTTTTCTAGTTTACTCACTGGTTTCATTCAATTCCTCCTTAACATGAACACACAACCTTGAACTGCTTTATAGCAGTTATAAACACAGTTGGGATTTTTTTTTTTCATCATTGGTATCATTGTTCTGCTGACATGTGGTGACTCAAACACCTCATTGTGATAGTTTACATAAGTTTCTGCTTCTAAAATGCTATAATTAACTGGTTGGTTAATGCTGCAATACTTCCCATGAAAAGTGAGAGTAATTTTGTCCACAGTAACACTGACACCTGATTTCGTAAATCTTTAAATGGTGTTAAACTGTTTCCCTTTGCTACTGTCTGCTATTACAGTATGTCGTGGTATTTGCCATTTGGCTTCAAAGTTCAGTTTCCTGTAGTCATATTTGTCTCTGTGCCAGGAGCTGTTGATTGTTGTGTTGTAAGGTCACTTAAGGTTAGTTGCAGTGCTACTTGGGAAATTGGCAATAAAAAGTCTGAAAGGCAGGATATCAGGAATTAATAAGCTATATCTCACAGCAGGTTAATGATTTCTAACGTCTTTATATACTCGTATGCTTTTCATTTTTTAAGTAATAACAATAAATGGTACTATCAAGGCGTTCTCAGTGAATATTATTATTTTTGTCATTGCCATTCATTATATTTCAGCTACAGTTCATGTAGGTTTTTTAATAACTTCAGATTTTTATTCTTGCTTTTGGTTTGTGGAAAAGTGAGTTTCTATTGTCATATTTACCTTTTTTGACAATGTGTGTCACATTTTGCTTAACAAGCAGTGAACATGTTTAACTGCTTTTACTAATGGACCATAACAACAATTAGGGTGAAAATTGCTGTGCTAGCAGGTATAATTGCCTTGTCTTTTTTTATTTAATCAAAGCTTTTTAACTGGTCAATGTTTAATGGTTTTATTGGCACATGCAGAGCTATTGTTTACCTTGTGCTCAATGTTAACAGATGGACTGATATTTGATAATCATTTCTTAACATAAACAACATAAACTGCTATTTTAGAGATAAATTAGCCATAGATTAAGTTGATTTAAGATACCAACAGCATAGAACCTGTGTTGGGCATGTTACTGTTAAAAAACTGTTTTCATAACTATCTTAAAGCTATATTTTCCTTTTCTGAATTACAGTGATCTGCTGTAACTTTAGATGTAATTACCTAGCTGTCATTTTTTTCCTGGAAGGAAGTTACATTAAAACTCTGCTTGAGACTCTCAAATACCTCTCACAGTCCAAGGTTTAGTTTTTTAGTATTGTTTACTTATCTATGGAACAGATTGCTAGACACAAGCTAACATAATCACGAGGGTGTCGCTGCTTGGAATAACGGGTGCTACAGTGACTCTTTAAGTATACCTCAACCCTATTACGTCAAGTCTAACTAGAAGCATGACAGCCCTCCTCTTAAATGTCATTGCTTTTATCATACGGCGCAGATGGCTGTTGACTCAAAGACTGTGCCCATGCTACAATAATGGTACAAGAGCCTGTGTTTACTTCTTTGTACATCAGTCACTCAGGTGTTTCCATTGAGATCAGGGCTGCTGTTGATTAAACTGAGGATAAAATCGTTTGGTCTAAAATGACTGCAAGTAAAAAAAAAAAAAAAAAGCTAAAAAAACCAGCATTTCAGTCTGGTTGTATTCATTGACGATTCAAGGAACACAAGGTGTCCATGTGCTATAGAGGTCCTTGGTGCGAAACAAGCCCAATTCATCACCCCCTGTGCTTCGCAGTTGGTATGAGGTGTTTATATGGAGGCAAGTTGAGCATTTTAGCAAAAGTGGGGCTGCGCATTATGTCCAGACGTTTCCACTTTGGCATCATCCTCTGAAAGGACATCATTCCAGAAGTCTTGTGATTTGTTCAGATGTAACTTTACAAACCTTAGTTTATGTGCAAGTGAGTTAAAAGCTATAAGTGCTTTAACGCTTCAGACTATTTTTTTCTTTTACTGTTGGATCTGTATGATGTCAGAGAGAGGCGATATCCTTAAAATGGGCTTCTCAAGCACCCATTGGTGGTCTGTGGGTGCTATGCAGTGCTTGCATGCTTACATCTTCATACTGTAGCTACTACCAAAAAGGAAGCCGTCTGGCTACATGTAGAAATTCTGTCCATTAAACACTATAAACAGAATCGGGGCGAAGGGCATTCAACCTCTTGATTTGATTGGCCAGTTCCGCTTTAGATGGACTTATCTTTTCTGCACATTAAGGTGGGGTTTTTAACTGGCTACAAAAGAGGTAAGAACTGATATAATATATTCAGCCTTTTTTTTAAATTTATTTATTTTTTTAAAGTGGGTTAAAGTTTTTGAGCCAGGAAAAACCTTACAGGAATTTATGTTTCTATGTTGCGTAATCAGATATAATTTTATCACACACAAAAATAAACAATGAATAAAATCAGCAAAAAATCGAGAAATGTTTCACTCTGAGGATTGAGTGTATGATACGAATCAAACACGTTAAAACTGTCTCCCGTCTCACTCCGTATCTCACCGTCTTTCGTGTTTAGGTCTGAGTAAAGGTGTGGCTAACGGAGGGATGGCTCAGTTCCAGGAAACGATGCGGCAGCAACTGGAGAGCTCCATGCACGATGAGCTGGAGAAGCTGCTGGACACCACCACAGGGGCTGAGCGAGAGGTACACTAACTGTCTGCTTCGCTGTCTTTCTCCCTCCCTCTCTGACCATCTGGTTGTGATTCAGAGGGTGGTGGGGTCACAATGCTGGGAAAACACAAAAAGTGACACATACTGGAGCACACTGCCAAAAAGGGTTCCACCTACATATCTCATAACATTTTAGCAGCCAAACTTCTTAAGCAACATTCGCCCATTTTTGTCTGGTTTTATTCAGACATGATACGTCAGCAGAGGGGTGCAGGCCCTAAGAGACCAGGCAGATTTTCTCATTAGCCCTAAATGAACCTGAGTGAGCTCTTTTCAGCCCACAGCACCAACGTAAGACTAAAATCCAAATTAAAATGGCAACATTAACACTCTACAGACTCGTCTTTCCTCTGTGAGATTTCTTTGGCTTTAAACTAGCATAAAGCTTGGGACAAAACTGGAAATAAATAGTGCAGTGTTTAGCAGTAAACTCTTTCAGGCATTAACCAAACCTTGTTTAACTGCAAGCAAACAGGGAATAAAACACTCAGAGTAAAGAGGTGAGAAGTCTGTCACATGCAGGTGTGAGCAGTAATTCCCACACACTTTCAAATATATTAACAGGAATCGCTTTTGTACTTGCTGTAACTTATACGTGTAAAACGCCATGTGCACGCATACACACAATGGGTTACTCATCGAACTTTGAAGGTCTCCAGTGTAATTGGATACCAGTGTGAAAGTCGAGACAGTGACGGCCACCTAAACTGTTATTTGCTCCACATTGGGTGTTTGACTTTTTTTCATCACCCATAAATGGGACTTTTCCTTTTCTTTTTCTTTTTTTTAAATTAAAAGCTGAAAAAACACAAAGCTACATGGCATGTGACAAAGTCTGGACTGTACAAATCCAAATATTTTGTGTAAAAGCAAACAAAAATTTCAATTTAATTTCAATAAATCCAACCAGCTATGTGTGGCTGACATGAAGTAATTATACTGTAGATTTCACTTTTTAAAATAAGATATACTTTATTATTATTCCCACTGGCTGGTGAAGTTTAGAATGTATGAATACATCATTCTTGTATTTGATGTCCAGATGTTGTTTCATCTGTTTGTGTGCACATCTGTTAAAGTCGTGTATAAAATGGTTTCTGAAGAGAAGTTCAAAACAAATTTCATATAGTCACAGTGGACCAGACAAATTGTATCAAACCTTCAAGTAAAACAATTAATGTGTATCCGGGACAAAAAAGGGTGTTTAAATATTTTTCGGGACCTTGGCTATTTTGTTTGTCTGTGTTAAAAATATAATAACTATATGTTTAAAACAAATACAGATTAAGGCTTCAAATGTGGAAATATAAAAAGGTCCTTTGCTGCAGTTTTGCACTATACTGTTGTGCTTAAAGAATATGCTAAATCACCCACAGGAAAGAAATAAACAGTTTTTAAATGAAGTTCACACCCATAAATTTGCATAGAACAATAATGATCCTTTTTATATGAGAGGTATGGGGCCTTTGAAGCACACTGCTTAATGTGTGTAACAATCCATGAAACTGAGACCGAAATTGCAATACAGATGTCTACAATATTGTATCGCGAATCCTCAAACTCATCTTTTAAATTTAAAGCTTTCCAGTATGACTTTGATGAATGGAAGTTTTTAAATTCAAGACACCAGCCCCATTTAAAGAAACCGTAAAATGCCTGTAAAATTAAGTATAGTGGTTTTAGTCAAACCATTTTTCCAAGGCGTGCAGCTTCTCTTCTGCCCTCAAAGCGATAATACTCTGAAATAACTGAGGCCATTTCAGAAGTGATTTTCAACATTTTCATGTCTTTCTAGAGACCACTTCATATTGACTTTGCAAACCTCAGCCTTAGTTTAAGATAACATCTTTGTTTTTCAGGTATCCAAGAAAGACTTTGAGGGCTTCAAGAATCTCTTCCATAGATTTCTGCAGGTGAAGGGACCATCAGTGGAGTGGATCAAGATACAGCGACCTCCAGAAGACTCTGTAAGCCTTCTTTTTTTGTTTTGAGCGGTTAATTGTATGTTTGTCTGTGTTGACTCTGGATTTGTCTTTGTTTAAAATATTAAAGCATCTATTTTCCTTGCAGAAGGGGGCATTAGACCCCACAGCAATGGTAGATATGTCATATATTAAAAAAGTAGATGATATTGAATACAGAATAAAATAACTTCTAATCTGTGGACTGTCGGATTCGATTTGATTTTACCCTTACCACTGAAAGTACAAGTGAAATGATGAAATATGATTTTGGTGATGCATTCACCAGTTGTGAGATTAAGTGATACCAAAAGATTGCAGTGATAAGTTCTTCTTTTCAACTTGTGAAAGCATCACTCATTTCAATCCCAGATATTCGTCATTCACTGTGATTGTGGGGAAAAAACCAGTTAGACAGTTGGTGTTTTGCAAGTTTTAATACCAGCGCGTTGGTGTCGTTAAACCTAGCGAGGAACCTGCATTTATATTTCTGCACAGCGGCGTTTTCCTAACAACGCCTAACGCAGTCGGTAATAAAGTTAGTTTTAGTGCTTCAAGAATCTGTCTGCACTGTGCAAGTCTGATGTGTGACTAACATTACTCAGCAGCTTCAGAGCTGTTGGATGAGCTTGCTTTGGAGCTCTTTATAACAATGGCAAGAATAGACGATTGTATTAGTTTGTTTGCCTAAAAATGCTCCGCTTAGAAAATTACTTTTACACTTTGGACAAACTATAAATTCAGCTTGCCTCAGGATTTACAATGACCTAAGGAGTTCCTGCACCAATGAAAACCTTTGTTAGAGTCAACAAAGAGAGAGAAAAAAGATGTCTGGTTGTCATCAGCTATTATTTTCACCTCCACCAAGGAGGTCATGTTTTTGGTAACTTTTGCATGTGTGTCACTCTGTCTTTAAACAGGATGGCTCGAAAGGTTTTGAGTGAATTTTGATAGAACCTTGTAGGGGCGTAGAGTGGAAGCATCTTAACAATCCATTCAAATTTGACTTACATCCACTAATGTGTTCAAGGTCCACATAATGATTAATTTGCATAAAGTTGACAGTAAACCTTGTGACTTAAAACCTGTGATCCTTACAGATGCGGCGTGTATCGTCAACATATAGAAAGTTCTATATAAGGATTGGAAATGTCATGTCACATTTGACCACACGCACAC
>NW_005187455.1:1764984-1864647 GCF_000239375.1 Pundamilia nyererei
AGGTTTCCTTTTCTTGCTAAACTCTGTACGCTTGCAGGCTGCTGCATAGAAAGTGCTTAGGTGTTGTCAGCTAGCACCGGGGAACACTGTGAAATACGTGGATCAACCAGTAATGTTGGTTTTTTGGGGTTTTTTGGGGTTTTTTGTGTGTGTGTGTGTGTGTGTGGTTGGTTGGTTTGTTGTTCCAGATTTGTTGTTCCCCCTCTTGTCTTAAGAAGCGTAGTGACTTTGTGTTCAAAAAACTAACATGGTGGAAACCTGAATCATTTTTCCTTTCACTAACCCTTAATGGGCCTTTATCTCTAGCTAGCTCCAAGTACCACACATTTTCTTAGTGGGGTCTCGTCTTTCTACACTTTAAGGACAGTCTTTGTTCTCTTCTATGTGTCATCCGCAAATGAAGGCAAAGCCTTACTGTTGAAACTGAAAAGTCAGATTTTTCTTCTTTGTAACGGCACTCGGGACCTCCAGCAGTTCATGAGCTGTAGAAAGACTGTTCTTCTCTTGATTCCATGCTTTGGCATCTAAATCTGGACCACTGTGCTTGGTAATGATACTTCCAAGATGACTTCACTATTCCAGGTCCAAGTATGACTGACTCGGCACTGGTTACATTGATTCTTGTGATTTTCTTATTGTCCATCATATAGGATGTTGGGGCCTACTTGTGATCGGGTGTTTTTTAGCATCATGATCTAATCCTGCATCTGCTTGATTGTAGTGGTTGTGAGAAAGCAGAGCTATAGCATCCCAGTGTGTGCCAGTGTGGTGTCTATGTTTTATACAATCTATAAGTGCACCTCCATAGTTTGCTTGTCTGTTTGTAATCCTTCTTTCTGCAAACGAACACCAGTGCAGTACTCCTGGCTTTACTTTATTCCATTACAGTAAAGCCATTACAGTAAGATCCATTATAATGTAATCTTGGTGACTGTTAACATTTTTAGACACAGGGTTATCTTATTAGAATGATTCTAAAGAAATGGTAATGGACCATTGTAGACTTTACAGGGATAACACCCACATTTCTGAGCTGTTTGTTTGTATCCTGAAGGCCCCCTCGTGGATTGCAGTAGTCAGCCTCTTTGTACTGTCTTCTTAAGCAACTGTGGATAAAACTACAGATGAAGTTGGCCAGCTTCTCTTTTCTACCACTCTGTGATCAATGACATGGGTAATTTCTATCTAACTATACCTAGTGCCCTTTATTGAGCACATACGGTTTTAACAGGGGACTTTAAAATACCTGTTCATTTTTGTTAACATTTACACCTCTAACTCTACACTGTCATCTTAGCAGGAAACCAAACAAACCAACCAACCACACCAGCCAGAGGACGTCATCATGGCGCTAGTGTGCATCAGTCACTTTACATAGTCAAAGTGTGAAACTGTCAGGGTGTCTAGAGTTTGTTTCTCTTTCGCCGAAAAAAAAGCCCAATTTGTAGACCTTCAATGGATGCCTTCAGTTTCCCCAGTGCTGCATGTTTTTGCGTTAACTTAATAGTGCAAGATTGAAGTTCAGTTTAATCTCAAAAGGGGGATCTTTGAAATTTAAACACTCCATTTACGTTGAGCTGTTGTTGAGCAGTTAGGAGCAGCACCCGAGTGCAGCCAGTGAGCAAATGGATCTGCAGAATCAGATGAGTCTGAGAGTTGGCTTTCAGTCTGCGTTCTCTTTGAAACTCTGTGGAAGTTAATCTCTCTCTCTCTCTCTCTCTTGATGGAGTGGAAAGTCTGACTAATAACAGAAATGAAAACACTGCAGTAATGAATTGTTGAGCTGTAAGATGAGATTGCACAAACATGTTAAGGCAACACAGCAGACCTTGTGAAACACACGGGAAGAAAAAAGAAAATTTAAATGATTGATTAATTGGATTAGATGCACATTTACAAAAGCATCAATGTCAGCAGCAACGTGTTCACCTCAATTCGACACATTTGGCCTAGCAGGGTGTTGTGCCAAAAAAGGATTACTGGTATTTGAACTTTGGTATGTGACTTGTTGACCTATAATCTGTCAGAAAAGATTATAGGTCATTTCCAGGTTCTGGCCAAGAGGGCAGGAAAAATTGCAAAACATAGCATAGCAGCTCTATAAATGTGTTTAGGCAAAAAAAGTTCGATTGCTTTATAATTTAGCCATAAGCATATTTGCACAACAGCTCGTTTCTTTATTCTATAACCTTTTTGTAAGTCCTGTCGTCTACTGTGTATTTACCAAATTAAACAAGGATACTGGAAGTTAACAGTAAATGCAAACATTGGGCATCACTTTTTGGGATAACACTGTCCCAAAAAGTGTCACCAAGCCAGGATATATAGGCCGCAAGGGCATCCGGTATGAAATTTGCCAACTCAAATATGCAGATCCACTGTGACAATCCCTTGGGGAAATAAAGGGAACAGTGAAAAGTACCTTTAGCTGTTAAAATGTCACTAAGGCATAAAAACATAGTTGTGTGCAGGCAAGGGTGCAAAGAGCAATAAATATTCTCAGTAATAGTGGTTATGATGCAGCAATGAGCATCTGAAGAATTGCATGCAAGTATGTGCTTGTCCTATTATGTGTCTTGACTTGTTTTATTTATTTATTTATTTATTTTTTTACCTTAAGCCATTTACAAAACTAATAATAAGCACTAGTTTGTATAGAAATTGAAGGTCTAGTTTAAACTGTAAAAATGGAGAGCCACATGTCTTGAACGTAACCATAGCTAATGATTACACCCTTTACCAGAAAACCACAACCTCCGCACCCTGCGTCACACCCTGCTCTCCTACCACATCTTTGTACTCCTCGTACTCGCCAGATTTGGACAGCTAAAATATTTTGTGCAGATTGTTTTCATTTATACCACATCGACACCAGCTTGCTTAAATTAGCTGCCTCACAGCTTAAATACCTAAAGAGACTCATGAAGCGTACATGTGTGCATTCCTAACATTGCAGTCCGTCACAGCTATGAAAGCCATGTGTCAGTTTCTCATGTGGGCTTTGTTTGTGAAGTTTGTGGTAAAGTTTGTCAATGTGTTGCCGTTCATTTCTACAGTTATTTCTCATTTCTTGTGTGTGACTGACACACATAATCGTGCAAAGTCACTTGTCCTGTTCCACCAAATTAGTTTGATGAATTTCAGAGCGAGTCACTCAGGTATAACAAAAGAATTAGTTACTGAAGCTTCCCAAGTGTTTGCTTTATAGACTTTCTTGTGCGTCATAGGTTCACACCTGTCACCTGCTTTCTCCTTGTAATTTCTTTGAAATCTGTACTTGTGGACACAAACTGTTCATTTTAAATAATGAGACATTTTCAGTGTGAATAAAACGAATTAGCGTTTGACAAAAAAAACCCTGGAAAACTTAGTATTTATAGCTTCCTTCTACTTTCTGTACCACTCTTTTTGAGTGCGCTGTAAGTAGTAACTTGTGATTTTTTTTATTTTTTATTAGTGTTTTGTGAATTATTAACGGCTGTTTTACAGATCAGTCATAAACTGTTATTAAACTAGGAAGGAAGGTTAGGAAATCTTCTCAAAAGTCAACCGTCCTATCATTCCTCTGTTAATTTGAGGGTGGGTTTTAGAGGATTAGTATTATTGGTTATTATTGGATTATTGCTATATTGTTTTTTGTCTTTATAGTTGGATTAACGACCCACAGTAATCTCTTCCTGTTGTTTCCTCTCATTTTGAGGTTACGGAGCACTGCACTCATTTTAAAGAGTGCATAGTTGTACACCCACACATATCTGTGCCATAAGTTATGAAATAATTTACCTGAACTGCATCTCAGAAGTTGCTCACTTCCTGCGTGAACAACTGTTGCACGCCAAAGTAAAAGTATAGTCAAACAGATTCAGTCACATTTGAATCTGATATTATTTTAATGTATTTTTAATGGGTGGGCAGCGTGGTGGTGCAGTGATTAGTGCCGTGTTGATGCTGATTTCTTGAGTATGAAACTATTTGTGAAGTTTGCACGTTCTCTCCAGCTTGCTTGTGCAGTCCAAAGACAAAGATGTCTGATAAATTGGCTGTAGATGTAAAGCTGTGCCTGAATGGTCGTCTGTCTCTTTGACCAGACCAGCAGCTTGCCCTATGCTCCAGCCTCCAATATGTCCCTGAATTGGATAAGTAGGAGAAGATGTGTGGAGGCATGGCATTTTTAATGCAGATCACTCTGATTATCACCACTTTTTGGTAGCCAAAAAATTTAAAGTATCTTTGACTGGTTGGACAGTTGGAGCACTTATCTTGTGCAGGAATTTTATTATCCATTTATTATTAGCTTATGAACCATATATAAATGGATTAACACAACCTTGCAAAGGATTTATTAAAACATTGGTTACTACTCATGAGCTGTGTTTAAACTGTGATTTTTCTATAACATTTTTAAAATTCCAGTAGTTTCATCCGTGCTTTCATGTTCATCAGGTGTCACAAAATAAATGGAATAAACAGAACTCTGGAAAGTGTTTTTCGGTACAGTAGCTCAAAGAACACAACCTGATCTTTCTTACCACAGACTCTGTTTCTCACTGTCAGCAGTTACGCCACTCTGCAAGTTTGGCTACTTCTGAAGAAATACTTTTTTCCCCTATAGAAGTAGCTCAGGATAAGCCAGTCTGGTTTGTCTCTGTGTGATATGTTTTTATACATGATAAGTAAATGATGATGTTACTTTAGTTCTTAGCTGCTTTTTCCTTCTTCTTTTTTTTTGTCCTTAACGATCTCAGAAGCTGCAGACAGAGAGAGAGAAGATTAAAGATGGAGAGTAGGGCAGGAAAATAGGAATAAGGAGCAAAAGGATGTGGCTTCACAGAAAGATAAGGATTCCATAAAGAAAGACGGAGACAGAGAGATGATAGGGTTTGGGAGAGAAAAGTGATGAGGCAAGAATTGGAAACTGAGAACATAAAATGAAATCAAAGTCGTGACAGTGACAGACTGTAATGAGACTGTGGAGATGATATATGCATACGAGACAGAGAGAAACTGAAATAAGAGGGCACATAGTTAGCTAAAGTTTATTAAAAACTACAGCCAAAGGAAGCACTTGACTGCAATACTCAATATATTGCAAGAACATCTATTACATCTATTACACATAAATGTATCTAAGTGTATATCATTATTATTCAGCTTTATTAATGTGGCAGTTTAGTGAATTAAATCTTCTTCTTCAGTGCTGGTTAGCAAACTTCTGTTCACTCCAACCTGGAAGTGTGATTATTAGCGCTTCAGACATGCTGGACTTGCAAAAACATGACAGAGAGACAAGCCATCCAAAAACAAAACAACGCAATTGTGGAAGTTTCTTTTCTTTTCTTTTCTTTTTTCTCTTTTCTTTTCTTTTTTCTCTTTTCTTTTCTTATCATTTTTCTTTTTCAAGAATAAACCAAATAGACTGGTTGCCACCTTAATTGTTACCCCTTGAGTCTCTTCCCAGCATGGACATTCACATGTATGAAACATTTTCAGCATTTCTACAAGGACAAACTTGTGAACTTTGCACCGCGTACCCCCCTTGGGCTGAGCGTTTAAATCTCATCTTCAAGATTATTTGCTGACGGTAATAAAAATGCTGGATAAAAAAGCCAGACTCAGTGCTGTGGGGAGATTTGATGGCACACAGCACTGGAGTTGTAAAAGGTCATATTGTTTTGTGTGCGTGCGGTTTGTAAAAGATGAGATGAGGTTGCGGATTATTTCGTGCATTGTTGTGATCCTGAGGTTTGTTTTCTGTAGAAGATGTTTGTGGCTTGGAACATCTTGAATATCTTTATGCATAAATGGCAGTGGTGAGTTTTAATTTGTATAAAAAAAGAGAAACTTTGAATGATGGGCGAATGGAAAAATACAAATGTTTAAACTACTTGATGGGAAAATGCACAACTCTGACTCAGTAACAGCTGAAAGTAATTTCATGTCCGGGGATGTTTGTATTGTTTTCTTTGAACCTTTTCTAAAAGGAAGACGAGTGATTGTCCCCACAAATATTTCCAGTTGTTGTCTCCTAATATTGTCTCCTAGTGACAGTAGTGTTGCGCTTCCACTGTGCTTAGTAATCTCAGTTTAGTGAGAAAATGTCTTTCTCCTTCGACTCGTGCTAACATGTCGTGAAAACCATAATTTAACTGTGTAACATGACAAATCCCGCTGACACCCTCATAGTTGTAATCGAACAGTGGGCTCGTTGCGGTCGATATAATACTCTGCAGATTTCCTTTAGGTGTTCACCGCTGCCTCTGACAGCAGCTTTTCAGTTAGAGGAAATGGTGAAGAGCAAATTCAGCACATTTCTCAGTCGGTGGTCAGTGAGATGTTCCCTGGTCAACAAATGGGGTTTTAACTTGACTGGCTGTAGCTGGAATCAACACACACGCAGGAGTCACAAGTAAAAGTAACCCCCATCTGTTTTCTCCAGAAAGGGAAATGAACATCAGCGTGTGGGAGACATTTCCCTCCGGGGGGACAGGGATAGGATGGGGAAATCGGCTGAAAACATTTCTCTCGTTGTAAATAACCTCACGTCAACAGCCTCTCTTCCTTCCCTCCTGGACTTTTTTGATACCCAATACTTGCAGGGATTTCATCTGTCTGCGCTGTTATGCACAATAATCATCTCCATTCCTTTAATGCAAGTCAGTAAACACATTTTACCGCCTCCAGCCATCCATTTGTCCTTTACGATGCCCGTCTCTGTGAAGGACGGAGAGCGGGTAGCAGCTGCATCATTTTTGTGTGTTGTGTTTTGTAACCTCATCCTCTGTGTGTGGCGAGCAAAGGGGATAAACACCAGAGAGACTGTTTCCAGCATGAGGTCTGCTGTTTGTCCACTATCACTGATCAGCTACTCTGTTATTTTAACAGGAAGAGGAGGCAGGATGACATCCGGCCTTATCAGTGCTGACGCATTAATCGCATGATAAAACTGCACAGAACATGACTTAAACACAGACGGGATCAAAATACCACGACATATGGTTAAAATTTAGCTTATTTAGCTTCTTGATTAAAGTTGAGAAGAAATAATGGTGGGAAAAGGGGTGAACTGCAGGTTTACATGTTCCTAGCTGACACAATATATTTATATCACCATCATCTGTGGGAGACAGCAGTTAGGTAGATACGCTGATGTGAGAACTGCATTGCTGATCCTCTAATGTACATTTACACACCATACTCCAATAAATCAACAGAACTGCTGTGTACTGTATGTATAAACTTGCTGTGTCGTGTATCAAGCCTTGTTAATGACTATTTTCTGCACCATTCGCTCGAGAAGCAGTTGCAGAATGTCTGTTTGCATTGTATGCACATTTCCCAAAAGCAGTTTGCTGCAGATCAAGTTAACAATTTCTGACATTTTCACATTTCTGTATCGCGTCAGCCCGTTTCATTGCTCAGCTGGTAATTAGTCCGCCCACGCTCAAAGCTGTTAATGTCTCTGTTTTGCTTCTGTAAAGAACTTAAGACTATCAGTTTGCTTGCAAAAGCCAAAAAATCTAAAAGAACGGGAAAGGTAGGTCAGTCACAGGTGATCTGTGAGAAGTGGGATGCAGAGGCTGTGCAGGTGTAAGCACTTTCAGAATCAGAATTAAAAGAATTTATTTGCTTTATTTTTGTTTGTTTGCTTTTTTTCCTGACCCGCAGCCATCTCCTTTCTCTCCTCCAGATTCAGCCGTATGATAAGATTGCCGCTCGAGGCCTGCCGGACAATGTGGCCAACAGCTTGAACAAACTGGTGGTGGTGAAGCTGAATGGAGGCCTGGGTACCAGCATGGGATGTAAGGGCCCCAAGAGCCTGATCAGCGTCCGTAACGAGAACACCTTCCTGGACCTCACTGTGCAGCAGATAGAGGTACAAAAGCTCTTAAAAGCTCCACTCTAAAAGCCTTGAATGAAAGAAATTTTGTGAGACGTGTTTTTATAAGCAAGCAACGAAGCCACACTACCTCACAAATTGCATGTAAGCTAATTGCCAATGTAATACCATTTAACAGTAAAGTGAAAGCAGACTAAGGTTGTCTTACAATAAGAACTAACTAACATTTTCCTTGTGGATGTGCACTATTTGATTTGTTTGTTTGCTGTGCAGAAGCACGTAAAATGCTGAGATTACTGAAAGATCAACATTTAAATAATTTTGTGAAGTGAAAATCTACCAGGACCGCCCCTCATTGTAGTAATGCAATATTTTGCTGTACGGCAGCCCTGACACCGGTAACAATAGTGTTGCAACAATGTGTATTCCTGGAAAGCCTGAAGTCAAACCTCAGTTGTGACTTTCAGGCACAAGAACCTATTCATAGAAATGTAATTTGGTATTAAATGGTGGTTCAGTTGAGGCAGAAGGAACACTTTTGACAACACTGGTTATTTTAAAACTTTCTTAGTAAAGTTGCAGATTCAGTCCATCAGTGTGGATGATTACTGAGAGCTCCTTCTTTCATATACCCTATACTGATTTGAGAACAGCTGGGTGTTGCCTTCTGGTCTGCAGCCACACCAGCACTCATGATGTGGCTCAGACATCAGAGTAGACGGAGTAGGAAGTGATGTGTAGCCTGATGTAATATAAACATTTGCTCTGTGTATTGAGGGTTTGTGTTGTCTTGATGTTTCTTACTTTACTATAGAGCACGGCAAAAAAATCCAATGATTCACGGGGGTGGGTTTGGATTTACCTCTGCCTTTTTCCAGTCTTACACGGCATGCGTATCATCCTCCAGAGACAAGCCTGACTTCATGCAGCAGCCATGTGCTTCTGTGAACCAGAGCTGAGGGGCTTCTGAAAGGGGTTCAGTGTGAAATCTCAGGGTGCCGGCCAGTGCTGGCGTCTGGCCGGGAAACAGAGATGTCTGTGTGCTGGAGGAGAGGAGTTGGTGTGATTATTTGGATCCGATCCTGCATTATTTCTGCAGCACTTAATCGTTCAGTAATTTTAATAAACAGTAAACCACATGTTCAAACGGCCTTTCAGGGGGATGTAGGAAGAAAAGTTATTTTCTAAACGAGGTTTGCGTTAGTTGTGACCATTGTAAGGGAATCTACTGTGAGTAATATTAAAGTCTTTCATTGTGTTGTATAACTGAGTTTAATTGGGAGCTGTACGTTACCGGAGTGTTTCAGTGTTTCATAACAGCCCCCAGGGACACTCCTCTTCTCCCAGCACACTGCTCTCTGTGTCAGAGGCACTGCTCTCCATTTTCTGCTCAGTCTGGTCAGATTACATGCTGACTGAATCGACCTATTGAGAAGGGGGAAAAATGGATACCCCCACACACACACGCACACACAGACCCCCTTAACCAGGCCCTCCTGCAGGAGAACGCACCTCTCAGCCACCCCGCTGAATCATGCATGTTTAATTTAGAGCTGAAGCATGTACCCTCTCACTGAGAGCGGACGTAACAAGGTCGGACAAAGCTCCGACTCAGGCGCCGCCTGGCTGCTGAAGATTTACAGCTTTCACCTGAGTGCCTCCCTCAAGAGCAGATTTGTTAAGTTAGCAAGTTCAGTTAAAGTTGTGTGAAAGAGGGTAAACCTGTAAAGTTACTGCCTGGGTCAGGTCTCTCGTGTAGAAGACGTCCTGGTGAAATAAAGGTTATAATAATGCAATTTCACAACAATTAGGGCTTTGTTAACAAATACACACACGATCAGCATTTCTACAGCAGCTCTGGAGGTAGAGCGGGCCATCCACTAATTGATTTCTGGCTCCTGCAGTCAAAATATCGAAGCTTTCTTTGGCAAGACACTGAACCTCAAGTTTCCCTTGATACATCCATCAGAGTGGGATTGATCCAAAAAGTGCTTATTGTGTGTAGAATAAAGCATTACATGACTGTAAACGTGGCTTGTAGTAGAATTGATTTGAGTGCTCACTAAGAGTGGAAAAGGGCTTCAGAAATACCAGCTCATGTGCTCATCTCATGCAAGTACTGAACAAAACCCATGAAAGTTGTGGCTACACTTAGTCAAGAAAAGCTTCTTTGCTACAGTAACAACAGAATCTCACTGCTAGTACCACAACGCTAGGCTCATATGGTTCATATTTCTAGTGTTGATTGTCCCTCTGGGGAGGGGTGCAGGACAACCACAATCTCTTTTGCTTTGAGGATTCAATGGAGCCTGTGTCTAATACACATAAGTGGAGATTTATTATTTGCTCACAGAAATCCGGTTCCAGACAGTGTTGATAAAAAACCATGATGTAATTTAACCTGTGCATAAACCACTGCATATAAGGAAAATGTTAAATTAAAAGATTGGGATGAGTTTAATGAGAATACTGTTGTACTCAGCTGTTAAATCAATTTCAATCCATTTTTCTGAAGATTTTTATAAATGTATAGATGATGCATTAATTAGAAACAGATCCCACTGACAAAATACTGAAAAGAAAATCACTTTGTGTGTGATAAGTAGGAAGGGCACATCATCTAAAGGTGTATTTAATGTATCATTGTAACATTTAAAGGTGTATCAAAGTTAAACACAGGGAGTTTACCCATCTATACAACTCAGAAACAAGACATCTGTGTGCGTTACAAGCTGCGTGAAGTTCATGACCAGCCAACACCCATCCTGGTTAATAAATGGGAATATGACGTTCATACTTTAGCTTAGAAAAGCCCACTCGTTCGTTGTAACTGTCACAGGCAGTAAATTTGATTCCTCACATCATCTTAGCCCCACTCATTCACAGCCCGCGTCTCATCCTCCGCCTCCTCTACTCATTTTAATTTTCTGTTATTGCAGTAAAGAAACTGCTTCCCATTCTACTCAGGTGTAATTTACATCCTTTGTATTCATTCAAATCGCACAGTCAAGGTACAGAGTTATTGGTTTTAAAACGAAGGCGAGTGGGCCAGTTTTCCTTTTGTCTTACGATGATCTGAAAATTCAAAATGTTTTTGCAATGTTGAATTTTCAAATTCCAAATGTCACAACGACACTTGAAGAGCTATTTAAACACAGACTTGAAAACAGTGGCGAAAAAGTTTTATATGCAGTTAAATTCAAAGTAATTTCAATACAAAGTGCTTTCCTCAAATCCAGACTTAAAAACACAGAGAAAAGCTGTTTTAAGATTGGCTGATCTTTCCCTGTTGCTCTGTGCACCTCTTGACCACTTCCAGGTGTTGTCTCACATTTGGTGTGACCCCTGTTCTGACAACTTGCAAATGCATCAGAACCTCAAACATGTGCAAAGATTGATCATAAAGTTTTGTGTAAAACAGTGTTAACTGTCGTGTCGCTACTGAAGCATCTATAGCAGGGGTGCCCAATCCCAGTCCTCGAGAGCTACTATCCTGCAGCTTTTAGATGCATCCCTAATCAAATGAATGGCCTGATAACAAGCCATTCATTTGATCCGGGTGTGTGGGAACAAGGATGCATCTAAAAGCTGCAGGACGGTAGCTCTCGAGGACCGGGATTGGGCACCCCTGATCTACAGCATCTAAGAGAGGGTTGTACCAGCAAGTGCACGCTCACCGTGCCTTTAAAAGGCAGTGGCAGAAGTGTCTAACAGTGTCACTCACTACAAGGCAGACTCGCCAAATTTGGCTCCCAGTTTGTTTTGATGGATACTTTACATAAATGGATGGAATGCGGAAGTGTGGCATAGAGATTTTCATTTATTTGTCTATGTTGTTTCCTTTTTAAAACGTTATCTGTGTCAGATCAGGTCACATTACTTGCACAAGAGCACAAAGTTGTTTGGTTGTTGTTGAGGTAAACGGCCCAACCTGACCATCAATTTCTGCAAAGATGCTTTGAGTGTTTCATTGCCTTCACAAAAGTCCTCCTTCAGACCCATTATTAGCTCTCCAGTCAGCCGGTTTTGGTGAATCCAAAAAATATTTGTTCATTTCCACCAATTTTCCTGAATTAAAAGGCATCTTTACTATGTGAGTTGGTCCTTGAGAGTTAGCATCATCTCTGATTATAACACTGTTGAGCCCTTACACTGTTAAGAAACACTTGATGACCGTCTACTGCCTACTTCTCTTTTTTCTTTATTGGATAAATATGGATAAATGCATTTATATACTTTGTTTTTTCACCCTACAGCACCTGAACAAGACTTACAACACAGACGTACCTCTGGTCCTCATGAACTCTTTCAACACAGATGAAGACACAAAGAAAATCCTGCAGAAGTACACACACCACCGGGTCAAGATACACACCTTTAACCAAAGCAGGTGAGGGAGCACGATCGTAAAACAATGTCCTATTGAGTAACAGTGAGCCCAGCAAACACTCCCTGACACAGTTAGATATGCTGTATATGAACCAGTGCCAAAGGGAATAAGAGTCCATTTTTCTGTCAAATATTAAAGGAATATTGAATTGTGTAAGACAAATACACAGAAATCTCAATTTGTTTTAAGAAGTTAGCAGTATTAAATCTCCTGAATGAACTCATTTTCCCCTAAAATGAACTCCTGAGTGACGCTCCGGCTTCTGAGCTCAGACTGTCAAGAACAGACAGGAGGTGTCATGCAATGTATGGAAAAGGCTTTTAATATTTAACGCCCTGGTGTCTCCAGTTTGTCAGGGAGTGGAACTTGCTTTTTACCATTTCGCTTGAATTATTTAAAGCTTGTATGTTTTGTGTACCTCAAGGAGTTATACTACAAAGCACTTTGGGATGGAAGCTGGAGGATTTAATGTCAGCAGAGGAAAAAGTGGTTGAATGGTTTAAATGTCAATCAACAGGAGAACAAAGGAAAGTCTGTGACCGAGGCCGTGACAGTAATTCATAAAAAGAGATTTTAATTCAGCTTCAGAGTCGCGTTATCTGGTGTTACACTTAATGAAGGGAAAAAACTGTTTGCTTTATATACCCAACAAACCCAGAACTTCTTATAGCCACTTAAATAAAGCTTTGGGCGTCAAATGAAGAGTAGAATACATAGACTCCAGCATGGAGTCAGCTGATGGCCCAGCTGATACTGTTCTACACATGCAACTGATAAACCTCATCTAGGGTACCAGGTTTCACTGAAGGTGCGTTAGCCCGCATATAGTAACTGCTTCCTATAAGAACTGGTTTGCAGCTGACCTCTATCCCAGTTCCTCTTCTTATACAGCACAGGTGTCGAACTCCAGGCCTCGAGGGCCGGTGTCCTGCAGGTTTTAGATGTGTCCTTGATCCAACACAGCTGATTTAAATGGCTAAATGACCTCCTCAACATGTCTTGAAGTTCTCCAGAAGCCTGGTAATGAACTAATCATTTGATTCAGGTGTGTTGACCCAGAGTGATATCTAAAACGCACAGGACACCGGCCCTCGAGGCCTGGAGTTCGACACCCCTGTTATACAGTATTTAACTGAATCCATGTCATGTTCACTGGCGCTGATGCCAGCTCTGTTCTGTGCTGGGGTCTTGCTGCTTATTACCTTGCTTCCACCTTTCCATGAATGCATTTGGAAGAACAGACGCATATGCTGCCAAATGTAAATGGCTAAAAAAAGAAAGTAAGTTTCGTTTTGACTATTACGTTCTAGACTGTACTGAAGGTTCTGTTCCTGCACAGAGCTGGAAAATCAGGTTTGCTCTAAATGCATACCTTGAGACGTACAGCTAGCCTGTTCTGCCACTTGTGTTAAAGCTTTGTAAAATGCATTCTCAGAAATGTGCCGTGTATACTAACGTACCTACATTCACCATGCACTAGTTGCTCATTAGCTTGGATACTATTAACAACTTAGCTTTCTTTTTTTACATTTACATTTTAAATCACATTTTAGATCAATGGTTAGCACTGTTGCCCTGCAACAAGAAGGTGCAGGGTACAGAACAGGGTAGGGCCCTTTAGTGTGGAGTTTCTGTTCTCCCAGAGTGTACGGCTTTTGTCTGGGAGTTGCGTTGCCAGGTTAATGGTGCCTGTGTCAGCCAGAAAAAGAGATTCTTTACCTCAAGAGTTTCACTTTCAGGCTAAATAAGGTTGTCTCATGTTTAATAAAACTCAAATTGGTAAGAGTGATAAACAGTTTGAATTCTGTTTTCTTGCAGTTGCATTGCACTATCTGTATAAGTTCAAGCACCTAGCCATGCAGGCCGTCTTCAGAAATATCGGTTGTTCTAAAGAAATCATTGAATCAGAGCGTGGTGCTGTAACAGGATGCATTTGTTGCTACAAGTCAGTTGTGAAATTTCTTCCCTCGTAGATATTTCACAATCAACTGTTAGTGCTGTAAGTGGCATTATTGCAAAGTGGGCACGTTTAGGAACGGCAGCAACTCAGCGGCAGACCACGTAAAGTTATGGCTCACAGCTGAATGAATAACTGAGTTCCAGATCTCCTCTGACATTAACATCAGCACAGAAACCACGTTTCACAAGATTCATGGCATGCGTAGCTATTTTATCCATATAGGGCATCTAATCCACTTACATTGAAGTGAAACTGAATTCTTAAAAAAGAAATCTGTCCACTTCCCCAAAGCAGTAGGGATTTTAACTGTGTGTGTTGGTCCATGGTTTTCTTTACTTTTACTAAAGCTCCTATTAAGCCTTAAAATAATAACTGGGTGTCCCTTTGAACAAAGCTCTAGGTTTTTCTTTCCATGATCATTCCTTCTTCAGTGTCTTCAGGAAGACAAAATCAGCTGTCATGTAAACATTGGATTTGTTATATGTAGTTTTCCTAGACAGCGTGAGTACCTCTTGAATGTCTGGTTTAATCGTGCCTGAGCACCAGAAACCAGAGGAGTCGTCAAGCTGATGTAAAAATGCAGGTTAGGTTTCACTTTTTTTTTTTCTCTTTAGCCACATAACAAATTTATTCCGGGTGTTAAACCCATAAACGTTCAGCGTATCCCTCAGGAGAGAAGTCAGAAAGGACAAACTGCCCGATGAGATGGTTGAATACATGAAGTGACTTCTTTCCTTGTCCATGTCTTTGTACCCTGAAAGACGATTCCCTCTGAGGCAGCACATGTCCAAGAAAGAAGGAACATTTTTTGTGGAAGTAATCAAATGTTCCCAGATTTGGTTTTAAGATGACATGAAACCTTTGAAGTGTGTGAACTTTCATCAGAAAGTCTTATCATAAACATCTTCCCAGAACAGTCAGATAGAATTAATCTTCCATTAAAAGGGCCGTGGTACCCCAACCCTGCAGCTCGTCTCACCTGACCAGCTCTGCTCTCATAAGCTTCCTCAAAGTGCTAAAAACACAGGCGGCTCATGCTCACCGGGCTCCTCACCTTGAGGTTTGTTAACTAAACCTGACTCAGATCCTTCGAACAAGCCCTTTGATCACTTTAATGCACACTGCCATCATGGCTTGGACTCTTTGGCGTGTTGCCTTCGCTGCCTTCTTCTTGGAAAAAGCTAAAAAGTTTGCTTGTCGAGGGAGCAGTTTGAAGTCCGGGCAGTGATATGAAAAGGAGAAATTTAGATAGCACTTGGCATGCTGGCTTGGTGCAGAGTTTCCGAGGATTTACGTCAAATGTGGAGCAAAAATGATTTCACACTTTTTGTTTTGTCTTTGTGGTGTTTGTCTGCTTAAGTCTGAGATTCACCGCTCTGCAGCTCCACAGATAAATGAGTCAACAAGCTTGTTTTCTTCCTTCCATACATATTATAAGTTGTATAAGGAGATAGACTTTAGCCACATCAACAGAAGAGAAGGATGTGCTTTATATAGTCAACCTTTTCTGATTTTTCTCCTGTTGAAGGACATTTCGTTGTGCACCTCTGAAACACTTCCAAGAATACTTCTATTTTTAGATCCATCCCTACAGGCTCCTCTTCCTACTCCCTGCATGTGTGCAATATGTGCTGGATCTGCTCCAGTGTGTCAAAATGATAGCTGTTAACTGGAAGTTGATTTGAAGGTTTTAACAACATTACATGAAGCCAGTAGCACATACATGGCGCCATAGCATGCGCCACAGTTTAGGTCATTTCACATGTACATGTCGAGATGTTAGCGATATCTACATTGGCGGTCTTACCTCGGGGTCATTGTATTGTGTCTTGTACATCCTTCTGAGTCTTGTACTCCTTATTGTTTGATATTTGTACACAGTTTGGTCTAGAACATGAGGGCTGGGGGCCATAATTGGGCTGTCAAAGACTCCAATCCAGCCCACTGGATGGGACTGGAAAAAAATGAAGGACGATAAAAAAAACTGAGCCGGAACGGGTCGTAAAATAACCCCCGAGCTTATCGTGAACTCTTTTTCTTCATCAAGGTACCCTCGCATCAACAAAGAGTCTCTCCTTCCCGTGTCCACAAACTTGAGAATGACCGGGCAAAACGCAGAGGGTTGGTACCCTCCCGGTCACGGCGACATTTACGCCAGCTTCTACAACTCGGGCCTGTTGGATCAGCTGATTGAGCAGGGCAAAGAGTACATCTTCGTGTCCAACATCGACAATCTGGGAGCCACCGTCGACCTCCACATCCTGCACCACCTGGTCAGCCAGCCTAACGGCAAACGCTGCGAGTTCGTCATGGAGGTGACGGATAAGACCCGCGCTGACGTGAAGGTATGATGACGGTTATTGTGGATGTGAGATTCTGATTTATCCCCGTTGCATTAACAAGGACATAAACTATTTTTGTGGTAATGTAACCAAAGTAAAGACGTTTTTGTGGTTTCTTACTTTCCTCTGTTTGCAATAAGCCTTGACATCATTTCTGTCTCTAATGTTTCTACTAATGTCTCAATACAATGAATGTGAATGGAATTTGTACCCTTTACTTTTCACTGATAAAGAATTGCCCCAAACTCGAACAGCTTCATCAAAGTAGCACAGTTTTTTTTGGTTGGTTTTTTTAATTTAAGTGAACAGAACCTTTAATTTTTCTGTGGTTAAATGTATGTAATCTTTGTATTATTAAGATAAATATATGTGTCTGAATTAGTTGTAGTTATTATAACCTTGTGAACTTTCACTGTTACTGGGTTACACTTTGGAGGTTTGCATTTCCTGTAGGTGGTTATTGGCTGGCATTTCAGTGTAACCATTATTTTTTGCAAACCTAACAAACCACTTTTAATTTCCCAGACTTTGGCTTAATCTCTCAGGTCAGCGAGTGTTCTGTAAAAATGCTGCTTGTGATTTCCAGGGAGGCACGCTGATCCAGTATGAAGGGAAGCTGCGCCTGTTGGAGATCGCCCAGGTGCCCAAAGCGCACGTGGACGAATTCAAATCGGTTTCAAAGTTCAAAATCTTCAACACCAACAACCTGTGGATCTCTCTACCTGCTATCAAGAGGCTGCAGGAGCAGAATGCAATGGACATGGAGATCATAGTCAACCCCAAGGTGAGTGAAGAGGAGCCAAACATAAGGCACATGGCTTACTGCACGTGCAGCGTGGAGTAATTCAACATTCAGTGAAAGTAAAAGTTAAAAATGAATAATCTCTGTAATAATCTTTGTAACCTGCATGCCATTCTGTTCCACATTTCTATGATACAGTGACATATTTCGCATGTTTAATATCCCGCAGATACTTTCACAAACCCTGCATTGACCTCATTGTTCAAAACTGTCTTTAATATGAGCTTCTGCCACTGCAAAAGTGTGCAGATGACAGAAAATGAAAGCATTTTTCTTGCTTTAATATTCTCTGTCGATTGAGATGAGTTGAGGATAGTTAGCAAAGGATTTGGTCCTCATTCAGAGGTAATAATTCACCCACCAGCAGCAGCTGCGACACAACTGGAACTCATACCTCAGGTGATTTAAGGCACTTTAAAAGCTTTGCTGCATTTTAGGTTGATTTTTCTCTCCTTGGAAGATTTTTAGAATCCGTTTGCTCCATAACAAAAAAACATAAATGTTCTTAGAGAACACTGGGAACAAAAACAGTTCTTTATTATCAAATTAAGGTATTCGTTTAACCAGGAACTGTTGAGTAATTAGCGGTTCTTTGAATGGTGCAGATGATAAGTGAACTTGTGTTTGTCATCCTGGATTCCTTTCATTCTGTACACTGCTATAATGTCATCGCTCTTCCAGCAAGCCTGCTCTTGTCACCACATGCGTTTTAGAAATTGTTATATCCTTTAAAAGCTACGCTGCGATTGATTTCGGGATGAAATGCAGGAGAAGATGGAAGTTAAAACTGGGAGAAATGAGAAGAGCCCACTGATTTCATGTTAACGTTGCACATTTCACTGTTTCCAAAGAGTCCAAACTGTGATTTATTTGTGGCTCACAGTACACTGACAAGTGTAGTTAAAGGAAAACTAACTAACTAACTGAACTCTGCTTAGCCTGTTTCTCCTCCATGCTTCACTTTAAATAAATTGCAAAGGGCATCAAAGAGAAATGAGTCCTAAATCTTCTCGTTCAAGCCCTCTGGAAATTTCAAAGAGGGTTCACACGAGGGCGGCTGAGTGTGCAGAAGAAACTGTTTCGTTTCAGTGACCAGCCAACCTCCCAGAATATCATCATCTGTCCGGTTTAACCATGTAAAGTGGAGCAGGGACAGATCTGCTCTTTCCCCCACACAGACCATCACTCATGAATAAATCATATCTAACAAAACGCTTGCTGAGGACACCCTTATTTTAAAGCTTCTCTCATCTCCGCTTCATGTTTCTGCCATCCTGCACAGCTTCATTCCCACATGTCACGTGACAATTTTCCACACAAAACAATCCAGCTCATCTGCTGTGCTTGGACTAAAGTTTCAGCTGCATGTGATGTGAACTGTCCCGATTCGTGATTGAGGTGAGAGACAAACGACTGCTGGTCCAAGTGCGTCAAAACAATGATTTTATTAAACACATGTGTGGAGGAAATGCATCATCACAATCCTCAGCATGTGTCAGGGTATAACGCCCCCTCATGCGTCAAAGCAGATACATAACATGCATAAGTTACAGTAACCACAGCTCCACGCCAGGTGCTTCCTGTTGGTCTTCTTACTCTCGCTTATCTTTGGTACATCAGAAACACATCCTACAAAAACTGTCACTTATGCAGGCACAAAATGCAGTTACAAGCAAAATATGTCTGAACTCTTACTTAGAAATGAGTCTATATAGTGTGTGTGTGTGTGTGTGTGCGTGTGCGTGCGTGTGTGTGTGCAGGCAAACTGTGGGTGTCTCGACCTCAGTGCACTCTGTCTCACCTCTCACCTCGCCAACTAAAGCTTATAACCTCTTACCAGACAGACATTTCCAATATGTGTAATAACATAACTGAAACTATATGTGTAATATATTGAATAAATGTTTTAATCAACTACTCAAAGCTTAATAAAAAGGATATAAGAGAATAAACATGATATTAAAATGATATAAAAAGATATAATCCCCACAGAATGTTCTGCGCTTCCTCCTCTTACACACATGTATTGCTCTGGACTTGGAAAGGCATCCAGCATCCACCTATCCTAATTTGGATATGTCCTTTTTTTTTTCGGTACAAGTTCCTCTCTTTGAGCAACTTCCTGTGTGGGCTGCAGCCCCCTGGTGGGCAGTCAAAGTACTGCAGTTTGGCTGCTAGACATAATTTATAGTAAACTGTTTTTGTTTTTCTAATTTTTTGAAGTTGCTGATATATCTTTAATATTTTTAATAATTTTCATATATATATATATATAAATTTAATAAAATCCAGGTTATTAATCAGGTGCCACATGTAAAGCTGTTAATGGAGAATCAACCTTAAAAAACTGTCAAAAGATCAAAATTAATGATTTTAAAAAAGCACTTCATGTTAGGCTCATGTGTTGATGAGAGGAGGCTGCAGAAGAGTCACTTGGCATCTCCTGGGAAGACGCTTATACATTCCCGATGGCCTTGACCAACATAAATGCATTCTCAATATTGTTAGCATAATTATAACTTAACTGTAACTTCAACCCCCAAAAATAACTCTTACACCCTGACCAGGTCTTTGAAGAGAGCCAGGCAGGCGTAAAAAAACAGGGGTGACAAAGTCAGTTTAGGTTATTGGTCAACTTCAGACAAATGTGATCCCAAGAAACCTCCTGGCTAACAAAACATACAGTACTAAGAAAAAGTCTTCTTTCCTTTTTTTACATTACACTGTGGTGTAATGGTTTTTGTTGTTGTTGTTTTTAAAGTGGTCTGAAGCAATAGTTCTTCAGGGCTTTGAAAGGTCTTTCAAAACTTCTGTGAGCAGAAGCTTTTTCACTCACTTTCAGTCCCGTCCTTGCGCCATTGGACCATTTACAGATGGATGTTTTTGTTTGTTAACTTACTTAACACTGAAATATGAATCATTCAAGCACCTAACTCAAGAGATGAAGCAGTATCATCTATGCACAACAGGCAACTTAGAATTTAAAATTGGTTTACTGCTATCTTTAGCCCTTTTGTTACTAGCAGCCTGTCGTAAAAGCACATCTTTGTTAAGTTGAATTTACAAAAATTGCCAAACTGTTTGACAGGCACAAAATGGTAGTATGTTTGCAATAAAAGGTGATTCCTCAAGAGCTATTTGCCAAAAACTGTAGTGTCTTTAAATGTGGAGGAACTGAACAAGTGGAAGACAAAAGAGTAGATGGCAGCAGACGAACAGTATCTGAAAATCCTGTTCTTGAGAAATGGGAAAGACGCAGCAAAGGCCTGAGAGGACCTCAGAGATGTGTCTGGCCCTTCTTAGATGCTTAGATGATTGGATTTGTAGCTTATATTTGCCCTCTTTTGACAACACTAACACAATAACGGGTTCCTCCCTCGTTCAGTGAGGTTTGCACAGGTCATGTTAAGTCAGAAGAAAAAAGGAACACTTGACTGATGAAGCAAATGTTTGAGTAAATGCTTAATCAGTGAATTTAATCTTGTACCTAATTTGTCTAAATGTGTCTTATTTCCCGCATATTTTTGTCCTTTAATGCCCTCCAGAGTCCTTGTTGAGAGCAATCCTGATTTAAAGCAGCACAGCAAACAAATGTAACTTGCTGTGACTTTGTGTTATTTCGGTCCTGCTCACTCACTGGCACTGCGGGCCTCTGCCCCCCTGATGGGGGGGAAGTATCGCCTCAGGCCGTCCAAAACTGCAGCCAGTGTAATAAATTCACAGCTGAACCGCAGCCTCCTCCCTGATTATTGCTGTCTTGGCCCGATAGGTACAGATGAAATTTTCCACTCATGTGCAGGATTGCAAGTGTTATGCAAACTGGACATAACTTTGCAGGTGCTGTGTGGTTTTACATAAGTGTAGGTCCCATCTAGATAAGAGTACAGCACTAAAACCACTCAGTTTGAGGTTTCAGTTAGAGGCCTGCACACTGTAGAACTGTGTGTTTAATCCTAATTAGTGGACATTCATTTTATCTTAAGTGCCTCTAAACCACAACAGCGCAAAGTACAGATGATCTGAAGGGTAATATTATTAGTTGTACAGGTGGAGTGTTTAGTAATGGAAAAATAATAAGTAATGGAAGGAGATGTCACCACTGACATCTGAACCGCCATTGGCTTAAATCACAGTTCGACTCTTGTTTATTTAATTTGGGTGAAGAAGCTTCTCTGTTGGGAGTTGCTGCATAATTTAAATGTAGTTTTATAGTAAAGACTGTACAGTTAGGGGCACAAACGTGCACTTTTGTTTTTATTAAAAAAAACATGTAACGCGTCCTCTCCCCTCTCCTGTTCATCAGACGCTCGACGGCGGGCAGAACGTCATCCAGCTGGAGACTGCGGTGGGTGCGGCCATCAAATGCTTCGACAACGCCCTGGGAATAAACGTTCCCCGCAGCCGCTTCCTGCCGGTCAAGACTACGTCGGATCTGCTCCTGGTCATGTCCAACCTGTACAGCCTGGATGCCGGCTCGCTCAACATGAGCCCGAAGAGAGAGTTCCCGACAACGCCGCACGTCAAACTGGGCAGCTCCTTCACCAAGGTAATCACACCAGCTGTGGAAGCATCGGAACATCTGTCACTGCGTGTGCAGCCTGTTGATCTCACGTGTGGCTGTGATGATGATAAAAAGTGCCGAACTTTTTCAAAGCCACTGATTAAATGTTGATTAAATACTTCATTAGAGATTTGTTATGACCATTGTGATGTTAAATGGGATGATAAAGTTGGGTGTAAAATAAATAAATTCTTCCAAGAAGGTTTCTGAGTAATCTCCTGATCCTCAGAGGTTACACCACTGATGCCCCCAAATTTCTGATTCTCAGTGACGGTATTTAGTCAGTAATTGAATTTGCCAAAGGATCTGTGGGGTTGAAAAGCTCACATACAGATGACTTACTTTACTCTGTGTCTGCGCTCAGGTTCAGGAATACTTGATCCGCTTCGAGAGCATTCCCGACATGCTGGAGCTCGACCATCTGACGGTGTCCGGAGACGTCACCTTTGGGAAAAACGTGTCGCTTAAGGTAAAGCTCTGCAGTCAGATTCGTTTTTTAAGACGAGGAAACCTTGTTTTCTTTTGTTCCATAATGCCAGCATGTGAGCTACAGTTGTTTTCATGGCCACAAAACGTGTTACAGCTATTTAATTTACTCTGAATATAACGACGTTGAGCCTAATAAATCCAGAAAGCTCGCCGACAGTAAAAGAAACTTGCTGTTTTAGTAATGTGGTGGAGAAGAAGTGCAGAGAGAATTGAAGACATTAATTTCAGACTTTGAACCTGCGTGCTTCTGTTTTTGATTTACGGCTTTAATTAAATTCAGTCCTGTCATCATTTCTGTCTCTACAGGGCACCGTCATCATCATCGCCAACCACGGAGATCGGATCGATATTCCGGCTGGCTCCATGCTGGAAAACAAAATCGTATCCGGCAACCTCCGCATCCTGGACCACTGAGGCCTTCTTCACCCTCATCGTGTGACGTAGTCCCCCGTAATCCCTGTCATGTGACCCATTTGACATGTTGACACGACATCAAGAGATTGTGAGAGGATATGACTTTTTCCCCTGGAGGCTGAGTGTGATTGCATGTGCAGTGCTACCCTGCAGTCTCAGCATTAAGAAGCAGTTCGCCTGCTTTGATGGTTGGAAGCAGCTGGGATATACTGCCCTCTGCAGGCTGTTCATCACATAACCTTTAAAAGTATTACTAATGAACTAATCTTAGCGACCACTTTAAACACTTTTATCCAGATTAGAGAGAAAACAACTCACCCTTTGTTTTCTTTTCTTCTATATTGATTTTGACTTTTGTTGGCCAGAAAATAAAAAATAATATATTCTAAATAGGTAGGGATAATATACTGATATACTCACATATTATTAGGGACACTAGTGGGAGTACAGTTTGGAGAACAAATTAGATTTGGGGTTTTTTGCACTGCTAATGCAATCACAAAGATGAAGTCATGGGCATTACGGGAAGGTTTTGACCTCTTATTTCAAGCACAAAGACGTCTCTGCTGGACTCGATACGGTTTCGCAATTTAGCCGCAGCAAAACACACAGAGTTGTGTAATGTAAACCCAGCACAGGGTCCTGATTTACCACTGAGTTCAACAATACAACAGAAAAGGATGTCTAGCAGTGCAAAAATGACTTACTGGTACATCAGATTTCTTAGAAACCCAAGTGGAAATGCAGCGCTTAGCACTGGTTTGGAGAGGTGTCATTAGGAACCTCTGCTGGATTTTCAGGGCTAATGCAAATGTCATTTTATTAGGGAGGAAAAAATTCAGATATCAGGCGTGTCAGCAGTTTATTCCACAAACTTGCCCTCAGTCTACCCTCAAATGTAGCAGGTAACGGCGACAAAGTGGATACAAGCACCAAAAATAGAGAAGTCAGTTGAATTCTCAAGTGTACAGCTTAAAAGCTTCTTCAGAACTTCTTTGCTTCGTTTCTAACTAAAATATTTTATAATTGAAACATTACAACACTGGTGTTTATGACAGTATACAAACACTGAGGGTACTTTTAAGGTTTTCTGATATTTTATGAGACAGAATAAGATTCTCTGCATTCATTTTCCAACAGAAATGGAACATTTGGTCTGATTTAGCGACTCTTATGCGTCCAAATTACCAGCACCATTAAAAAAAAAAGGTACTGTGGTTAATACAGCTGTGTCTGCCTATATTCATCCAATGAGAATGAATTTACACTTCATGTATTTTACAACAGTGAAAGCTCCTTTTACCCTCAGTGCACACCCTGTCAGTCCATCCTGCACCCCTGCGCTCCTGTTAGTAAATTATTCTGAATCAAATGTTTATAAATGAGACAAAAAAGACTTCTAAAGTTGACTCTGCTCAGTGGACTCGGTGTAATTTGACACTAAGATCATTTAAAATCATCAAGTCTAGCTGACTTCATCTGGCAAGCCTCTTGAAAATGAGCTTTTAAATGGATAATTGACTTTACCACAAAAGACTTTGGTACTTGTATCCACTTGTGAAAGGTGTCCCGGGAGTACTAATTTGTCGGCTGCACTATGAGGATGGACCGACCTCTGTAGTACCATCGGCTCAGCTGTGACGCCGCAGAGAGCTCTGAGAGCATTGTTAATGGAGGCGAGGCTGCTCTGCTGCAGAAACTGAATGATATCATTTTTTTATGCCTCCTGCTCAGTAAAAAAAAAAAACCACAAACAAAAAAGCAACCGTATAAAGCTTTTTTCATATCGGCACATTTTTTGACCAAAATGTTCTGAGATTGTCTGATGTTGTCGGATCAACTGATTAAAACGATCAATAACATCAATATAACCAGCTCTCCAGTTTATATAGTATTGATGTAGCTGATACAGACTTCTCACTGACTTTTAACTGCATTACCATCCACAAGTCGGTGTTTGCATGTGTTTAAAAACACTCAGAACCGTTGGAAACATGAGAATAAATGGCAAAGGCGACGGCTTGTTATGCACGTGGCTCAAGTGAAGCTTGGCTTTCATTAGTTTCAGGTTTCACTAGTGTCATATCACCGTACCCTCTCAGTTTATTGGCTTCAAAGGATGAAGACCCAAAGATATTACATTTTGAGCAGCGTTCTGATGGAAATGTGACTTTTATGTCCTTTGCTGCACTCTCCTGCTGATTTTTTTTCACTACAAGCCGCATCTAAAATGCGCGAGTCGTCATTAGATCTGTTGTTGCCATGAAGATTAAACAGAGCAGCTTGAAGCTGAATTAGTGGAGCCCACGAAGCCCGCAGCGACGTCTGTGCTGAGAAATAATTGGGTACTGCGATATGAGATTTTCTGGGACAGGATGTAATTTTAAAGTGAAGGCCTTTATTCGTCTCTGTGTGGAGTAGCTGACGAGAACATCACATTGTTGTGTATTATTTTTTCCGGTTTGTTTTCACCTTCATGTCATGTGAAACCTCAGCGTTTCTCCGGTTTCTCTGCCCATCCCATCACTCAGCGTTATTCCTTCACCCAAAGACACGAGGTGCTGTGTTTTCTGCAGTGTTGGGGCACACACACATACACATATTCATTTACATATGTACATGTACACAAAGTTTCAGTGTGAGTATACTTGAGATGGGTCCGACCCGTGCGGACCGAGAGCCCGAAAGCAATAAGTGTTGATCTGTGACAGCGACGAGGTCTCAGCCCAGACCGCTTCTGCCTCTTCAGAGGTGAATAAAGTGCAATATGAAATACCGAACACGTGTACTGTGTCATCTGTCCGTCAGTCAACTCTTGAGAGATGTCGGCAGAACATTTATGTTTCTGGAAGGTTTGCAGAGAAATCCAGAACACTGATCCAGTTTTACTCATTCTAATCATTTGTATGACCACCTGGTGGCCTCTGAGTGTAAAAGCACCAGAAATCATGTGTATGGAGCAGTCATGGTATGAATTAATAGTTCATAAACTCGACTCATAAAACAAAGCAAAATGTGCAGAAGCAGCTGCTTGACTTCGTCTAAAATCTCTGTATTTAAGAGATACCAACTGACCCTGAACTAGGGTTGGACTGTCTTCTTCCGGTTATTTCCTTTACAGGTCGCCACAGCAAATCATCTGCCTTCATCTCACCCAATCCCAGCATCCTCTTCTGTCATATCAACTCTCTTCATGTAATCCTTCACTACATCCATGAACCTTTTCTGGGGTCTCCCTCTTTCTTCCTGCCTACCAGCTTCAGTATTCCTTTGTCCAACATATCCACGACCCTCTCCACTGCACATGTCCCCACTGTTCGACCTGAGCTGTCCCCCTGATGTACTCCTTTCTAATCCTGTCCATCCTGCTCACTCCCAGTGAAAATCTTAATATGTTCACTTGTCATCTCCAGCTGTGCCTTTTGTCTTTTTCATCTCCAAACCATACATCATAGCAGATCTCATCAGCATCTTGTAAACCTCTGACATAATTTTCAGCAGTTAATTTGAAAGACTACCTAAATTGATCTATTTAAGAGTTGATTCAAAGTCAACAGAACAAAAATGAGACTTCTGTAGAATCAACAGGTAAATCTGATCGAGCTATTTCCTCTCACTTCTATTAACTTGTTGTGTAAACCGTAGTTTTTGTTTCAGTTAACTTACATTTTGTTTAATAGCTTTGCACTGACGATGCAAATAAAACCCAGCACACGGTGAAATGTGTCACTTTTACACTTTATTGTTTAAAGTCGTTTACAAAAAAGTGTTTGCTGGAAACATTCATTGCTTTCGCCTTTTACAAGCACAAATACAGGAAGAGCGAGTGGAGGGCGGGGGCGGGGTCAGGCCTGTGTTCGTGTAGAGAAACAGTACAGAGACGGAGGGAAGCCCTTAAAAATCACACACTTAATCCATGACAGAAGACTGGGTTAGAGAGGCAGGACGCACATCTGAATCCAGATTTGACTTCTAACTCGTGAGGTATCCTCAGTAGACCTTAGCTGTGTGTGTGCGTGTTTGTGTGTGATTCATATTTGTATTTTCTCCCTGAGGTGAGTTAGTGTGTTGCACTCTGAGGATACTGATGGACATCTGGAGAGCTACTTAATGTGTGGACACATGAACACACGTACAAACTGCACACATACAATCAACACGAACGTATAAATTACAGCTTCTCACTCACACGCACTACTTTTACCTGCAGATACGAGTGTGTCCACGCAGACCTGAGGCTCTGTGTGAACAGTTTGGAAGTGACTGATTAGTAAAGCTGCTTCATTTTCTGGAGGTTTCTACAGTTTGAGTGTGTGTCTCGTTCGAGTGAAGTGGGCGAACAGCATTGATGTTACAGATGTGTGCAGCAGGAGAATCTGTGCTTTCACATAAAGCTCCAAATATCAGGACAGTGGTCTCCAAGGTCAGCATTAACTTTTCAAACAGCATCTGATAAATGATCTGTAGTAGCTCATCCTGAGCTTTTGATCACAGCACAGTCTTCCTCAGCACATGGAGTTGGATTCGGTTATTTTGCATCTCTGCTTTACATTGTTTTTGAGGCAGAGCTTCAAACTAGTTTCAGAATTTATTTTTTTTCCCCTCTGACTTTTAGCTCTGTGTGATGTCATTCAGAGCTGACATCCCACCTGTTGTTTGCATAGCCAATCAGAAAAAAGTTGGCTTAAATTTAAAAAAAAAAAAAAAAGGTTTGTTTGTTTCATGCAGAGGACGAACTGATGGGAGGAACCAAGGCACAGTAAAAGATAAGGATTATTTTGAACTGTGACTCATGCAAAGCTACTTTAAGAGACTAATCTGGAGCATCTGTAGTGCTGCGACTTTTAAAAAGAAAAGTTTAGACAAGAAAAATGAAAAATATTTGTGGTTTAGTGCAAGTCTGATGTTATTAGAGGAATCAAATCTCAAGTTTAAGGTCACGTTTAAACGTCGTTTACTCTTCAGTCAAAGGACTATCAGACGGGTTGGCGGGCAGATATTAAATAACTATCCATCCATCTTCATCCGCTTTATCCGGGGCCGGGTCACGGGGGCAGCAGCCTAAAATAAATAACTAATCATACATAACTAACCCGTGCACTGGAGCTGAAACAAAAATCTCTCCTTAAAAAGCTCTACACTTAGTTTGAACATGCAGTTATTGTTCACATTTAGTTTCTATGATAAGTTCTGAAGCAGTTTGTTATCCGCTTCCAATGAATCAATACAAAATTAATAAAAAATAAAGAGGCATCATTGTGCGGTTTTTCCACTGTGTTTATCTCGAACCTGGTTGTCTCGAGTCTGACTAACTCGTCCATCCTGAAGCTAAGATGTCAGCAGAGAAAAACTTCTTTCCTCAGATTAAGTCCCATTAAAGAAACTCCAGGGCGTAAGGCGTTTACAGATTTAAGCATTTATGTGGTTTAAATATAAAGATAATAGAGTGCAGTTGGTTGTTTAGGTCCTTATTTAAAGTAAAAGCATCAGTGGAAGACAGTTTTCATCATATGTAGTAAAAAGGTTATCGAATAATATATTATATTTAAATCAGAGCTCTACATCGGAAACAAACTACAAAACGAGGCCTTTCATGTCTCACACTTTATGCTCTACTCTTCTATTTTCTCTCATAAAGGCTTAAAATGACTCAGCACTATATTGAAAGAAATGTATATATAATAGCTCTCCAAGTTACTATATTAACTATAAAGTTAATAAATGAAGCCTAACAGCTCTCATTCTTGTTTTTAATCAACATAAAATATAACTAAGAGCAGCCCTGATATCTGAAGCTCAACCTTGTTTGGAAAGCACAAGTTAACACGAAGCCCTAATGAGCGCACACGCGTGCATAAAGAGAATTGTGAAGCTTAAAGCCGTGCGTGTGTGTGTGCTTGTGTCAAACCTGAGTCAAACCACAGCAGATGTGTTTGTATCTCCTGCTTTTTGTTGCTCGCTCGATGCGTAAGACAGATGGGACTTCCTGCACTGTGACGATTCACGCCAGAGGAGGAGAAACCTGCTGAAATGACTTCAACTGCCTCGGTTTGCATACTTTTAGGTGTAGCTGAACAAATAGTGCGTAGATTTTTTTCCAGCCTCCAGTAGGGCACGTGACAAGAAAAGGATTTTAAAATACTGGCGTGAGTGCAATGCTGTCAAAAGGACGTCTAATACATTCGGAGCTCAATACTAATACCGATCAGAAAACCGTACCTCATCTGGCACAGTAGTGATCTTGCTTTGACTGTGCAGGTGTGCCTCAGACATCCCAGTTATCACGCAGAATAAACCAGACACTGTCCACACATGAAAAGCATCTGACCAGAGGGGTGTGCTGAGAAGCAAGGTCAATGTGGCCGCCAGGCTTTCTTCAATAATACAGTCTGCCCAGCGCATTCACTTCTAACCATATTCACTGTAAAAGATGGCTGAAAACCGTATGCCTGCATTCATTTAGGTAGCCAGCAGGGGGCGACTCCTGTTTACAAGAACACTTTCTGGTTGTATTGGAGTCAACGCTTTCCTGATACCTTAATGGGCTCAGTTGCTGGTTTCAGGTCATATATGCCCCCCATATGCTTTCAGGTCAAGCATAAAATTACTATTTATACATGTCCTGCATCACCAGCTGAATGCAAGAACTCCCAATGACAATGCAACACATTTTGCACGTCTTCCTTCACCAGTATAATTAAAAGGTACTCCTTCCTTCAAAACATTACACCTAACGTAGTCTGGAGCAGATTATGTCACCAGCATAACGTACCATGTGATCTAGACATGGTTAACAGAAAGCCATCTTTGTGACTTGAGGATAAGGATACCTCGCTGATCCACTAATCTTGGTTTGCAGTGCACCCCTCTGGTCTGGTTAGCGTGTGTGTCTGCAAGTGTGTGTGTGTTTGTGTAAAGTATAACATTAGCTACATGGCTGCGTAGAGATTCACTCACTTACCCACAAAGATATTTCACTTTAAAGGGAGGGAGCAGTCATTCAGGCCATTTGCAAAGATGCCTAGAAGACTCGGTTTCCCATAATGCTTTAGGAGGTTTCAGTTCCAGATCTATTGCTTTGCAAGGGAAAAGGCTGTGGTGATGGCTAATGGGATAGAAGAATAACTGAAGGGTTTAAACACACGACGTGAGAGGACGGGGTGTATAAATATGACAGATCTGAGTGGTGAACAAGGCAGAGAGAGACAGAACAAAACCCTCAGAACACACCTAAAACTTTATATCTGGTTAACAATATACTGAAGTTTCAAAATAAAACGCTTAATAGTATTGAAGTTATCTGACAGATAAAGGATGAAGCGATGCTCCAGGGCCATAAATAAACATCTTTGTTTAAATTAGCTCTAAGAGATGTACACAGATGTATAATGCAACAATAAACATGAATAAAACCGCAGGTTTGCGCTGCGGTCTGATAGTAATTTAGATAAATACTGTTGAAAGTCCTTTCCAAGAAACAAACGCAAAAAAGGTTTGACCCAGCAGTGTTCTTTGTTTGGTTTTCTGTCTCTGGTTTCACATGAAAATATAGAAATCTTTGTCGTCATTCATGAAAAAGCAATACAAAGGTCACTTAAAAATGAGAGAGAGACAAAAAGTCCAGAAAAAAACAGATCTGGGAAGGTCCCCGTGTTAAATACGGGGTCAGCATCCAAATAAAACCTCCAAAGAATGCTGGGAAGTTCCCGCCGTTAGTCAAGGGGTCCCTGGAAGATGAGTCTGACGTAGCCCTGCTCGCCGCTTAGCTGCTGGGCGCAGAAGGGGCAGGCGGCGTGGAAGGTGTGTGTGCCGTGAGGAAGCGGGATCTGACTCCAGAAGGCCGCAGTCTTCTCCGAACAAACGTGACCGCAGGGGTTAAAGGCGTGAGTGGGCGGGGCCGCGTCCACGTAAAAGCCCGCCTCGCAGCCCAGCCACAGCGCCACGTACGGCCCTTTGGTTCTGCACATGGGACACTCCCTGAGGCGGCCCTCCCGGCCCTCCCTCTCCTCGCGGTGGTTGCCCCAGTTGTGGTAGCCGTGCACGTGACCGCACTGGAGGTAGACCCAGGGCTGCTTCTCGTCAGGTGTGTCTTTGCGACGCATTGAGGGAAAGGCCAGCGTGTTGAAGCCCACGGGACATTGCGGGCGGGCCGCGTTGATCTCCTGCCGCAGCGCCTCCAGGTGTTTCAGGGTGGGAGTGCGGGCCAGGCCTTCAGCAGTGCGCCACAACAGGGTGGCGCCGCAGAGGTCGATAAGGGAGCCATCAACGAGCTCCTGACTCTCCGTCTCCACCTGAAAGACAGCGGAAGGGTAGCAGGTTATACCCAGAGTCAAATTTAGACAAAACTGAGATTTTCACCTCCAGGTAAGAAAAAACTTTCAACAACTTTTTTTTTTAAAGCTAAACAAAAAAAAGTGGAAAGGTGATGATTTATTGTGCACAGAAGACCTTAATGACACCGAAAGCCTACAGCATTATGTCCGACAGGAGGTGGTAGGAGCGGCAAGATGATGAAGTGCTATTGGTTCTTGGCCTCCCTGAGCAAGTCCAATAAAAAATCCAAGAAAGGTCTCAATTGTCCCAAATTTAGATATTTTTCAGCACAAAGCAATAATGAAAAAAAATCATAACTGGATTCAGTAACAAATGAGATTGCACACAAAAGTAAAAGTTAACTCTTTAGCATATTTTATGACCCTTAAATATCGAACCAATTTCTTCACCCTGGACTGGCTGCTGGTCAACTACCAAGCAAACACAGAGACAGACAACCACACCGATGACCAATTCAAAAACACCACTAATGTGTGTCTTTGGAGAAGAACGGGAGGTTTAAACCAACAATTTTGGTGACAGTGTAAACTCCTGCATTGCAGTGAGCCTACACTTTAAAAATAAACTGAACACTTAAGGATCTGTGGCTTTCCCAAGAGTTAGCTTTTAAAAAAGTTGTCGTGGTCCATGCAAATGCAAATCCACACTGAAGTTTACTGGAAATTCTCACCTTTGAACAAGTCGTGTTCACTCATTTCATTTGTTTTTATTGTTATTTTATTGTATGGTTGTAGCAACCTAGTACTTTACTCGCTATAGCTACTATTAGAAACAAAAGATTTCACATTCTGAAATTCGACTTTTCTGACAGCAGCTACACTCATGATTCAAATATCCTGTGGAACATGTGACATTTTATATAATTTAAAAAAACACATTAAAACGTGTTTGTTTAGAAGGTTTTAGCCTTTGTGCACCCTGCAGGAAGAATTTAACATTTTCCAAATACAGCTGGTTTTATTTTAGTCATTCGAGCCTTTGCATTCAGTGACCTCTCCTGAGTGCCACGCCTCTAACCCAGTGCATGCTGGGATACGCTCAACCCTGAAGGTTGGAAAAGTATAAAACATGAAACACTGGGGCTTGCAGGATCTGTCTGATCACAGTAGGTGTCAGCGTAGCACAAATATCCACATGTCTCCCTCTGACAGATGTGGGTTTCAGGGAGGGAAGCACGGGACTGACAGCTGGAGACAACATGGCATGAGGAAACTGAAATGACGGCGGCAGACGGGGCAGGACAGAGAACTGGTGGAAATTTTGGTGAAGTACAGTCTTGAAGTAACTGCTCGGATTGGCTCTGTAAGATCAGACAGGATGGGAAATTCCATGTTGAGATAACCAGAGGACACCAGGGTGAGGGCAGTGTGAAAAAACAAAACAGGAGACAAACAGAAAAAAAGGGAGAAAGGGCGGGAAAGTGACACAATAAGTGACACAGAGATGAGGGTGAAGTCAGCTCCCAGGTGTTTTGATGCCATCAGTCACCCTAACACTAACACCCAGGTCACCCTGTGATTCAGGGTGAACAGATTTACATAGCGGCAGCATTACATCACCGCTGGCTCATGTGTCCCTCCTGGTCTGTAACCTTCATGTATGTCGTTATTTATGTCAGTAATGCCCTTGTTCGGCAATAACACAGAATCACATCTGCCCAGTAAAATAACACACTCTAGTTTTATCCAGAGGAACACTGATCAAGTTAAATGATGAAACATAATAGAAACACAGCTAACCTACACAAATGTGATACACATTACAAATTCGTCTACAGTATGTGGGCTTCTTTTTAACATATAAATGCAAACAGATTCACAATAAATGCTTCTGTGCTGGTTATCGTCTCATATGCACCACTGTGAGGGTCACTGATAAAACACATCAAACTGCAATACTAAACTTAAAATAGATTATTATACAATCATCAGGGTATAATATTTACCATGTACTACATACCTACATCAATGATTTAAGAAAATGTTGGTGATAGCAGATTTAAATAAAAAACATACATGGTCAAATTCATGAATTAACCAAACCGATCTTCTGTGATTAAATGTGTCACAGCTAACTCAGACTTTTTGAAGAAACTCTTTACCTAAATTTACTATTGAACAAACGCAATGTGGAATACATGACTACAATAATGGCCTGAGATAATGTCTTCCCTTTTCATTAAAGCCTGGCTTCGTGTCTGATGCAGAAATACCGAAGCACAGAGGAAAGATGCACAGTAGAAACGCGGATGTAGCTTCTGGATCTGAAAAGTAAAGCCAACCTGGCAGCGCCTGACTCAACCTCAGCAGACACTTTCCTGATTTATTTTCTCAGCAAGTCCCCTCAGATCACACTGATTAAAACATTAAGTCTATTTTGTTTATTTGGAGGATTATCCAGGGTTATCCTCGTTGGCTAACATCTTGAGTCGGTGCAATGACTCGGTTGCAAAACACCAAAATGGTGACAGCAAACATGCTCATTGCAAGACAGAAAAAGTCTGCATCCGTCATAAAGGTCGATTACAGCCCCAAGCAAAAAACTAAAGTGGCATCACATTCCTGGTGTAAACTACACATGGGTGTTGTTGTTTTTAGACATTATTTTTATGGCATTTTTAGCTTTATTGGAGATTTTTTAGACAGGAAAGTAAGGAGAGGTCACAATAAAACCCCAGCCACTAGATCGACCCTTGAGGCATTTGGTCATTTGTTCAAACTCACACTCAGTTCAGTGTTATGCCAGGTTGTTGTGCACCTTTTGTAGTTTTTTTAACCTGGTGTGCTGCATTCACCTTCAGAGTAAAAGCTGCAGCCAACACGTTACAAAATGCTCGTCTTTTACTTTGAAGGCGAACTGCATGTTATACAATTTCATTCCTGCTTGGAGAGCAGCTGGAGAGTTTTCTTAGACAAGTCAGAGTTTTCCGTAGAAACTATGGGCGACTGCGGAAATCTGCAAGCAACCAAAGAAACTTTAAGGAGGCCAACTGGTTGGGGAACATACATTTTCCCCTCATAAATGACGGACAAGTTACCGTCAACGTGGTTAGTAGTCATGTGACTGTGAAACCTCAATACTAGCATGGAATGGTGAAACTGACCATCAGCTCACCGTCCTGAATGGTCAATATTATGGTCATGCGGCGACCATAATATAGCCTTCAAACTGCCCAATTTGAACACAGTAGAGTGACGTCTGATGGAATAGAGTTAAAAGCAGTACAAACTCGTTATAGTCATTCATTCTGAGACTGAATCGCATAGCGCTGCCTTTTATTCATTTTGAGGCATTGTTTCGTTTTCCTTTCCTTTTAAAAAGTCCCGGCCTGGATTAACATCGTCTGTGAGCCTCACCCTCAGGCTTTATGTTGCGTACTCCAGCTTTTCAGCTGGAACAGGTAAGAGTTCAGAAGGTTAAGAAAACCCTGTATTTATAAGGTAGCTTCTTCTAACCCACTTAAAAAAGACAGTTTAAAGAAGTATTTGTCTCCTCAGTGTATAATCATGCTCAAGCTTAATGACATAAGGGCCCTCGGTCCATGTAAACATCGAGATGCTCTCACCTCCTCTCAGAGTTTAATTTAATTACACTGAAACCGTTAAATTATCAGGACAAAAGCTTGTATTAAAGCAGCAGGAGCTCAGACACTGCACTCCGATCATTTGTCATCCCTCACGAAAACCCCCACAGCAACACTACCCCCCACTACAACCCACTGTTATATGTGTGTGTGCGTGTGTGTAGACTGCACTGTAAGATATTCCTAATTATGTCAAACAGAAGGGCAAACCAGCTGCCCTGCTGGTAAAGGCTGACTCAATCCACCCAATAACTGAAACAAACTTGTGCATGTTTCATCTTCACCTCCCAGTAACGACGCAAGAAAGCTACCAAAAATGCTTCTGATGAATCTTTATCCCCATCATGTCATTTAAAGATTACACACCGTGGAGCTAAACATTAAACCAACAACTCAGGGGCTTTTGGCAAACGTGCTGAGCCAATTTATTCAAGACTATTCAATCACAATGTCCTTCATGTGTCAGCGTCCGCTACGGCAGAGCAGTTCTCTCATTAAGAGAAGTGCACTTGAGAGTTGAGGAAAACACTATTAGAAGCCAGTAAGATGTTCAGTTTTCAGCCTTTTCGGTCAAAAATAATGTTGTTGTTTAATGATTTAAGGTTGTTGGATGAGTCCTGCTGGAAGGTTTCTAAGCAGTTTAACCCTGAACAGAAATCTGATCCCTTAACTTTAAATATGGAGGTTGTGCTGCTCCTGCCACAAAAAGATCCAGTCCAGGAAGCATTTAAGACAATCATGTTGTTGTAGTGATTCCCATCTACACTTTATTGTAGTAAAGATATCGAGAAGCGTGCTTTATGTCTTATTTTTGGCTAAGAAGAACTGGCAACAAAGACAAACTTTTTAAACCTGAATCAGAGTCGCAAAACTTTTAAAGCACTTATTATTATTATCAGATTTTTTTCGCTACATTTTATTCCCTGATGGCCAAAATTAAAATTCATGTTAGGTCTATTTCCTCATTTATTTAGATAGGGACTGCATGGAGTCACTGCTGAGTAACAGTGGCAGTTGACGGAGTGTTTTTATTGCTTCATGCAGAGATGTGACTGGAGGCACAAAAATGCATTGAGCAGGTTTATTTCAGTTTCATCGTGACACAAGATTTCATTTCTCTCTTTTGGTTTCACATTATTCATCAAAGGCCAAAACAGAATAAATGACTTATAAAAGCACACATATTTTTAGTCAGCTATTTAGTCATTAAATTCTAGTCTCAACAATCAAGATTTGCTCTCCACTAAACAGGTTTTGGCCTGTTTAGGACTTTAAATAAAAGAAAAATATTTCATCTAAGTGGGGTTTACTAACTCAAACTTAAGGTTTTTTTTTTTTTAAATCACAGAGAAAATACGGTAATTTTAAAATTTAATTCATGTTTTACTTTTTTCTGTATCTCTGTGTAATAGCACAAACAACAAAACAACAATGGGTGTAATATTTCAAACCAGGGCTCCAACATCCTCTTTAGAGTTAAGGCTTCTTGTTGTAGTCACATGTTAAAGAAACATGTTTTAAGAAAGTACAAGTTATCTTTGTAGTAAAGTCTCACAGCCTTTCATCTTGTATAGTGATGTTACCCCAACTGTAGCGACGCTGACAATGAAAGAGGACTCCACCTGAGCAGTAACCACTCGTATGTGCAGACGGTTTAAACACCATCGCGCTTTGTTACCGTGCGTAATGAAAATATGTGCTGTCCCGCAGCTGGCAATACAAATGATCAACCAGCTGTGAAATAACGAGTGGATGCTGTAGAGGTGGATAACACTGGTAAGTGTGTGGATGGGAAAGGGCAGGTGGAGATAAGGGAGCTGTTAATTTGTGGAAAGACTTGAGAGCAGGTGGGACACTCGATAAAGGGATGGATTAATATTACGGCTGCTGACTGTGTGCGCGTGGCTGATGATATACATCTTGTGGAGAGGAGGAGGAAGAGGAGAAGAAACAAAGACCTAATGAAACATCCCAACAGCCTCGTAAATCCAATCAGACAACTGTCCACACTGATGAGACGCAGACAGCGCCGCGACTGGCTGGGAGACTGTGACGTCAGCAGGAGGATCCCTTACATGGTCTTGTTACAAACAGCTTTGACAGGAGGGCCTGCTGCCATGGAGATAGCATCCCAGTGACCTCCTGGTGGGTGTTAAGCTCCGACTGACCTCCTGCTGCCTGAGTGACAGCGCTGCTATGCGATTGTGATGAAGTATGAGATGCTGTGATGGAATGTGTGCGAGGGAAATATGTTTTGCGGTTAACTGATTGCCACGGAGCAGAGAGACTGAAAATGCATTCATCATTTTAGTCACAGTAACTCATGATACATATCATACGATAACTGTGGCATCGCGATACAGCAGGTTTGCAAGAAAATCACAATATTTGTGATTGTAGAAGAAAAAATTACCTCTAAAAAGGCAAAGACCAAGAACTGTGCATTTCAAGGGTTTCATGCGTTTTTTTTTAGCAGTGATTAAAACAGGTTAAAATGCTCAAATCAAAATAAACATTAACATTTAGATGCTAATAATCACTGAATGTGTGATGATGTTTGTGCAACAATTATGCAACTTTGTCCCCCCTCGTGCTCCTGAGAGTTTCTTCTTTTACCCTTATTTTACTAATTACTGTGACTATTACCTGACAACTTTAAAAAAGTGGAAATATGCAGGAACTCATAACTTTTGGCCAGAATTGACTATTTTTGGTGACAAAGCGTGGCACAGGTTGCTAGGAGTTAGTGGAGAACAAGCTGAAACCTGTGGAGCTGAAAAATGACAATCCACAGTGTCAAAAATATTGGCATCCACCAGCGCTTCCCCTCAGCTTCCTAGTAAACACACCTATTGTATATATTTTTTCAGAAAAACCTGACCTCAGGGTCAGTGAGATTCAAACTTGTATGAAATTTTAAGTAGATACACCTATGGAAAAAAGTAAACAGTTCATGTGTTCCTACCATCTTTCCCCGCTGCTGTGCTGAGCGCGTTTCTCGCAGGGTGAAGACGTTGCCGCAGACTGAGATCTCCCTCCAGACGCCTGGTTTGGAGTCCTGGCTGAAGCCGTTGCGAGGGTGCATCACCAGCACGCCGTTGGTGGTCAACCCGTCCATCTGACCATCAGATGTCTTCCACTTAGCAGCTTTCTCCTGAATGAAGCAAAAAACACGCTGATATTCATATGCGTTCAGCAGCCCTTCGTCCAACCTCCTATCATATTTAGCAGACTGAGCTTCCTCTACTGAGCATGTGTGAGTTTAGTGTTGCCACCAAGAGCACTAACAGGACACCATCAGTTGTTGTCCTCTGCTGTCAAACAATGACAAATGGAGAAGGACAGTAAAAACAAGAACATGGGAAAAGTAAAAGCAGGTTAAAGGTTTTAGAATAATATGAGAGCACACGCTCTACGACACGTCTTTCATGTCTTGTTTTCCTCTTTGTCCTGTGGTTCTTTAGTCTTTCCTTCTCTCATCCTTCTGCCTTTTTGCTCTCACAAACTCGCCCACACGTGTCTGAAGCTCCAGATGAAACAGTGCTCACCCCGAGGAAGATGCTCTTGGAAGAGTCGAAGCCTGCGGCGTAAATGCGCGCTGTGTAAGGCGGCGTGCGCTGGCACATAATGCGGCAGGCGAAGCGGGAGATGGTGCTTTGGACCGACTGAGTGTCTGCGTTACTCTGGCTGCCTGCCACTGTATCCGTCACTACAAAGTCTATTGGACTCTCTGTGGATCGACCGATCTGGAGAAGAGAGATGGAAAGATTAGCCCACAATGCTTTTCAGCGATGTGATAATATAATGATGTATTACCTCAGGGGAAGCTGGTAAGATGAAAAACATAACAGAAAATGGAGACAAAAACTGCTAAATGGATGCAGAATGTGTCCAGGATGGAATCCATTAGGAAATTTGAAATACATAAGCCAAGACAGTTGGATAATCTTTAATAGCAGACAATATGCAGAACAAAGACATGCTAGAGACTTAGAGAGAGTCGAATTGCTTCACATGCATTGCAAACTTGTATAAAACCCCTAAAGATGAGTACTTTTCTTCCCTGATAGCGTCACCAGAGTACCATAAACACCACACAGGAAAGCCTCAGTGTTAGTGCAAGTCAAGACAGAACACAATGACTTTGGAGGAATTCTGTGTTAAAAGCTTTACTGATGCAGTAATATCTTTTGTCCAAATCTGACTAAGATGAATGATTCATGATTGGTTCATTTTATTACTCAACACAGTGAGATCAGGACACAGTCAGCTCCAAGAGTTAATGTCACCAGATGGAAAGAAGTCATTATGTGACATGACTGAAAGCACCAGCAGAGCAGTAGACTGCTTTTTCCAAGCTTAAGGCGACTCACCAGTTAAGGTCATCAGGCAAAAAATAATAATAATAATAATAGAAATTTTAACATTTACCATTTCATTACAACTCCATCTGATGTAAAGATCATTTTATATCCAAGCATGCATCCGTTTTCTGCTGCTTATTCATGTCTGGGACACAGGGACTCCAGTCTAAGCAGAGATGCTCAGTCTTCCCTTTACCCCTCTTCTGGTGAGGACACTGAAGCCAAGCCAACTGAGAAATGTGTTATCTGCAGCAGGTCCTGGACTTGCCTCCTTCTAGTAGGACGTCACTTAAACCTCCTCCTTTCAAATGACCAAGCTTGCATTTGGGATCTTATTCTTTTTTTCATAGATCGGCCAATAAATGAACAGTTCTGCCTTTTCTTATGCGCAGTTTAGGGCGCCAGGGATTATCCCGCCAACACCTCCGTGAATACAGAAAGCACCGGACCCCCATGGATCCTTTTGCAGGTGGTAAACTGACAGGATGGTGGAGTCGAACATCGCTTGAGCTGACAATAAGCCCATTCACCGAGGCTCCTGGGTAGTTTCCTAATCTGGGCAGTACTTCTAAGGTTCTTTTGTTTGTTTTTGTTGCGGTTGTTTTTGCTTTTCTTTTTTTGAATCGCACTTAGTCTGGCCCCTCACCCAGGACCAATTTGCCTTGGGAGACCCTACCAGGGGCAAGTTGCCCCCGACAACATAGCTCCTGGGATCACACGGGCACGCAAACCCCTCCACCACGATAAGGTGGCGATTCATGGAGAGGTGTTACATTAAGGGCTTTTTTTTTTAAATTAAAAACATTTCTACATTTACATTTGTATACACCAGTGGTTCTCAAACTGTGGCTCATCCAGGGGGATGTGGACTATACAAAAGATTTTTGTATAGAAAACAAAACTCTGGTGATGCTTTTGTGTTATTTTTTATTAACTAAAATTCAGCTTTGATCCTTGTTTATTGGTGACTTGATATTGATAAAGCTCAAAAAGAATCTCTGGTTTATACTTTGAGATTTGGCACATTATGAAGATGCTGAACCTGTTTTAGTACACAGACAACTATAACTGAAGTACTTTGATATTGTTTTTCAAAGAGGCTTTTTTCTTAGCTTTTCCAAGTCCATTTGTGGCTCGTGTCTCTCATTCCGGCGTCCCTTCAAGGGCTCTGCTTTAAAGATCGAAAATCCCTGCACTAAACACGCAGATGCTCTGTTACCAGCCTCTATTTAATATGTGTGTGAGTGGAGCAGTGAAGTGGAAAAAGTAAGGACTGTGAATTGGTTGTAAAACTCCAGGCACGGTGATAAAAGCTGGGGCTTGTTACCTGGAACATGTCTGTATTGCTGTCGTGGGTGTACTCCACCACCACCGTCTGGGCTCGAGACAGAGTGTAAGAGATGCTGTGCTGGTCTTTGTTGCTTATGGCCTGGAAAGATAGAAGGAAGAGATCAGATCAGCACCGAAAGCAGAATCAAACCCTTCACTTTAAATGCAGAAGACTGAACTGAGCATGTTTTCTATCAAAAACACCTCTGACATCTCCTCAATGATCCTTGCAGAAAATAACAGATGCACACGGGAAGGGTGGAGATGTGTAATCATTAACTGGACCCATGTTCTTTTTGGTCAGTTAGGACCACACACAGGACAGAAACGGACAATCGCTCTTCCAGACTGCAGCTAAAGCCTGGCCTGTGCGCGAGTGGGTGTGTGAGTCAGGGTATAAAAGTGTGCGTTTTCAGAGAAGCCATTATGTGCAGATGTCAAACCAAAAAAGCACTCTCTCGCACACATACACAACTACAATTCCCTGATCATTTAACAGATTTTAGTGGATTTCTGGGCAGTCTTTGGGCTGATGATGGAAACACATGAACGTGTTCTACCCTGGATTTTGCAAGAAAATGCTCAGTTACCTTCCACTGGACAGCTCACATTTGTTTCTCTAATAAACCTTGACCATGTTCCAGTTAAATCCCATGTAAAAACCATTGTCCAAATATATTTTAAAACCTTGACAAAACATTGTACCTGATTTTTTTCCTTGTTCTGCAAACTCAGGGAAGCTCTGCTGAGCTTTTCTTCCTTTTCTCTCCTGACAATTGTGTGTGTGTTTGTGAGATTCATTGTGTGCAGTACTTTAATATCACAGAACAAAAAAGCAGTTTCACAAAAGCCTTTGTTGGAGCACTGCAGGCCAAAACCACTGAACCAGTGTGTTTGTATTTGACGTTTTCATAAAAACAACATCCCACACCTACGCAGAGATGAATTAAAGAATGCAATTTTCCATCATTAAATGTTTAGGTCATGTGTTTAATGAATCTAACTGACGGCTGCAGCTTTGTGATCACTTGTAAGTCTAAAAGGTCGTGTTTTTGTGCGTCTCACCTTGGCTGCTTGTGGAGAGCAGGCGACGTGAACTGTGCTGGGCTTCACCCCGTTTGCCTTCGGCCTCTTGCAAAGTGCAAAGCGGCTTTTACGTCGCCCCCGATCCCCGTTGGGCAGAGAGCCATTGTATCTGCATGTACACACACACACACACAAACATAAACACACTTATGCATGCATAAAACAATAGGGCATTATTGTCTGGGCAGCTGCATAATACGCTGGAAAAAACAGTCATTGTGGAAAATGCTTGAGGCCTTTTAGTGCACTCCCTCCAAGAGCCTAAGACTACACGCACACAAACAGCAACCTATACTTTTTATACATGCCTTTCTACAAAAGTACATCATGTGCCCCAAAACAATAAAGCCCTCCAAACATAACCCTCGAAAGGCTGAGAAAATAAACACACAGAGAGACTCATTTAGACTGATACATGGCTGAGGAAAGGAGAATAAACAGAGGCGTTCCCTCCAACAGAAAAGTCTCTGTGGCTCTCAGCAGCACTGTGACTGCGCTGTTGTGTCTCTCTGAGTGTGTGTGTGTGACTTTGTTAACATCCTGAAATAAGAAAACATTCATCACTTCTGTCCACATTTCAGCAGGTCAACAAAGTGCCACTGATTACCAAGACAGAAAGAAAAAATGATATCTGGTTCATCCCTCTCATAAAACCTTCCACTTTCTATTCAGTACAGCAGAAGGTAGGCGCTCACTCGCCCTCACAACAACACAATCAACAAAAGGAAGTCATTAACGCAAAACAGGTTGAAAGGCAGTTTGAGTTTCCAGGTAAAAGCAGCCACAGAGGATTTCAGGAAGTAGTTACATTATTTCAAAATAAATTCCAGTAGAGCCGAAGTTATTTGTAGTTGGTTTGTATCCAGCAAAAAAAACAAAAACAAAAACAAACAAAACAATACAGGTTGAATGTTACACACTGGATACATGTTAAAAGTAATATGTAATTCACTGACATTTTATTAGGTACACCTGTTCAAGGCAAATATTTAATCATTTATATTTGATATATACGGCAGGAGCTCTGCGCTGTGACATGCTGAAGTTCAAACGGGGAATCAGAACGGGGAAGGTGATTTAAGATTTGACTTTTAAGGTGGCATGGTCCCACTAATTGCTAATCTACTGGGATTTTCCCACACAACTATCTCTAGGGTTTGCAGAGAAAATATCCAGTGAGCCACAGTTTTCTGGAAGAAAATGCTTTAATGATACCAGAGGTCAGAGAAGCTGGAAACAAGAAGTCAACAGCCACTCAAATGACCACGTGTTATAACCCAGTTTTGCAGACTAACATTACGTCAGTCATAACACACACACACAGGCAGAAGATCACACCGGGTGCCACTCTTGTCATCTAAAAACAAGAAACTGAGCTACAATTCACACAGACTCTCTTGGACAACAGAAAATTGAAAAAACGCTACCTAGGCTGTTGCGTCTCGACTTTTGTTGTATTGTTCCTGACCATGTCCATCCCTTTATTACCACTGTGAGACCATCTTTGAATGGCCTTCCAGCAGCATAACGTGCCCCAAAGCTCAAATCATATCATATTAGCTTCCTGAACATGACAAGTAGTTTAATAAGCTCAAACGACCTCCAAAGTCACCAGATCTCAGTCCAGCAGAGCACCTTTGGGATGTTGTGAAACGGGAAACTCGCATCATGAATAAAAGAAATCTGTGATGCTGTCATGTGTCAATTTGGACAAAAATCCAAAATCTGATGAAAAAAAAAGGATCCAACTCAGTACCAGCGAGGTCTACCTAATAAAGTAAACTAATTGTATTTAAAAAGGTCTTTTGAGTTTTTTGGAAAAATGTGGACAGTTTGGATCTTTCAGAAAGTCCATCAGAACAGTATGTTGCACTTTTTGAACTGCTGCAAGATTTTTGTCTAAAATTGTACAAGAGGAGTGGTCTGTTGCACGTTGGGCTTCTCTGACTTCGTTTATTTGTACAATAAGGAAATGCAATCACACATAATTTGAAGTCTGCCACTAATTATTTAAGCAGACAACACATAATAAATAGTCTAAGCAATATTTACATGTATTTATATAAACACACTACATTTTGGTTTTGGTTCTGTTTGCTCATTTATGGAAAATTGTAACAAACTTATTACTGAACAAAAAGAGAGAAATTTCCAAACACATCGGATCCGTGTTTCTCTCAGTACACAGATGTTTTACTCGTTATTGCACACACATGTTTCAGATAAGCCGTCACCAGTGTGAAGTGATATTCCTATGAGCGGTGCCACGGCTTTATAAACATTACTGCATGCATAAACACTGCTCGCTACTTTAACATTGTTATGACATCCAGAAGCCACAGACGTTACGGTATGAACTCTTCTGACTTATACCCTAACTGCGCTTTACGTCTCAGAACACATAAGAAACAGTCACGCGTAACTCAAGGTTCAACGTGTAGTCTTTCAAAGAGGTAATCTTCTTCATACAGGAAAACTATTCATGCAGTATAAGCACAGTTGGAACGTGTCTCCGGCCAATCAGACTCTTGAAACAAACCCACCCCCTCTATGAAGTCCAGGTATGACAGACGACACAGGCGGGTTTGTGAGGACGCCCGGCCTCCAGCTAAATGTTTCTCTGAGTTAGAAGATCTGGGATCAAACAACGCTTGAAGGGTTTATGAGTAACCATGGTGAGAGAACAGAGCCACGGCAACGTTTGGGAAGAGTAACCATGGCAAGACTGTAACCATGGTGAAGTTTAGCCCGTATCCAGAGCAAGGGCAGGGCGGTCTGCTGGAAAGAGCCCAAAGTGTTCCTGGCAGTTCAAAATCAGGTTCCCATGGGTAGCAGTACTGCATGCATGACACAAATATTCTCAAAACAAAAACAGAAAGGTCAAAGATCGGCGACAAGTTCATGATTGTGCATGCAGGTTGGAAGACAGGAAGAACCAGAGTCAGGAAAAAGTTAGTCTGAATGTGCAGATTCATACTGTATTCCTCATTTCCGACAGCTAGCACCATCTAGTATGTTTGTGTGTGTCTGTGTGTGTCTGTGTATTCACTCCAAACACTAATAAACGAAATCCCAGTTTGCAGAAACAAGGTAACACTCATACAGTAAACCTATAAAAGCATAAAGGCAGGTAGTGTGAGCAATTACTTCTCATGCATGAGTCACTCTCTGTGTCTCTGTTTATATGTGTAAAACCAAGCAGCAATTATCAGGGCTGAAAAATAAAGTGAGCAAGGCAAAAAACCGCAGTTCCTCTAGTGGACATTTAAAGGCCAGCTCTGATAGCAAGCCAATCCCCAAAGACATGTTAAAAACATACAAGTTTAACTATTGACTGACAGGTGGATGCTGACATGAGTAAATGTAGTCTCCAAGGCCTCACCTCTATTATTGGGTCTCCAAATGCGGCATTTGGGAAAACCTGACAAATTATCTGGCTTATTGTTAAATCTACCAGTCCAGTCACCTTTAACACTGCAATAGTACTGACTTAGAGTTGGTAATTACTTAAAAAGATGTTGTGCTTTAAAAAGTAGGCAATAAAAGACAATATACATGATTGTAATAGTTCTCTCCGTGAGACCTGTATCTATGTGTTTGCACAGCTGTGAAGTATAGGGAATCACATTTATGATTCATGAGGATTTAAGCCACACGGATAAACTAATAATATTTGTGGACACACAGTTAAGCTCACAGAAATGATGCATGCAGACAGACAGAGGTGCACTGGGGGAGGGATCTCATCTGCAGCATTACAGCTGTTTAAAATCCCCACATGCATGTCCAGGGCACCTGTAAACAGACCATCCCCAGAGACACCACAGCATTCCTCCGCATTAGGCTACTAGCATTACTGGGCATGAAACATATTGGACTCAGTTAGGCGTTTAGATCGTTGATGGGTTTCTCTGTTGCTATTTGTGGATCTGTTGTCAGTTACACAGGCGACACAAACAGAAGGACAAACAGACATTCAGATGGGTGGAGTTTACAACAGCTAAGCTGTTTACTTCATAGAACCATGAAAACCTTCCAGCTGCCTTCCAAGTAATTTATTGCATTGCCTTTTGTCTCCCAACCCCCCAGCTAGCAAAAGTGCAATCATCCTGATTTGGCACGAGGTTTTATGATAGGGAAGAGGTGAAACAGAGAGCCCTGGTTTCTTGAGCTGTTCACCCATCATGCCCCAGGAGGATGCTGGCAGTGATTCAAGGTAAATCAAATGATCAGCTCAATACAGTCACATTTTTACATTTTCTGAGGATTTCTTCAACAGCTGCTTTCCGATAATTTATTGCGAGACATTTGTTGTTGGTGTCACAGTACAATTTGGCTGCAACTAGAGCAGCTGAACACAGTTTTGCTATGGGCCAGTTGGGATCTCATGAATGGCTGGAAATATGCTGTGCATGAACACAGTTTGATAAATAAAAAACTAAAAATATCGTGGATATCATTTAGCAATGATTTAGTCCACATAAAGGCCTCAAAGTTACACCATTTAGTCAGTGCGGGTAACTAAATACACAAAAACCAACGAATCAAACTAAGTCTGCAGCTGGCTACGATTTGGGCCTTTGCTAGTTTTAATTGACAAAGGTCTCATGTGTCTTTGAGTTTTGACACATGAGACTAGAGCAATGCTACTTTATAGCTCAGTCACACTAGAATAAAAATAGGATATCAACCTCCTTGGAGAAAAGTTGCCCAGTGATTGCACTGAATATTTTTGCGTTAAGACACCAGAGGCTGAGCGTGCAACACCCTTTACTTTTGGATGGTAACTTTCAATCGACAAAGGATTGAAAGACAAGAAAGACAAGAAAACTCGCAGCGTGGCTTGAGTGCCGGTGATGTCTTTACTTGACTGTGATAGGTCAAAACGCCTGCTGTGGTGCTAATGTGAGGGTTAGATGCTCAACTCCCACAGTGACCACTCACAAAACACATGCAGTTTCAATGAACCCTGCAAAGGTTTAAAGAGCAGCCTCAGTTGCTGCACAGTATGTATTTGCTCATGTCATGGAGCAGTGAGTGCCTGTGTTGACCTTTAAAAAAGGGAGGCCTGACCTAGAATCAAAAAACTAGGAGCGGAAAAAGCACAGCAAAACGGAAAACTGGGGTTCTCCCTTGTAAAGCCATTGAACTGAGTTTACTGCTCACTGCGGTTTTCCACTAGGGAAAATTTCCACGGTCATCTCCCTGACAATGCTGCTCTAGCACAACCCAGAACAACAAACTGTGAGTCAGCTGTGGATCCAACTATGTGTGTGTGTGTGTATAAGACATGAAAAATGTGCGCTCTATGCTCATAAATGTGTGTGCGTGCATGTGCATGTGCATGTTTGTGCGTCTATGAACGTGCATGTAAGGAGTCTTTCCGACATCTGCATTCCTCTGTGGAGTGGGCTGGGACAGGGACCAGAGTGGAATGCCCCTTTGGGGAATAAACAGGAGATACATACAGATAGAGGAAGTCCTCCACTGTTGGTTGTTACTGGAGAAAGTGTGTGCAGTTAGAGTTATGCGTCTTCTATGCTGAAGATGCAGGGTGGAGTGAAGGGTTTTTCCTACAGCTGACTATGTGGACTTGACTCAAAACAAATCTCAGCATCCACTGATCTAGTAACGCATCAAGCAATGTGGGTACTGTCATGTTCAATAAGTCCAAAGCACCAGATCTGTGTGTTCTCAGTGCATGACCCTGTGTGGATAAAAATATCCCCACTGTTTATGCTGCTTTGTGGAAACACATTCCTTTTGTTTCTTTTTGGCATCTTTTCAAAAGAATCATTCTAAGTGTGTCAGAAAATACCCACAGATAAACTGACCAATCAAAGTACCTTTAAAATTTCACTGTATTTCTCTTGCAACCCCTATTATGTTTCTATAATTCTCTTCAGCAGAAATCAGCTGAACAGTAAAAACATTATTAAGCTGCAACATGTTGCCGGTTCTTTGGTGCTTTTTAAAAGTTCTTTAGTTTTTGGGGGTTTTTTTTTTGGTTTTATATCTATAAGATGGTTTAGGTGACATGAGGGTAATGAGGCTGCATTAGCCAACTTATTAGCTCAGAAAGGGAGCAACTTAGAGCGCCAACATTTATAGAAAAGTCTGAATCAGTGTTGAATGATACATTACATTTCTGTAACCAACCACTGTCAGTCCAGCATCTAGAATGCCAGATAATAGCTGTGTAGCAAAACACAGTCAAAAAACAGAGCTTCATGGATTCCCCAAATCCATAACAGTGACTATACTCATCATGCATGAGCATGAAGGATATTGAGGTATTATCTGTCTGTGTTTTGAGGGTGAGTCTTGGTTTATGAAGCCAGATTAACAGTCCTAGAACTTACAGGCAGCAACCAACACATTTAATTATTAACCAACCATGAATCAGATTCTTTAAACACATCAACAAATTAAATAGAAATATTATAAATAATTTTCATGAATTTGACAACCTCTAAAAAAGTGACAGACATGAGAAAAAAGTGCACAAAAATTTTCCTTTGAAATTGAGGAAGACTTAAAAAATAAACATGATATTTTGAGTATTGAGGTGCCAGGGAATTTAACGAATAATTAGGCAGATTTGAATTTGAGCTTACTTTTTTATTACAATTATTATTCTAGCACCATGAAAACATTTCTGTTTTTTCACCATGCTGCAGTATTATTTGGCCTGTATGTGCTATTGGCTATGAAATAAAACGATATAAAGCTTTTATGAGGTGTTGTAAACGCATAAATGCAAAAAATATGGGTCATTTTAACCCACCGCTTGCTAGGCAGCATGATGGTGTTATGATACATCATGTGTACTTCAGCTTTTGTGGATATAACTGAGATGTTGCTGTCATGGAATTAAAGCTACAGCATGCTCTCATAATGTGCTGCAGGTGCATAATTGCAAAAATTAGGTCATTTGAGCCCATTACTATGTGGTTTCCAGGCAAACTGATGGTGTCCTAATAAATCATGAACTTTTGTGGGTATAAGTTAATATGTTGCTGTAGTGAAATAGAAACGATACACTGCTTTTACAAGGTATAGCTGCATAAATGCTAAAAAAAAAAAGGGTTGTTAGGCTGCTGTTAGGTGGTTGCTAGGCAATGTGACAATGTCATCATATCTGATATAGATAAGAACCTTTCTGGGCCTAAGATGTACCTGTGTCAAGTTTGGTTACTCAACTCCTGATCCTGTGGGAGGAATCGGCGGCCCAGACTCAAACACTTACTAATATAGTAAGAAGATTAACAGACAAAAATAACTGCATAAAAATAATACAAATTAAAAAATGTGTGTTCTGGATGTGAGGCTGAGTATCTGTCATCTGCTTACCCTAGCACAATGAGCTCTCCATACTTCACTGGCACTTTGGTGGAGGCGGTGGTGGAGATGTTTTCCTGCTCCGGGGAGTACATTGGGCACGGTTGATTGAGGTCTGGAGGAATTGGAGGCAAGGAACGATGGGTGAGATGCAACGGGGTCACGGGAGGAAGGAAGGGGCAACGAGGGGAAGGGAGGGGGTTGGTGCTGATCGAATGGAGCACTGGGGAGAATAAGGAGAAGAAGGAAGGGGAAGGGTCAGCTGAGCCTCAGCTCCACCCTGTCATGCTTCATGGGTCCGTCTCTTGTAGCTCCACTTGTTCTACACTGAAAAGTGACAAAGACACAAAGATTAGTGTGTTTACTCACAGACAGTCCTGGTATCAGATCATTTAGATACACACTTTTCTTTTTTCTGCAGTTTACTTTACTATTTTCACCTCAGGCTGCGAAGTAAAATGACCTTAAAGACTTTACAAAGTTGGGCATCCTTTCATCTTCACTTATAGAATAAACTACGAGTTTAAGATTTTAACAAGCCCTCAATCATGAGGCTGTCCTTTATAGGGGCTCCACATGTGTAAGTCATTTAATGCCACTTTAAATGAAGATTAATGAAATGACATTAAGACCAAATCTTTGTGTACGGGGATCAAAATTATAGGCGGCTGCAGCCACAAAACTTTGTAAATAAGACTTATAAATTAACCCCATAAAAGATGGTAATTAAAACAACAGAAGAAGCAGAAATGAAATAAACTGATCATTATAAATGAGACCAGAACCGATGACAGATGGAGATAGATGGAAATGATTTGGTAAGTTTTTCCTGAATCTTCACCAGTGTTGGTGTCGACCAGAAGAATATCCAGGCAGTCTGTTCCAGATTACACGAGGGGTCGAGCTGGTTCACAGTTTACAAGCATGTCTGGGCGATATTAAGGTCCCAGATGTTGCAGGGTCTTACTAACATCCACTAAAATTTTAAAATCAATTCTAAATGTAACGCAAAGCCAAAGTAATGACCTCAGAACAGGTGTCATATGGTTATATTTTCTTCTTCTTTTTAAACTGCGGAATCTCTGAAGTCAATTAAGATGCTCTTTTGATATTCTTTCGAATATCACGGCCATATTGTGACCATAATCAGTCCGTGTGGTCTGAATATGGTCACACTAGACAACCTTAAACTTCCGCAGATTAAATAAATAAAGGCAAATATCTACACCTTCACATGTCTGGATGGGAAATCTTTCTGCTGACTGATCTGGGTGTCTGCGTTAAGCGCTTTGAGTCATTTTCTGAAGTCAGCATTTATACACAACTTTCTAAATACACAGGAAATCAAAGAAAGGAGAAGAGAAAGAGAGTGTGTGTGAGAAAAGAAGGCATGAGAAAAATGGAGAGGATGGACTTCCTGTTACTTTAAATTTAACTCACGACCTTTCTTGTGTAAGTCCCCCTCTCTTCCAATTACAAGGTAAAAAAAACAAAAAAAAAACAGCATGCAAATCTTTCCAAATAAGAATATCATCACGTCAAATCCAGGCAACCCTCCACATATGAAGCAGAATATTCCCTGAGTGCCTATTTGCTTAGAGAGCGCATGAATAAAGTATAGGAAGTAAAGTGTTTTGATGAAGAGTGGGGGTAGATTTGTTGTTTCTCAGTACTCTTAGTGAGGCTAATACAGTCCCAAAAGACTGAGCGTTAGGTTCACGCAGAGGCCTTCCAAATAAATATTTAAGGCACAATGCCCTATTTAGTTTGAACTAAAGGCAACAGTTATATGAGCACTTGTGGAGCATCAGAGTACACCATTTAAAATCAAATCGAGCCCGAATCCAAGGACGTGGCTTGTAGTTGATAATTAAACAACTCACAAAAACTTCCTTTAATAGACTAGACTTGTTTTAGGACCAAAGTTAGAAGAGATTCATCTTTGCATAAGACTAAAACACCAGAGGCATCAGTACCACTGGCCTCTGTCCAGAAAATAAAGCTTGTTCCAGGAGTTGGTTTTCTTTAATCTGAGATCAACTGGCCACTAAATTGCTATCGAAGGTTTTTGTTATTACAGATGTGTCTGACCTGACTGCAAGCCCTCAACTTGTGGTTAGAATTACTTACTTAGTGATTCTTAGTTTGTTAAATAAAGTCTGAATTTGTAGCACCAAAACCACTAATAACAGGTGTCCTATGCAGCATGGCATAGGTGAGCGCCTAAGCCATGCTGCAGTTAAACTGCTGTCCTGCAGAAATTACCTAACTATTTGAGCAGAAATTTCTTAATTTCTGTTTCAGATGTACAAGGTTTCAACTGGAATCTAAATGCAAGTAGCAATGCAATCTTTGTGATTTTCGCAGAGTTGTCACAGTCAATCACCATATTCTCACATGTAAGATTGCCACCTTGAGCCATGCAATCACAAACTGACAGCAGAGCCACTTTGCCACACCAAAGTGGCTTTGAAGACAGAAGCTGACTATGAATGTTTGCAGACCTGGTTTCAATCTCTTAAGCAATCATCTCAAAGGCAACAAAACTGCACACTCACGCCACACGGTCGTAAAACCTCTGCTCGTGCCACGCTCTCCAATTACGCCAAGTCCCCATACCACCAGCATCAGTAGCCTTCTATAGGCAAGCTGGCCATTAAAGCACTTTTACACTGTACATTTCTCTCTGCCCTGCTGTTATCACAGATGTGTTTAACTCGCTTGTCATCCTAACAGAACGAATTATCACAGTAACAAGTGTCAAATGTATTGTGAATGAGGTTTTCTTACCTCTGGAACAGAATCTGGAAGTTCAGAGGAAAGCTTTTTATGGAAAGGCATCTCTCATCAAACTATTCCAGAAATGAAAAAGCTACTTCCCAAAATATATATATAAAAAAAAGATGTTCTGCTGTTAAGAACAGTGCACACATGAAATAGAACGCACAGTACCATGCTGTGCAAAACAAAGTCTGATATGATTTGTTGCCCTCACTTTTAGAAGTCTGCTGATTACGCCTACAGCTCATATGCTCAGTGGGTTACTAGGAGGAAGATGCCTCTTTGCGCTAAATGGTAGATGCATACACATAAACAGTTCCCACACAGAAACAGGAAGTCAGAGTGTTTATACCACCACAAGCGCCGCTTTCAGGCCGATCAGTTGTGACAAGCTGTGGGTATCAGTGGTGCACCCAACTCTCATTTTTTCTACTGCTTCGACATGTCATGTGCAAATTAAGCTCGCAGTAGCTCAAAACGTTACCTGGAGACGAGTAAATATTACAGCAGAGAGCATGGGGAAACACTGCATTGTGGTTTACACTTGAGTGGCAGTTTCTAGAGGTGAGAACACATTTACATAATTTAGTTCACTGGTGAAGAAAGGCTTTCCCAGGTTCAGCTTTGGGCAGCTTTTAATGCCCCAGAAACCTACTTCTTGGTCTTGCTGACAGTAATCTGATCTCTCATGATAACATGAGAAAAAATAACATGAGGGAGGAGTTGGTATTTTAAGTACTCAGATGAGGGCATCACAACTAAGATTTTTAGGAGCTAGACGCTTTACATGCTAAATGCTCATGCAGTCATAAACTGCTTTACAAAAAGATCCATGTAGCCACAGTGATATTACTCACTGGTTTCGGACCACGTTCTCTATTATTTTTTGGAGCCAGAGGTGACCATATTTAGATGCCTGACACCTACCTTTGTCATGACACCTATTCATCAGATAGATAAACTCTAGTATTCAAGTGGATGAGCTCAACCTGTGAGCTTTCTAAAGCTCTAAAGTTGGGTATTTTAAAATGAGTGTCTATGGGGAATGACAGTAGGCAGCAAAAGATGGATGCAGTTACCATGATGTTCCCCACAAAACCTCAAAATCTGTTTTTTTGCCACCATCTTGGCGTTGTGAAACCAGATGTGACAAGAATGAGGGGGACTATGTTGGTTAATGGTGGTGGTTAACAACTTGTGAGTGACAGGCAACTGGGAAATCCTCCTTTCTGAAACTTCAATATGACTGGAAATGAGTGATGTCATGGCCCAGGACTGCTTTGCCATAGAATCCTATAAGATGAGAGCCCCTTTTTGCAACCACAGACATCACTTCTTTGTGGCCAATAAAAAGAGCTTGAGTTTAACTCATGTCTTGTCTTTTTGAAAACTAAAAAACAAAAATTTGGTCCACCCCAAGGATCGGGTCCCCCGACACAAACAGAGTAATATAGTGTACGCTGTTAAGTGCCAGGAGGATTGCTAGGATTAATACATCGGGGAAACCAAACAACCTTTGGCTAAGCGGATGGCACAACACAGAAGAGCCACCTCGTCAGACCAGAACTCTGCAGTCTATTTACACCTACAGACTAGTGGACACTCTTTTAATGATGAGGATGTACACATCCTGGACAGGGAGGAACTCTGGTTTGAGCGGGAAGTCAAGGAGGCGATTTAGGTGAAAAGGGAAAGACCATCTCTGAATCGAGGAGGGGCCCTAAGGGTACATCTTTCGCCATCTTGCAATGCTGTGATTGCAGCCTTTCCCCAACTCTCTTTGAATCGTACTCATGGCCATTGATCAGTGGTCTTTGATCAATGAGCTTTGATCAGTGGTTGTTGATCAATGGTCATGAGCATTTGCATATTAATGAGCAAGGAACTGCTCTCACAGCCCATTGTTCCTTCAGTGGTGCTGGTTTCAGTCATTATGTAAATGTACTGTTTATAAGATTGGGAAAACCTGCAGTCAGCTGAGACAGAAGAAGTCACTTGGATGAGTGACGAAACGTTTCTCCCGCTGAAAACGCTACGTCCAGATGAACACAATCAACTTTTTGGGATTTGAAAACTATTGTTACTAGACACAGACAACGCAGCAATATTCAGTGTTAGTACATCTGGTACCAAGCTGGGACTACACATTATTTTTATCTGATACAATGGTCACAGTGTCAGATTAGCTGATTATTGTATTTGACTGAGAACTTGGTAATAAAAAAGACAACTGGTGACGACTGTGTGCTCACAGATCTCTGTGGAAGAGTCACAAAAATTCCAACGTGCTGTATCTGGTTCAGAGTAGACAATATCAAATGATCAGGCACGTCATTTCACCCCATCAGAAAGATTATGACTTACTTAGATTAGCCAGAACTGTTGTGGCATAGCTGACACTTGAAGAGCAGAGTTCAGCAGGTGCTGAGAAGAGCAGTGAATCCTCTCAGCTTATCCCGACACTAGACACTACTGTGAAACTAGATGCAGCCCACATGCTCCTCTTACAGAAGAGGTTAAACCCACTAACCCTAAACCTCGACTCTGAATTATCAGCACACATGAAAACACACGTCTTACTGTACAAAAACACACACACACACACACACACACACACACACACACACACACACACACACACACACACACACACACACACACACACACGTTTGCACAATCAGCAGTGCTGAGCAAACTGTTGGCTGACTCACTGGGAATTGATTTTTTTCCAATGGATCTAGACGTTGAAAACAAAGCAAAAACAGGTCAGGATTGCTGTGGGTTTCATTACTGGAAGCGGCTCCAGGGTGTTGATCTTTCTGTCTCAGCTCAGAAAAACCAGTAGCTGCCTCTTCAGGAACAAAAACTGCGCATTCTGGTTTTTTCTTAAAACACGACCGAGGTAATGGTGAAAAGTGAGGTGGGATTTGCGGTGCTGGATGCACATTTATGGACTCAGCCATGTTCAAACAAAGCTACACTAAATGGACAGCAAAGTGGACCATAACGAACAAACACAATCATTTAATCTGAAAGTTATTTTCTGGCTAATAGATTAATCATTTGCTCTACAGACAAAAACTCTGCAAATCTAATATTTTGTCACTGCTGGCATCTTCACATACTCACTTTACATGTCTTTAAAAACAAATGGGTGCTTTCACTCAAGAAAAAAACTGGGCAACGATAAAGAGTGCTGCGGATTCATTTTCTGGCAGCTCTTCTCTGCTTTAATTTGGTTTAAACAATTTGTTAATCTGCCCACATCATTTGCTTAAAGAATCATCTTTCTGAGGAAAATAAATGCATTTTGTATTACCGACTAATAATATCCATAAACTGGAGGAGCTGAGGGGGAGCAAACTGTTTAAAAAGGACGTCCCCTGTACACATACGTTGCATACACTGCATGGGCGTGTATATAATTTTTTTAATGTGTGTCTGACTAAGCTCTCGGCCTCTGCAGCTTCATGACATAGAGCTCCGTGTGGCTGCATGCCAAGTGCTGCTTAGCGACCGAGACACAGTCCTACAACAATAGGGCCAGATCTCAGAAAGGCTGACTTTGCTGGCCGGGGTCACTGCTTGTAACGGCGAGCTGCTGACAGCGAGAACAGAACCCTCAAAATCAAAAGCCTTCTGAAAAGTTTACTTCATGAAGGCACCTGCTATTCTCACCAAAAGAGCTCAACACATGATGAACACACACCAAATTTTTCATATTTGCATGCAGGATAGCAGCTGTACTTCTTCTTTTTAATGCATCGCCAACTTAGCAACAGTGCAACATGTCAAACTGTGCTATTTAGTGTATGCCATTGAGCAACACAGAGCCGTGCCCAGTGAAACCGAGCTTGCATCAGCCCCCCACGCCACACACTTAACAGAGATCTCTGCAGGATTTGAATCCAGCACAATGCTTTCGTGTTGAGTTAAAATGTGTGCAGTTCTTAAAAAGGGTTGTGTTATGGTAAGTTAAAGGCTGACACACTTTCAGGATCACAAAGCACAGCTTTGTTGAAACAAACAACATAACTACAGAGGCAGCGTGTTTCTCGGCTGGCAGGTCAGGAACCTGAAATGGGTCAGAAAATAGAACTAACAGGGTCGTTCCTGCTTCAGGAACTGCTATTGCTGACCACTTGGTAAATAAAACTGTCTATTAGATAGAGTAAATGGACCCCAGTTTAATGGAATGGTTTAAGAAAATAATCTTATTACAGTTCCAATGACTTTTCTTTGGCTCTGTATGCAGGAAATCCCTTAACTACTCCGCAAAGTCTAGTGCATGACTGAGTGAGAAGGCAGGTCCTGATATGCATGAGCTGCTGGCCTAAGGCCTTCAGCTTGGCTCATGTGAAAACACCTCCCAAAACGGACACTTATCTACATATTAGTGACATTTTTAAGGGATTTAAATTCCTACTTTGGTGCCACAATTCCTACATGCAGCCCTAATGAAATCCCAACAGAGACAGACTTCAATATAGAAGCTAAAAGTGCAGTGTTATTCTATTATCTAATCTAAAAACCCAAATGAAGGCATGTTATTGTTTGAGCGTATGTTTTAGGTGGAGGTCCTGACTATACATTAGCAAGATTTGTCAAGAAAAGATGCTCAAGAGGACACAGAAAGACTAAAGAAGGACTTTGGACACCTAAGATTGATTAGGAAGGAAAGAAAACCAGGACCTCCTACAGTGCAGCATCTTCATTACTGGAAAGCGGTAATGAAATCCTCCTGGCAAAGTGGGTCATCCGATCAATAAATAATCACAGATGTCTGGTACAGAGTCAAAGGGGATGGCATGTTTTAGCCCTTTTGGACTAGATGAGGTATTTAATATGAAATACCTGTTGCTTTGTGAAAAGATAACCTGGACTTTGTCGGTTTTTTAGTGTGAAATTGTACAGAAATAGAGAGGAGATCTTTAAATTCCAGTTTTAGAAAATTCAATTTTTTTTTACTTCCCCTTCATCTTAATAGCAAAGATGAAAGCTGCATTTGATGCTACTATAATCCAACACAGTGTATGGCGATGCTAAATTTTTTAATAACTGAGTCTCTGAAATAAAATCCACCTCATATTACTGTTCTTGAAAACACACAAACTGCCCGGGTATTCTGCCTGCTTGCTTAAAAGGAAATATAATCCAATGCAGGCTGAAAATAGGTAACTGTTGTTTTGTTAGTTTGGGCTTCTGTGTAAAAACGAGAATTCTACGTGAGGAAAGAAATAAGCTCATCTCATCACTTGTGGCTCCTGTGATCTTAATCAAAGCTCTTTGTGACGAAGGTCATCATATGCCTAATCATCCCAATATTACTGGCTCTCACCACATCCTCAAACGCTGAGGCTTTTAGGCATCTCACACCTTTCATGTTTCCTATGAGTGGCGTGCAAGCGAGGAGCTTTGAGCTCCCCAGCTGTTTCGTGCTGAGCAGCAGAATCATGTGCGCTTCAAAAGCTCGCAGCTTTTTAAAAAACAGAATCTCTCCCTCCGCCATCGGGCCGAGAAGCAGCGACATGAGGGGGGCTTTAACTTCTTTCCATCATGTGTGCATAAAATCAGAAATTCTAATGCACCGCGCTAGTGTGAACTGAATTTTCCTGCATCTCGAGCCCAGAGCTCACTTTACAGAAAGGTGCTAAGTTCAAGACAACAGTGCCAAAGTCAACTCTGCATTCAAAGAACCCAGAGTCACATCTGAAGTCAGAAAAATAGACACATAACATGATGTGCACTACTGTACTGTCAGTCGGTGGAGTATGGTTAGAGAAACTGCTGAATCTGCACACAAGCAGCTGGGAACAAATAAGACAGAGTAGGGAGAGGTGAGACGTCTTCTTAAATGCAAACATCGCTGCTCAAGCAAAATATCCAAAAGTCTTCATTTTAGTGCTTAAAAGGATTGATCAATCAGTTATTTATGATTGCCCCTTAACTCTGAGCAGTAGGGCTGTGCGATATGACCAAAATCTCATATCCCGATAACGATATAAATCACAAAAATGTAACATTTTCTGTAAATTCTGTGAATCTCGTGCAGCTCGACTTGCGGGAAGTGTTTCCAGCTGCACGTCATGTAGCTGAGTCGAGTGTTTTAACCGATGCATGAAACGAGACATTTTTAGACATAAGTTGTGAAGGCCGCCGTTTTCTTTGTGAGTATTTATTACACGGCGTGCTGCAGGGAAAAGCCTGTTCTAACGTTTGAGTCTAAGGTTTATTTTTTAGCACCTGGCCGCTCTTTTTTACTTCTCATCCGTAAATAATCTGCTCTTTCACGTGATTCAGTTTATTTTGAAAAGTCTCAACAGGATCTTGTGCTTTATTGTGAAAGGTTTATGTGGAACATAAACAAGCGGACACGCGATGGTGTCGTTGTTGCTAACAACAACGCATAAAAACAGGCGCTTGTCCGTCCGTAGTGTGGTTATATTAAATATAAGAGAAAGAGAGAACTTCAAGAAATTAATATAGCCACTCCAGTGACCATCAAAACGACGAAAAAAATATTGCCGTAAACAGTTTATTTTGCAACACCACGAAACAAACAATATCGTAAAATGAAGGATAGACGTTTTTATAACGTCATCCGATATATATCGTTATATCGAACAGCCCTACTGAGCAGACTTATTTAGTCTACTTACTGCAATAGAAAAGTGAAAAAACTGTTGTAAACAGAGAACACGGCAATGTAGAGCAGCAAGAGAGATACTCGGTGGTGCTGAAGGACAGCCGTGCTGTGACAAACGTTTTAGCTCTGATTGCAATCTGTGCTGAAACCTTTTTATGTCACAGGTGAAAGCTCTTGAAACCGTGATGCTTACAAGTGAAATATCAGAAACCCACAGCAAATGAAAAACATCACGATATTCTGAGCTACTTCAGAGATACAGTGGGTGTTGTCCTACTTTCCAACTGAATTTACAAAAATACTTTATTGGTACAAGTGTTGGTTTATGGTAATGTCAGTAAGACACCTGCTCCCACCCACTGTGCCGTATTTCTAGGTACCAGCCTGAACATCAAAGATGGTTACAGTGCAGCAAAACCAAAGAGGGTTCCCATCAACCAAAGAATGGTCGAATGCATGAGCAGGTTTTTTTTTAACTGTTTTTTAGATGCCTCTAAATTCTCATATAGAAATGATTTTTTTCCCCTGCACAAGTAACCTTCTTTAGTACAGATTTAAGGATACCATCAAGATAGAGCACAAAGGAAGTTTATAAATATTCATTGTGCTTTTTCTAAAGTGAATTAAAATCTTTGCATCCTCATCCAGTGGCTAATCATCTCACACCACCAAGAATGTGAAAAACAAAACTCTTTGTCCCCGTCACACTCCCAATCTGCCTAACCTGCGTTCTGTATGGAAACCAGGGTAAGCTTCTTGAGCTCAGCAGAGCAGCGAAAACAAATCTGAGTGCAGAAGCTCGTGGCCTTGAGGAATGACCTTCACAGAGAGGAGGTTATTGCTGCTGTGGTCAAAGCCCCTCGCTCATAGCTGCAAATTTGAAATGTAATTCCTGCTACTATCCAAAGTGCAGAAGCACATTTCTGTCATAACATTATTCACTCGAGTGAAGTGCAAATGTAAATCTTATATGTAACTACGGTGACGGCCTGCACCAGCCATCACGGGGCCTGAAATTCATATTTCCAAACCGAGAGGAGTATTTGGCCTTAAATGCTTCCCGCAAAAGGGATTTATACACTTTGAGGGTGTTCCAGCACCCTATAAGGGAATAAGGCGGGCAACTTGGGCAAGACGAAGCATGGTTCTACCATCTCCTCTCACTGATCTGTCAGTTATTTTCTATATGATGACATAATCATTGAGTTAATCTTATTAAGAGAAATAACATATTTCTTCAAAAATATTACTTTAAGGACAAGTTTGTAAAGTATTTTAACTCAGTCATTTTAAGTTGTCCTAAAATATGACAGAATAACAAAAATTGATACAAAAGTTGTAAAATGGGAAACCTTTGCTGACACAATGGCAGCAATATTTTGTCTTAAGAAAGCAACTTAGGGGGCTTTAGTGTAGAACCTTCTTGTGTACTACAAAGCAGCCACTGTAGACTTCAAGAGTCGGGTTAAACATTTACAATTAGGTAAAAACACCTATTAAACAAAGCATAAGAAAAAAAGAGAACAGCGTCAAGCTTACAACTGTGATTTTTATTTTCCTAGAAGAATCTCGATGTGGGGGAGGAGTCAGATGGCTCAAATCACAAACCTCAAACACCAGCTGGTTGATGGAAGAGCCAATTTCTCAGCCGACTCAAAATGTTAGCTGTCTGCCAGATTATGATTTCTAATTAAAAAAGGTTTTAAAAAAAAGAATAAAAACACAAGGATTGCAGCTGATCAGGGAGACCAGAATGAGTCTAACTTTCAGCGAGCTGATGAGAATAATTTCTGCCTCTTTACCTTTAATGAGAGCCGACAAGATGTTTGTTTGAATAAATTATTAGCTCAGCCTTTTCACATCCAAAGAGCAGTGAGAAGGCCTTTTCCGCAACTAACCCATCACACGATTAATCTTTGCAGCATCAGGTCAAAGTGCTAATAATCCAGACGCTGACGCCCACAAACAAATTACAACCAAATGTGAAAGAACAAGTTTGATGCAGATGGCGGTGTAAACATAACAATAAAAAAGCCTCACGGGTCTTGACATCAGTCGTCTCTTTATGGCTTTCAAAGAAGGAAAGAGCTTGAGATGAAAGGCTTCCTGCAGGTTCTTGGAATGTCTTTCATTGTTTTTCCAAATGGTGACTAAAACAGAGCATTATCCAGCACATCATGCTGGAGCTTTTACGACCGTAGAAAAAAAAAGGAGGACTGCAGAGTCTTGACCATAAACCTCATCCTCGTAAGTGCTGTTGGTCTTAAAAAACCAGTTTCATCCTAACAAGACCCAATAACAAGTCAAATCATGTGTTAACCCTACAAATTATGGTTAAGTATTTTGGAGAGTTCCGTTTGGGTGTGGGAGGTTGTGTGTGGGAATTTTCTAATCCACTGTGAGCGTTTGTGTGAAGTGAAATGCATTTGTGTGGGCGCAGGCTTGTTTTCGGGGTCTACTCTTCAGTGTGCATAGCTGCACGGGTGGGTCAGTTGAGGAAGATTAGTTTGCACACTGGGAAGATTAGATGCTCGATGATTCAGAAAGTGATCTGGGAAGCAGGAGGGTGAGCAAACGTGATGATAGATTCTCTCTCTTTTCTTTCTGTCTGTGTTTTCCTTTGTCAGCATGGTTAGATCAATGGACATGAACAGCTGGTGTTAACATTACAGGACATGAAAAGAAAGGAAAGAGGAGGAGAACTCTAAGGAAGTCACCCGGGACATGGCACGGAAATGGACTCTGTGAAAGGTGTACACTGTTTGTTCTCAGGAGTGGCCTTCCACTTATGTCTACACTTAAGAGTCCTCAGTCCAGCGCCATGCTTTTTGGACTAGAGTAGCTCTGCACAATTCACAATTCAAAATGATCCCAATTTAATTAAACTGGGCCCCTCAGTTAATACTGTATCAGGAATAGACACACACTCACCAGACACTTCCTTAGGTACACCTGCTGATAAAAAAAAAAATCTATTCAGCCAATCACATGGCAGCAATTCAGTCCATTTAGACACATAGTCATTTTCAAAAGTCATTGTCCCGTTGGAGTTCAAACCGGGCATCACAATAATGAGGAAAGATGATTGGTCGTTAATGCCAGATGGCATCCGAGTATTTTAGAAGCTGCTGATCTACTGGGATTTTCCCACACAACCATCTCTAGGGTTTTTGGACATTTATAGAAAATGTCCAAAAAAAGAGAAAATATCCAGTGAGCAGCAGTTCTCTGGGTGAAAATGCCTCGCTGATGCCAGAGGCCAGAGGAGAATGCCCAAACTGCTTCAAGCTGGCAGAAACTCAAATAACCACTTGTTACAACCAGGGCATGAAGAAGAGCATCTCTGAACACAAAACACACATTAAATGTTGAAGCAAAACCACTCCTGTCAGCTAAGAACAGGAAACTGAGGCTACAGTTCACACATTTCAGTTTCTATGGTTCGGTCAGAATTTGGCACAAACAACATGAAAGCATGGATCCATCCTGTTTTGTATCAAATGGTAAATGGACTGATTCTTATATAGCGCTTTTCTACTCTCCCGGAGTACTCAAAGCACTCTATACAACATGCCACATTCACCCAATCACACCCATTCACACAAGCACTTTCTTCTAAGCTTTTTACTGCTTCCTAACTAACATTCATAGACATTAATACTCCGATGTATGTATTGGAGAGCAACTTGGGGTTAGTATCTTGCCCAAAAATACTTGGCATGCAGACTGGAGGAACCAGGGATTGAACCTCGAACCTTCCAATCAGTAGACTTGCTCTACCTCATGACCTACAGCCACCCAACATCAACAATTCAGGCTGCAGGTGGTGGCGTAGTACACTTTGGGCTCCTTAATACCAACTAAGCATCATTTAAATGCCAAACCCATCTTCTCATGGCTGCTTCCAGCAGGATGCCACACCATTTCACGAAGCCAAAATCAAATTCAAAATGGTCCACCTTTCTGGCACCTTACTAAATCAATGCCATGAAGAATTAAGGCAGCTGTGAAGACAAAAGAGTCCAACCTGCTACTAGACAGGTGGACCTAATAACCTGTCTGGTGAGTGTTATTAAAAATAAACAAAAAAAACCCCCCACAAGTCAAATTGTAGATGCATTCTGAATACTTTATCTTATTAACTGTTATCTAAAGGTGAGATAAGCTTAATGGTTCAATACAAACATGTACATTAACTGGCACATCTCTACTCGCTGCTTTCTCAGAACATGCACGACTGACCACATGTAAAACAGAACATTGAAGGCTTTGAAATGGTATGAGTAACGATGAGTCTTGCTCAAAAGCAGTAAATTTTTTACAGAGTGGAGAGATGTTCCAGAGGACCGCTGGTTATTGTCCAAACTGACTGGATGATGCTTCGAGACAAAATCTCAAAATCTGCCTGCGCTTGGCAAATGCCGAGCGTTAATTTTCCGTGCTGCTCACACTCTCCTTCAGTGGTGTGACTTGGATTTAAGAAATAGGGCTACAACACCTCCTACAATGTAAAATTTAAATTCTTACAGTTAATGTAAAGATTTTTTATGTTCACAATTAGCTCATTATCAGTCCATTTCTCTATCTATTAAACTTATTTCTAATCAAACTGATTTTTTCTGGTCATAAAATAAACCCCCAAAGAGTACATGAGAGTTATTTCCATCCAGAGAAACTATAATCCAAGACGACCTTGTGTCTGGGAAATTCACGGCTGATGCAATGCTACAGAAAATTAGTGTAGTGTGAATTACATCACCTACAGCTCAGCTGGGTGTACACACAGAGATAAGACGGCATTATCAATAGCAGTCAAAGTGGGAATTCCTAACACGTGCTGCTGAGTGGTAGTTTCAGCAATAAAACTGAAATAAAATTACTGTTTGTAAGGCTGGGAGTGGTTTAAATGTATTTTAATTTCAATGTTATTCTGAGGCTAAAGAAATACAGGACCTCACAGGACCATAGGATCATTTCTGTTGGGATTAGACATGCCTGCAGCTCGGCCTGCTTGAAAGTGATTTACACCGAGCCAGTGTGTCGATGCACACAGGAAGTCCCAATTCCCTGCTCTCTCACAGACAGGCACACACTTATCGTGTTCAGGGGTCCCTGGAGGTGCTCTCCAGTGTGCATCTGTGTGTGGTCCAGTATTTACACCATGATGGATGAACACATAGTGTCAGGCTAGAATCACATGAGCCCCATGACGCTGCTCGACAGGGAGAAGATAAAAAACAGTGGGCACAGTAAGGCAGACAGCGAGTCTGTCCAGCTCAGAGGAAACTGGAGACAAAGGGTGGCAAGTTCAGTTAACCTCCAGGTTTAACTTCTAATAATGAAGCTAAAACACACTTTAACAGAAACTCAACACACTATAACTTTATACTGCACACATTACAAAACTCTTTGTACAGATATATTGGGCAAATCCATGGACAGCTCCTCTGTTTCGTTTTTAGTTTTGGTGGTCTCTTTCCTTTGAATTTAACTCAATAAGTTGTAATTTGTCCAAATTATACATGTTCTTTCTGTATATTAGTTCTGCTTCTCAAAAGACAGGGCAGTTACCCAAAAATGATCGTCTTTTGTTGTGGTCCAGTCAACTGGTGTCTAAAAGCTCATATTTTACACCTAGACCAAAAACTTTGCGTGTGGTTGTGTGCCCAGATCAAATAATATGATGTTATTCCCACAAGCTAAATTATTTTAACTCTTTTGACTCATTTTAGTTAATCTGGTTTAAACTGAAATGTTGAATTGATCCTGCCTGGTTGGGAAATTTATCAGTGAACCTTGATTTTGCAGTCCAACGTTGAAAGAGAGACAAATTTAAAGAAATTCAAAACAAAAGAGAAAAAAAATCCAGGATCTAGGTTTTACTGCAGGGTAATTGTGAATTCCTCCCCAAGCTTGCAAGTCTACTCGTCATCTCATCATGAGGATAATTTAATCACTACCCAATCAATAGAATCCCATCAGCTATCACCTAATGTATCAGACCAGTGTTTCCTGCTTTTCAATATTGCCAGTGTATATCTGGATAATTAATAAGTAGGCCACGACTTCCTGTTCTTTATAGCCCAAATACAAATGCTCATTAATTTTGTAAAAAGGCCATTTATCATCTACTGACAGCAGATGGTTTTGAGACTGTATTTTGGCCACTGTATCCCTCTTTTGATTTACATATGCACTGTTTACATGCATGCAACAAAAGCCCACCCAGGTGTCGTCCATAAATACCAATTGGAAGACGAACAAAAATCAAAAAAGCTCCCGGTACCAAAAACTGAATATTCATATTCATATATCAGTTTATTGTAACTGACTGCTGCAAAATATATGACTTCACTGGATCTCATTTGGTTTTGTTTGTCTTAATCATGAAAGCTGAGCAGAATTGTGATTTACACAAGAAGGGAGACTCAGCCAAAGACCATTAAAGTAAATGTGAATAAGCAGCAGACATACACGACTAGCTCAGGATGGTGCACATATGCTCTCTAGTATGGCAAATAAAAAAATAATTAGCTTCAGCCCATCTGTCATTTTGTATGTGAGGTAGAGTTAAATTTCCTCCCTTTTTATGGAAACATATTAGAAGACATCCATTTTCTGTGGTGTTTGGGCTTTCTGGAGTAACCATTAGCTTATACCAGAGACCTTATAAACTTCTACACAAAGCAGACCAATTTCCCATGTGGTGTTACTCAAACAGTGAGTCTACATAGACACTGTAGTGGCTAATATTAAGCCACGTCGAGCTACTTTTAAGAGGATCTTCCATAGCTGTGACGATGGCGGAAAAAATGAGTAGTTGCTAACAAGGCCGATTACAATAATCCACTTTGGGCCGGATGCCAAGCACTTGACCCGAGGAAGTGTTGCCACAACAATGCTCGCACTCATCAGCTACAAACAGCCAGGCATGAAATATGTGGAGCAGGTCAGGAAGGGGACTTGAACGTTAGGGACAAGGTGAGGAATGTAAACCTGAGCTGTGTTGCTGAAAGCATATGTGAACATGGTGAAGATGGCATCAAAGGTCAAGGGGCTCTGTGTATAAAGCAAAGCTACAAGGAAACATGCAGGAGTATCCCATAAATGCTGCTGCAAGCTCAACACATCTCACACCTCTCTGGCCAATTTTAACCATGAACATGGCACATCCATTTACAAAGCATCTCATATTTCACTTCAAAAGTAAAAATGCTGCCTAGTATAAAATGGCAACACACACCCACCATTCCTAATGGGAGACTGAAGTCAAACCCCTCTGGCATCAAATTCCTGCTGAGAACTTAATTAAATAATTAAAACAAACCATTGGTTGCTCCAGAAGCCCCAATGGACTGCAGCTCCACAAAATCCAAGAGCGCCCCCACGGAAACAAGATCCGCTCAAGGTCTTATAATGTGGGACACCAGTGTTGGACTGACTGGAGGCTAGGTATATTAGAAGACTAAGTCCAATGTGAACAGAGGTGAATCTGACTCATGGCTAATGTGTCATGGCTCATCCCAGTGTTTCCTCCTTTCCGCGTCTTTACTCTCAAATAAAAGCAGCTCAGGATGAGTAATAAAGAACAGAGGTGGTTCCCATGTTTTCCTGTTTTTTTTCTGAATAACATCCATGTGAATCAGACTTCCCAAAATCTACCTTGGGCTGTGTTAAATTAAGAATAATTAAAATAAGCCTTGATTCTCCCAAAAACTATAGCAGTAAACCCTATTTTGTCTGGCAAATGGAAGAAATGAATTTTACCTCAAGGCCTCTAATACAAGACAAGCTTCAGACAAGCAAATGCCAGACATTTGTAGAAATCTAGTATGGTCTCATACTACATAATGTGGCTATGTTTTACATCACAAGCTACTATTCAGGTTTTCCTGTGGTGCTATCAATTCATCAGTTTATGAGGGCACTGGGTTTTCCACTAGCAAATACCTAGAAACCTTTAGATCTTCATGTTACAATCATCTAGCAAATATTCACACCTTGAAACACCCCATATGGAAAAGAAATAGAAAAAACCTATAAAAGACTTGCATAAGATGTGGCCTACTTCATATAGTGAATCATATAAGGCTTATATGATTTACTCATGAAAGTGGCCACTTTCTCATTACTTTCATATATTGTTTTAGGAAGTATCCAAAACATACAAGTTTCATTTATATAATTTTTCAAGGGATCTTATATCTGTTTTAACTCTTGTATGATTTTCATACAAGTTTCACACAAGACAGATACAAACTTTATTAGATTTATATATATCTTTTCCATATGGGGCCGAACACAAATTCATTTTTGCTACAAAATATAAAAAAAAGCCGGGCAGGCTTGCATGTTAATATGTTGAGAAAAAACGTCATATGGTTACTGTCACAGTTTGCCCCTGTGCTGCTTTGTCCACTGTGGAACTAAGGTATCTTTTTTCAGTTTTCAGGGAAGGTCTACTGTCTGGTTTTCCCGTGAGCTGCACCGGGAGGAGGATAACTGATGACAGAAGGCAGGGGTAGAAATAGGAGGGCTGGTGTTCGAGTTACAGTCTCATTAAAGATTCAGAGGGAAGAACACAGACTATACACACAGACGACAAACAGCCTCGTAGGTGGACGTGTAACAAGACACAAACCTACGCAAGGTCTTAGACATGCAAAAATGACACGATCACAGAGGCAGACATATAATGTAGGATGATTGCATGTGCGGTACATGCAATCAGACACTGACGCATGTGTACAACAAGGATGTTCTGTACTCACATCTTAATACAAGCAGGCCATAAAAACATGGAATCAAGCATAAGCATGCAGTCATAATCACAGTTACAGAACAGGATATTACACTGAAGTACATTATTTCCTGGATACTCATCACGGTAATAAACTTAAACCTTTACTACAAAATGTAATCATGGATATAAAATTTTGACACCTGTGTGTTTGTGCAGTATGTTTTTTCTTCATTATCTTCATGGTCATCAGAATCTCTTGTGTTTGGTGACACATGATGTCCTCATGTTTCATATCCTTCAGATGTTTACTTTTTCTAAATTTTAAACCTCATGTGTCTATAATGTAAATGTTTGTACAACACCCAGGGTTTTCCCACACATACAGATTAGACTGTGCCAGAAGTTGAGCATCTTTGCTACCAAAAAGGACTGATATCGCCTTGCTCCTGGCACGCAAACAGCAAATACAGGACTTCAAAGCCAGGTCCACAGTTCCGAAAAATATGTAACTGCAAAGATACAATTCAGGGTTTTATAGTAAAAGTTTATAAAGAATGACTAAAATTCTCTGAGCAAATGGAGAATTTTCAGTTTCATAAAGAATCAGGATAAGTTGTGGAAAAACAGTATGTCTGCATAAAATAATCATAGAGGGTATGTTTGTAGACAGACAGGGCTGAAGTTAAGGAAGATTGGGGGAGGGTATGATAGAAAGAGTATAAAAAGCCATGTTTCAGAAGGAACTGGGTTTCATGGCAAGGAATGTGTCATCATAAAGGAAGGACTTCAAAAGGATAGTGTAAAAATAGGATCCTCAAAGGATCAACCAACGGCAAACAGCTGTGAACGTCACTCTGGAATTAAAGTTCTTTTCCTCATTTTGCTGTAATAAACCAGGGATCTTTAAAGCAGAGTTGAGAAGTCTGAATAGACTAGAGGAAAACTAGGTGTTTTTCCGTTCTGTTTTGTTTTCTAATTTAACGACAACCCAAGAAAGCAGGAGGGAGTCAGCTGCTGGTGTAGAAAGGTTTGCGGCAGTAAAAACATCTACCTGAACGCCAAAGACAAAAGCCAGACCTGCCTATCTGCAAAAACTGCTAAAGGCAGGCGGGGAGAAGAAGAGAACCTGTAAGCCTGCTCAGAAGGAAGACGATAGCAACACTTAGGAAAAAACGAGACATGAGCGACAAAGCAAAAGGGAGTTTTTTGGAGGGAGACTTTGGTATAGGCTGCAGGCTTAATGAGGACACAACCCAGGAGCCCCTGAGCAAGAAGCCAAGGACTGAGCTGGGAGCAAGTTATCTAGGCTCCTAAACCTACCCCAGTTTACCCCCTCTATTCTGGAACAAGGAAAGATGCCAGTGAAACGGAGGAACAACCCACAGGAGGGGCAAGAGGAAACAAAGATAAGAGTCAAGACACATGTGTCACAAGCTGAAAAGGCAGGGCACAATAACCCAAGAACATGAATCAATGGGACAGATAAGATGAGGAAACAAAGTGAATGCTACCACAGAAGAGTAGGAAAACATCTTTAAAATGCCCAGTTACACGACAGTGGAAGCTGTCTTTAGAGATGGAGCAGGGCGTATTAAGTGTGGACTTACACAAGTGTACGCTAAGGATATGCCAGATACCCAACCATCTGTTTATGGTGACAGACCAGCCACAAGTCTCTTGTGAATGTCCACCCTTCAAAAACTGAACCAGTGTATCGGCAAGCTATAAGGAATGCTCCTTACATGGATGAAATGATGATTCTTGATCAATCAATGGGAAGCTCATCTTAGGAAGTTACTTGACCCCAGCAACAGTTACTGGCAGACGAATACAGCCTTACACAGGAAGTGGAAGACGAGGAGAATATCCACCTTTTCACTCCCTAAGTGCAACCGGTGATTGCAAAGAGGGAGTGTCAAAATGGGCTGACGTCCCCAAGCCCCTGCCACTTATAAACCACAAACAAGCAGTTTAGTATGGAGCCATAATATGAATATTACGACTCAGAGTTCTGAAATCCATTAAACTGATGATGACTTTGTTTAAATTCAATAATCTATAGTAACAGTTTATAATGAAGGTAATGATTCATTGAGAAAATTAGAACGTGCAATTTCACAGTAAATAAGGATAAGCTGTAAAAAACAGGAAATGTGCTTGAAATAATCATGAAGGCCAAGTTGAGACATGTCTGCAGTTAAGAGCGGAAAGATATGATAGAAAGTACGTGAGTAAACTGGAGTACAGAACTGGGAAAATCAGAGGATCGACCAATGCCAGCCCTGAATGGATTGCTGGAATTGAAGTTCTTTAGCTGATTTTGCCAAAATGGCCCAAAGACTTTAAAGGAGTGAGGCTGTATTGGCCATGCAACGTTTATATCACTCTCTCCAAATGTAGTATTAGATATCCAGTCTCAGTTCTCTTGATTAAATTTTATTATGATGTGCCTGTGATTTCTTTCTTTGGCACTTAAACTTGCCTTTTGTTTAAGCCAGTAAGCCAGCTGATCCCACTTTGAGTAATACTCTCAGAACACAAACTCTGGCCTTTTAAATGGATACCTGGTCCAGACTTCCTGTATAGGGACACCTGAGATATTACAGGTACACGTGGTTGTAAAGAAATTATTAAATATTTTTCTGTTTTTTCATTCAAGTATTTTGTGACAAAATATATAACTGAGACATGTATTCAGTCGCATTTCCTGATCAACTCCGTCTTCCTGCCCTGCAGTTGTAAAAGCAGCCCTAAGCAGCCATGGAGAGCGTTACACATTTCCAGAGCCAGTCGATCCCAGAGCAGAACAAGGACTACTACAGCCATATTCAACACAGTGAAGCCTGAGTACATTCGACCGCCAGAGAAAAGACACACTAGAAAAGCAGCTGAATGATATCCAGGACAAACCTGGCCAGGCGGGAAAGAAAGCATGAGACAGGAAGGAACAAGGATAAATGATTAGCTTAACCTACAAGTTATGACCATGGTGATATCCACAATGTAATATGGCGTTATTTTCAAGGACAGTGGGGAAAAATGCTAAAATGAGTCACTAAATATACGGAAACACAGATTTTCAATGCATTTCCTTATTTTTATACTAGCCTAAAAAAAATAACATAAAAGAACCAAACTCATTGACCTGAGTTGTTTTTTTCTCCCCACAAGAAGTTAAGTCCTCACAGGGTGTTTATAGACTCCACATCATCAGCACCAAATGCTTATATAGTCATGTCATGTTTTGATTGCATGAGGCATCCAATGTGACCTTCTTAAATGCACACAACAGCAGAAAACAGTGTGTGTGTGATATGTGAGCTCAAAATGATTCATCTGCATCCAGTTCAGTGTTATTGAGGTCAGCATGTGACACTCTTATCTAGAAAAACAATATTGAATAGAAGAGAATAGAAAAAAATAGCCCTTATTGTCATTGTACATGTTCAATGAAACTGTGGGTGCTTCATGCTAACTGTGCAGGAATAAAATAAGGATGGAGGACGGTGCTTGCCTACCAACTATACAGTGACTACATTAATGTTTATAGCAACTAGAAAGATGGAAACATTTAAGTTAAATAATTTTACTGTATTTAAAGGTAAATTAGTAGTTTGAAACAGATGTTATAAAGGTATATAGCATCAATCATCCCGTTTCCACAGAAGCTAAAGCAGACAGCAACCATCAGGGAAAACGTTCTCATCAGTTGCGTGCCTTTGGTTGGTTAATGTTTCCGTTCACCATCCATTTCTTAAAGTGTTGGTGCCGGTTGGTTTTCTCTAGAAAGGGAAAAGGGAAGGGTGTGTGTAGGTCTAATTGAGCTGCACCTGGTTGAAAGGCAGCCAAATTAAATGAGCTGTCGTTTAGTCCTAATACCCCATTCAGGCTTCAGCTGTATTAGTTTAGCTACTCTTTCCAGACATTTAAAACAAAGACTTTACATTGCTCAAAAATTTAAATAGTACAACACTTTTATATATTATTTATTTAAATAGCATATCTCAGAAATCTCAGGCCAAAGCATCAACAAGTTACACACTCAACTGTTTGCGTGTCCGATGCACACGCAAGCTCATTTGAGACAGGAAGGTTAAAAAGTGAAGCAGGAAATGGTGATCAAGCACGATCAAAGGAGGGGTTGACAATTACAAGCCCATGTGTGCATATGAAAATGAGCATGCATGTGCGTGCAGCAGTATAAAGTGCCAACCGATATCACCAGCAACAGCTGTAGTCGCCTGTCCGAACTAATAGCAAAGCAGGAAACCTCTGAGATTTTATCTTAATAATCGCACAAAAGTTCTCTTTCACTTTTTAAAAAAAAAAATATATACACAACCTCAACAGTACTTTCAGTTTCAGCTATAAAAAGTGAAAATTTATTGTGATGTAAACAGAAACTAAAGCTCTTGTGGCAACAGGCTGCGGTTTGAGTGTGGGGAGAGGTGTTGCTCATTATCATCAAAAAGGCATGCCAACAACACAAAGGTGAGAAACACAGCCCATTCAGGGCATAAGAGCTGTCAAAAGGTCATGCTCTCCCATGAATCGGCCTCTTTGGTAAACGTGAAATGTAGTGGCCTTGTCTTTATGTAACAAACTGCACATCAAGTATCTACAACACCTGCATTTTTTTTTACTAAAGTGTATCAGCAAATGCCCAACATTAACAGAATTTCTTCCCCCCATCAGCATTTACAAATAAGGATCCTATTCATGAATTTAGAGTAATAAAGCTGCCAAAAAAGCTTCAGTGTATTTCAGTTTCCACTCTACCCTCAGTTTTCTGACTTAGGTATTTAAAGCAAGAGAAAAGGTCTTTGTGAGGGAAAGGAATGGAGTAACAAATTAGTTAATGGTAGAAGATAAAAAGTAAGAAAAATATAGAACAAAAAAAGTATACTGTGTCCTCAACATTGTCTGAAAAAAGTAGTAAGAACTAAAAGGGAACTGGGCGAGCTCGTCCTTAACCTAAGCTCTTTCTCTTATCCTTCACCTCTCGTACAATTTTAAAGAAAGATTTATTTCTGTTCCTTTTCCACTGCTCCAGTAAGATTAACGAAATAGAGCCCTGTAGCTTTTGCCTAATCTTACAAACAAACAACCAGACAGCACTCATCACATGCACCTTGGCGTCAGCAAAGACATAAGCAGGCACTCTCTTCAGCTGCTGTACCCATATGTCTTGAATTGTTGTCTTTCACTATAAAATCTTTATTTGTGTTAAGACAATAAGACTCAAGAGACCATAAAGCAATCAGGCACAGCATTAAAACCACTGCCAGGTGAAGTGAATAACATTCATATTCTCTTTACAATGCAATGATGTGCTGAAAAACCTTGAGCCTTAACCCACAGCGAAGCACTCCCCCATCCGGATATTACCACCTGCAACACCATAAGAACTGGACAGGACCAACTTGAGGAAGACAATAAAGACTATATAGTCTTATCTGGGCCTTTAAATTCCCAGATTCCGACTAAGCAACAATAGGACGGCTACTACCGAATAAAGGCTCCACTCCCAACACCCCCGTGTTAGACACAGCAGGAAACATTCAGAGATCCTGTGTCCATGACCCAATGGATAAGTTGCTTTGGTGGTACAAGAAGAACGTGCACAAAGTAGGCAGGTGGTTTTTATGTTCTGGCAAATCAGTTTCATGTTGGGTTTCACTTGCCCAAAATGCAATCCACAAAAGCAGCATTCTCCCAAATCTTTTCAAAGGATACTCGGTTATTTTAACCCGGTGCATTAGCTGCATATGTGGCATTTGTGGCTCTACCTTGGTTCTATCTCAGGAAAATGAGGACTCAAAAAGCAAGCACATATTATGGCAGCTGCTCACATAAATATGATTTATACAAATGCTTGTCTGAATCTGAAATGAACCACTTGCAATGAGTGGAAGGAATGATCCATTTGTTTCTTAGGTTTAACTTGTTTAATGTCATTTGTTTTTTAAAATGAGTCACATACTGAGCATGTATCCTCACAGCTCCTTAACAGATCAGCCTACCAACAAATGACTGCCTTGCAAGCAAATGCACAAGAACCTAACCGTGACTCTGGGAAAAAAGGAAAGCGCCCTAAGCGCAGGCTCTTTAAAGCAACACTATGGAAAATGGCTGGTGGTTTAACGCTCCCCTTCCTCTTTTACTCCCTACCTTGCAGAAACAAGGCCATAGAATCGTGCCCACTGTCTGACCCACTTTCCATGACAGACGTAATCTCCCTGCACAAACTTCAGCCTGTTTACCAGCCCAGGGGAGTGTAAGCCGGACCGGGCGGAATGTGCCAAGCTCCTCACACAGCGGGAGGAAAGCTGCCGCTCAGCTGTACCGACGATTACACCCGCTGAGCTCATCGGCCCTCTCTGATAAAACTACACACCACAGGCACGTGCACACTTAAAGAACGCTGCAAACACAAAAAATCTCCTCTCAGCACGAGCACACTGTATCATTAAGGTTTAAAAGGGTGCCAGCACACAGATGTTTGGCAAGTGGCTGAGTGGTTGGTTTGAAACTCAAATATAATCACTCAATGCAAGGATCCTGTCATGATTGGCAGCTTTAATTTGTCTGAGTGAATGTGCAATAAAAAGGCTTATATACAGTTCACATAAACGCATTCATTCAATTTGTCCACTTATCTTCGACAGTCTACTTATCAGGCTGTCTTGACAAAGTAATACAACAATGTAGCGCTATGTTGTGCTGCTATGTTTTAAAAATGTACTGTAACAAATCTCCTGCAGCAGTATTTTTCAGATTAAGTGCAAAACACACCCAGAAAAAATATGTAAGATATGTAGAATTTTCCTTTTAATTGTGAAAGACTATCATTGATCTTCGCACTAAAGACGTTTTGTCAAAACTATTTCTGAACATTTGCTTCGTAATGACAACATTTCATCATGCAAACAGGCTTCGGGAATCCAAAATCCCTCACAGAAACAAAAATGCATTACCAAAACTGCCATAAAGTCAACTGCTCATAACTTCAAATATTGAAAGCCACTTTTAAAAGGCCGATAGGGGGTAAGCACATTAGTAATTCTGTTGGTGTTTAGCACAGTTTCATGGTGCTACTGAAGCTGTTCATCTACAAAATCATGCTAAATATTTAATTGAAATTAAAAAACGTAAACATTTTAGATGAAAAGGGTTCATTCCTTTTTTTCCAGTCCAGACCGAGGCGAGACTGTGAGGCCTCCCTGTGTCCCCACAGACTGGGTAACTAAGGATACAGGCAGCACTGAACCTCCATTAAGACATCAGAGCTGCACTCCCGTCTGACACCGACAGCTCCGATTTCCTTCCTGAAATTGAGACTCTAAAGCATGCTGAGAACATGAACACACACTCGGGCCTGTAGCCAACACACCCTATGTAAATGTGCAAACGTGTATATGCAATACTTGCACTCTCCCCTCTGTTACACAACAAATCCTGGCCCAGTAGAAGCTGAAGGTTCCACAATTTATAGCAGTGATGAATTCCAGGATTCTTATGCAGGTCTGCACTGTGACACAGGATTAGGGATTAGTGAGATAAGAAATCAGATTTAACTCTGGATTTTCAGCGTTGCAAAGCAGTTCGCTCCTTTTCCTCTGTTATGTTCAGGGGATCGATAAGTATAAAATCACCACCTACTGACCAATCAATGCTCTTGGAAACAGCATCCCCATTCCTTGGAGATCACTCTGGCTTTGGTGCATGGATAGTTAAAAAGTCTTTAGTTCTATAAGTCACCAACAAATGACAGCAATTCTCAGCTGAGAGAACTTTAATTCTTGTTTCTTTTAATTCCATATATAATGTAATAATAATATATTTATATAATAAAGTTTACTAAAGATTTACAAATGATATTCACCAATTTGAACCTTTTTTTTAGTTTGTTCTTGTCTTGTCCCCCTACTGTCAGGTCACAGTTGAAAAAGCAAACATTACGCTAACATAAATTCAGTGGAGGACAAAATTTTAATTGTAGTCAGACTTTATTTGGCAATGACATTGAAAGCATATAAACTTACACGACTAACAGTCGACACTGTTCTTTAACAGCTTAATGCCTGCAGTAACTGTTTTGCTTTCAAATTCCTAGTACTTGTTGAATATTTGTCATTCATCAGTGTTTCTACACACTTTATTGTGAACATGTCGAAAAACCTGTGCTGCTCTGCTTCATATTGTAGCATTGCTACAATATGAAGACATATTCTGAGAACTATTTAAATCTTCTTCATAATACAGGGTCTGATTCTAGACACCAGATCTAGACGTGTTTGGTCACTGATACAAACCCATATTTCCCAATAACACTGTGCACAACTTATATGTTTGCAGAAAACTGATTGCAACAGAGCACGTTATATACGCAACACTTTTCGCACCATGCATCTGTAGCTAGAACTCATTGAAAGCCTACTTTCCTGCTTTCTTTTTAAGCTTAAATTAAATAAAAATGTGATAGAACTATACAGTTTATAATTATTTGAATTTCCTATTCTGAAACAAATTTTAAAAAGCTGTGGGGTTGGTTCAGTGACAAAATTAAATGCACTGGCTGCTACAACTTGCCAACATTTCCTCATTAGAGTTCACAATAAAAGGCAGACAATGGAAGTAAGATCAGGGGCAGATGGTGTTAATGCACGTCCCTCTTCTCTGTGACATTTCCAGAAAGGGGAAGGGAAGTGGTGAGATCTACACCAGCTACCCAAACCAGACAGAAAGGAAAAAGAAAAAGAGATGAGGAGAAGGGGGGGGACAGAGAGGTGAAATGAGATGGGAGACAGAGAAGGAGAGGAGGGGGGAAGTCATTAACTCGCAATCAAGCTCTGGGAATGGCAAAAGAGTCCGTGCATTTGCTTAATTCCTTATCAGGCAATGTACCCTTTCTCACTCACCCCTCCCTGTGACAGGTCAGCACCCAGGATGGATGGGATGTAAACTAATACCTGCATCTCTGAAGCCTGCATTGCACACAAAGATACAGTCAGCCAATGCCAAGCAGAGAGCTGTATCTTAGCGAAGCTGCCTCTGATTTCCACTTAGATAAACACACAGTCAAAACAGGTGCATATGTGTGTGCGTCTGAGAGACAAAGATCAGCGCTCTGCAGCTGCAGCACTCCCTGTCATGACTTTACTCGCAGAGTAAGTGAGTGAGTGAGTGGACATTACCAAATGAGGTAAAGTAGCGTTAATGAAGGAGCAGTTCATTCCCAGAGCCGTTTGCAGAACAAAGACAGTTATTAGCGGGCAGCAGGATGGCTATTGTCGCACTACACCCGCTGTTTTAATTATCAAGCAAAGTCAGGTGGCCTGCGAACTCACTGCGATATAAATGATGAGGTCCTCTTATTGTCCCGAGCCTGCGGTCGGTCTCAGCGGCTTAGCCTTCCAACCAACTTGCAGAGGCTAAGGAGCTAGCTATCGTCCCACCGGCTCAGAAGGAAAAAAACAAAAACATGGAAAAAACGGCAGAAGATTTCGTCCTAATTTCTCCGCGTCTTAGCTGCTTAAAAAAATAAAATAATAATAAAAATAATAATAAAGCGTATCACGTAGGAAAAATAAATAAAATGGAAGCAGATTAGGGTTTTTTGGTATTTGCTCTCCCCTTCCAGGAGTCGTGAATTGCAGACGCTCACCGTAAGAGAAAATATCCACGGTGCTTTCTCTTTATTTTAAATGACAGCCTCTCCGCGGTGCGCTGTCCTTTGTTGTGAGCATCTCAACGTAAACACGGAGCCGACCCGTTCTGCCCGTTCTCCGCCTGCGAGCGTGCGCTGTAGGCGGGGACAGGGAGAGTGACGCCGCCGCACAGCATTCTGGGACTTGAGGTTTTACCTCCCCCAACTTGTACGAGACCTGTCAGGCTTTTCAGTTTACACAATTATTAGTATTATTATAACTTATTAGTATAAGTTAAAGATATATATATATATATATAGCAATATTTCAGGTTTACAGATATTGGGAATGCAGATAATTTATTTCTTGTTTATTTATCCTGGGTGAGTATATGAACTGGACGGGCAACAAGGGCGATAGGGCGGCCTTTAGCTCAAGTAGCATTGCTTTTCCATTTTCTTTTTTTTTTTTAAAGGAAAGAGTATTTACTTTGTTACTCACACAAAGCTGAGGTTATAAATTATGATAAGCAGCAAGACCCGTTAAATTTAGACATAGGAGTAAGGTTCAGTCCTATGATTAATAAACCTATACACTAGGTCAAAGTTAAACAAAACATAATTACAACTGAACATGGATAGCAGACTTAGAGAGAAATCTAGTCTCAGTTACTAAAGTGCAGAAACCTCTGTCTTTGACTGCAAAGCAGGAGACAAGCAGGAGAGACATTATCTCTAGTTCCTGGCGTGAAAATATGAACTCACCACACACACACAGACACTGTTAGCGCACAATATCGTCACCGCATTTCCATTTGTTTTGAAATTTTTAAGTGAAACTACATCATACGGACAAGCATACTGGGCCACCAACACTTTACATGTACAGGAGCTGCTTGGTCATGTAAACTCATGCCATCAAGGTCCTGGTGCACAATTTTTGTGCTGATGTTAATGCCAGAGGATTTTTTGAACTGTGTGAAATATGTGCCCCAGCAGCTGGCAACCCCGCTCTTTAACTTTACATTGTCTTCCACTTGGTGCCTGAATTTCACGTTGCCATAATAACACATAATCGATCATGGAATATCTAGGAAGGAAGAAATTTCACCAAATTACCTGTTACAGTACCACACACGAATTCAGTGAGCTTTTTAAAATGGCCCATTCTTTCACTAATGTTTGAAAAGTTAGAATGCATGGCCAGGTGCTTGATTTTATACTGATTGCTGCAGAAGAACTAAACTACTATTAACCAAATAATTAAGTTAATCTCAAGATACAGTAGCTTATCTGCCTTGTGGGTCTTTTCATTACCAAACTAACATAATTTACCATGACCTTTAACTTTACCTTTATGGACAGGTTGGACCCCCAAGACCTGTCCATAACATTAATGCTGATATAGATACTGGCGGCTTAGACTGACAGATGTTCTGACAGGCCAGTGTTTGCTAGGCCTCAGCTCCCCTAATTCAAGACAGTGAACTGGACAACACCACTGTGTTTGTTCTGCTGGTGACTTTAAAGTATTTTTAATGGACTACCTTCTAATCCAGATCTGCTAACTTCTGGCTTTTTTTTTTTTTTTTTTACTTTGCTTTCTTTACTTTATGTGTAAAAGCCAAAATGTTGGTGGCTAAATTGCTAACTGGCTAAATCGCTAATGGCTTCAAGATTAGGAATATAAAACCAGTGGCTCAAGCAATAGTGGCTGCATACATCTGTCATATACAAGCTATGGTCTAAGACTATACTCATATAGTATACTAACTCTTAGTATACTAACTCATACTAACTCTTTGTTATGAAGGGGAAACGACCATACACGAGCCTTCTTAATATCTCTGCTTTTAAGAGTTTGGTAATGCTCCAAAGTAGAGTTTCAAAATAAAACCTTTATATTTCAAACATATGTGCGTGCACAAGACTCACGTAGTTCATGCAAAGTAGGATTATAAGTATGAGTTGTATGCATGAGTCAGTCAAGTAGTAGTAGATCTGGAAAGACTAGTTGACTTTCACGACACTGTATTTTAATTATGCACTCACTACAGATGTGGTAATAGATAATGGTAATAGACTGTCTTAGTAGGCATTTGCACTGTCTCTACTAGAATAAATGCACTGAAACTGAAATTATTTTTATTAAAAAAGTAAAATCTTCTTTTAATCCACATTTGGATGAAATAAATGCTCACATCTAATAAAAATAAAGTAAAATGATTTGATAAAGACCAAAACATTATGAGGTTCTTTTGAACACCAGCTATTCTGCTTTGCTGCCTCTCCCCTTTCACGTCAGTCTGTGAGATTCATGTGATAATAACTCTGTAGACATGCTGTACATGACTTCACTTTCAGTGAAAACACCTTACATACCATTTTTTTAAAAGCTTTATCCTGGGTGGAGCTAACTGGAATGAAAGTTGTGTTACTGTCTGTCTTGCTGCCGCCGTCATTTTTGTCTTTATCTCCACCACGCTGCATGCCATCTTTTTCCTTTTTCCTCCAGTTCATGAGTGTGTGAGCATAAGCGAGTCTGTGGGTGTTTTCCAGAAATCATCTTTTTGTTTTAGAAACCAACTTAACAGTTTTTAATGTGGTGAATTATCGGCTTTGTATTTGTTTTTGTTTGAGTCAAAATATTTCAGTATCCAGGACATGGACTCAGTCAGTGGAACGAAACTTTGCGGAGCTGTTTGCATAACGAGTCTGAGCTTTTTCAATGACAAAGCTGTCATTGCACACCTGAAGCATTAATACAAAGCTTGTGTTCCTGTCTAGTTTATATTAGAGCCAAGCCAGTATGTCTTGATTGGGGATAAAATAGTGCATACACAGCACCAGGTATGCTTATATAATATGTGGATCCAGAAACTTTAGCAGACCCATTGGTTTTTGTACAATGACACAATGTTTGTATAACCCCAGCCTAAAAGAAAGCTGGGACACAGTTTAAAGTTTAAATAGAACCAGAAAGCAACGATCTGCAAATAATATAAATCTATTCTTTATTAACAATAGAAAACATAAAATATATCAAATCTTTAATGTTGAAACAAGAAAAAAATTATCTCATTTTGAATTTAACGGCAGCAACAAGTTTCAAAACTAAAAGGACAGGGCAACAAAAGCCTAGAAGTAAATGTTACTGATAAGCAGCGCCTGGTGGATAATTTTGCAAATAAATAGGTTAATTGGCAACAGGTTAGTAACTTGATTGGGTCTAAAAAGAACATCTTAGGGAGGCAGAGTTTCTCAAGGTGGGCAGAGGTTCACCATTCTGTACAAAGATTGGGCCCAGACATTGTGGCATCATTTCTGAATAATGTTCATCAATGTAAAATTGTGAAGAGTTTGTCATTGTTTGCAGTTCATAGCGTTAAAAAAAGGTTCAGAGAATCTGGATAAATATTTGCACAAGGAGACAAGGCAAAAAAAACAACATACTGAATGCCTGTGATGTTCAGGCCCTCAGGCAGCATTGCATTAAAAACACACACGATTCTGTCGTGTAAGTCACTACATGGGATGGGAGACATTTTCAGAAATCATTGTCTGTCCATTCACAAATGCAAGTTAAAGCCATATGTGAACATGATCCAGAAATGCTGTCATCTTCTCTGGGCCAAAGCTTATTCAGAATAGGCTGAAGTAAAGTGGAACGGTTTTCTGTGGTCTTTGAAATTTTCAGTGGAAAACATGGAAACCATGCTCTCGAGACCAAAGTGGAAAGGATTCATCCGGCTTGTTATGAGCGCTCAGTATAAAAGTCCACATCTCTCATGGCATTGGGAGTGTATTAATGCCTATGGGATTGGTAGTTAGCACATCTGCTCCCATCCAATGACCTGTTTTTTTAGGGAAGGCCCCGCATATTTCAGCAAGACAATGCAAAAACGCATAATGCAGCTATTAAAACAGCATGACCTCATACAAGAAGAGGTGGTGAGCTGGCCGGTCTTCATTCCAGAGTTTTAACCAAATAAAAACATTTGGATGACACCAAAAAATGACAAAGAAAATCATGAAAAACATTTTACATAGCATCCCAACTTTTTTGGAATTGGGGTTGCATGACTGCTATAAATATTAATGTATTCCTCTGCCAGTTAAATAAACGAGGAGCTTGTGACTGAGTGACAGAGAAGTGGAGAGTTTTTAAGTACTTGTTTTTTAAATTATTTTTATTATTATTTATCCCCATATATGTGTTTCCATTTGCGGTTTTTGTCTTATTTGGTGTTAATGTCTGTTTTTTTAGTACAGTACTTGGAAGATTTTCTCCTATGGGAGAAAATACAGTAACCCTATCTTATCTTGTCTCCCATTTGTTATGGCCATGTGGCCCAGTTTGTAAGAGTCGTCCTCTGTGATCTTTCAGGCCTTTTGGTGTTGTTAAGTTGGACAGTAAATAAATTCTCTTCTAAGAATGATCTCTCATAAAGCTTTTGTTATATATCCGACAGGTTTATTTTGGTTTTCCTAACGATGGCTTCCTTCTCTTGCGTTGACATATCCTTGGACCTTGTTTGGAGACTTCCAGTAAACAGCTACCAAATGTTTGTTCTATACTTGGAATCTTTTAATGATAAACAGCAGAACTCAGCAGGTCATGGAGCCCTTTGTCAGTCAGTTATCTAAATAATTTGGAGGACTTTGTTATTGTCCTAACACTTTAAGACCTAACTGTATCTTATTGTAGAATTTAGCAACCCAGTAGTCAATGAAGGGATTGGAATTAGAGCTAGTTTTCTGAAGTGTAACTGATTGATGTTATCTCATACGAAGATAATATTAAATAATAAAAATAATAACAACATAGTCATCAGAAAGCATTGCAGCATAAGTGAAAATCTGCTACTTTTCAGCTGCTCCATCACTGACAAGGGGGCGCCACAGCGGGTAGCACTGCATATTTGATTTGGCAGATGTATACGCTGGATATTACATTTGTTTTTTCGCCAAATTATTTAAAATTGCTGAGTCTGCATCAAATTATCAATAACCTTTGTCCAAAAATTCACTCCCTGTACGGAAATCCTTGAAAATTGCTTTCCTCCATACTAAAATGTATGCACATGTTCTTAAACCATTGATCCAAATTTTGTTGAAATCTGTTTGACAGTTATAATAGAGTGTGGAGGTGGAACGTAGAAGTAAAGTGTATAAATCATCTGACCCATATATAAGAAACAAGCATGGTCGTAATAGCCTTAGTTTAATTATAGCCATGACACACACAACAAACATGTGGTTCCTGTCTGTCTCTCACATAGTGACTCTCCAACGAAGGCAAAAAAAAAAAAAAATGCAACCAGCAAACAAAAACACTTAAATCCCAACTTTATGCTTGAGAACTGCTGGTGAACAGGATGTTATGTAACATTTCAGAGCTGTTGTTCATCACTAAACATCGCTAGATCACATCATTAATCCACAGGAAGGAAACTAGTTTGGTGGCTCAGACCAGTTTCAGCAGATATGTGAAAGGTACAATTATTCTAACACATAGTCAAAGAGGACCAGTTCATATTCCACTTAATTAAAAAAAAGAATAGTTAATAATGACGTACGTTAGAAAAAATATTTTCCCAAACCTTAAAAATTTAACACGTAGGAACAAACTAAATCTCACTGAAATGACCTTTTCTCCTTCAAAGACTTGGGAAGTGAAACAACACCAGATGTGGTGCAAAAAAAATGACTGCAATACGGCCCCAGCTGTGTGTATATAACGCCCAAAAGATCAGTCTTACCAGAAGACCTTCATGTTTTTTGATGATGCTTGGATGTATATAGTTGGATAGAGTGGGAGACAACTCATTCAATGTGAGAATGAGTGGAAAAATCAGGGGAGGCCAAGAACACGTTAAACTGAACTCAGCTTTGCTCACACACACACATCAGCACAGAGACAGACTTATTTTTATGCTGCTGAGACGCTGTAAAACACACACTTACGTTTCCTAATAAAATACACGCCTGCTGCTCCACTGGATGCCAGGAGTGAGTAGTGGGCGTTGTGAGCTGAAGTGGTTTTCAACGGGCTTCAGAGACTGAAAGAAGACTCTGACTTTAAGGCTTTGACTTAAGAAGCATAAGAAACCATGTGTGCAGTATGCATGCACACACACACACACATAGACACACACTTACATACACACACCTTGCATAATCTTTGCACACATTTTAATCAGTGTTTGAACCCTCCTGTTTACGTTGCTACGGTTACAACACCAACACTGCTCCTGGTCGTTTCCAGGGTTGAAAGCAGCAGACACACCTTCCTTTGATTCCTCGGGTGAAAGCGCTTCAGCCAGTTCATTTCACTCGGTATGGATGTTTTGACAAGTGCGCCTCTGTGCAGGAGCCAGTGGGCTGCACTTCTGTGTAAAACATCAGGAAATTATGAAAAATGTAGACACACACTTGTGGCGCATATGGTTGGATTTAAACCCTTGGGGTACAGGTGGATCCTGCCGTTACTTATGTGTGCACGTGGTAAAAAGCCTTGCTTGAGTCCAAAATGTGATATTAGCTTAAAGTTATATACAGAATAATGCCACAGTTATACCCTGTATAAGTATTTAGTAACAATTTTACTACTCAAAACTGGAGGACGGACATTTTTGAGAATGTATTAACGCAGTAAACCACACAGCAAGCTGTATAACTTGAATTAATTGCATTAAAAATGTTCCAAAAGGCACTTACGTCCACAAAATGAAACAGCTTGCAGCGATGTGGCGGCCAAAGAGTGAAGAAAGCCAATCGCATTCACTGACTTTAAGTGAAATAATTGCAAAGTGAGTGGGTCCTTGACCCGAGTATGAAGGAGAACACAGAATAGCACTGACTGACATATGACACAGCAGTAAATGTATTAGAGGTTACCTAGGCAACCATCAGCCACAAAGTGATGCTTGACGATGGAACAGCTTCCTGTGTGGACAGGGTTTAATACCACAATTGTTGCTGAGACTCCCAGTTTTGTCCAGAACAGATTAACAGAGGTGAAGCCAAGCAGACATCCATCAACCACAGCTCCTAATAATGCTAAGTCTAAAGGAACTACCCGACTTTGGAGCTGGCCTCAAGTGGCCAGTAGAGGAACTGCAGTTTTTGGAGCTTCTGAGCTAGCTTTATTTTTCAGCCCCTGAGGTTGCTGCTTGGTAAAGAATTAAGAAATTTTAAATCCGAATTTGACCCGGATAAATATTTTTTTAAAAAGGATTTAAAAATTAGGAAAATGCATGATAAAAAGACTGAACAAAAAAAAAAAACTTATAGTAAAGAAAACTTATTTCTTCCAGCATCTTTGTACTCTGCACCATTGTACATATAAATATACTATACATGTTACTATTGTCTGTGTCATGTCGCTGTCTGAACCAGAGCCCAGTTCCTTGTATGTGTACACATACTTTACCAGTAAAGCTCAAAGAAATGAGCAAAACCAAAAATCTGACTGATATAAATGCAGGCAGTAAGAAACTTTGATAAGCAATACAAAAAATGATGAGCAAGTGATTAAATAAAGATGATACCAAATAAAGACAGAGATGAACAAAACAATGAAACACTTTAAATAAGCTCTGATTTTTAACTGTAATGAGAGAAGAAAACTGTAGTCTCCTGACCTCTGCTTCTTCTGCTGGTTGAATCAGAGACGATGGCTGCTTTTTTACTACAGAGGATTTTTTTTTTAAAAGTACATTTATTGGCGTTTATACTCAAGCATCTCACCACAACTAATCAAGTGCAAGTTTCACTAAACGAGCAGAATGTTGCTGTTTCTGTGTTCTGCTACTGAATGTTTTGACAGAGTTTGACCCCGGCTTCAGGTTCATGACACAGTCTGGGTTTTCAGCCTCTATCTTGATGCTGTTTTGGAAACAAAAAGTGGATTAAAATAACTTTTTCATATGTTGGCCAAAAACTTATTTTGGCATCAATCTCCTCAGTTACAGCCACATAAACATATCTGTTTCCGTCCTTCCTTAATTAACTTGATACACAACCTCAGAATGATCTAAGCGCCCTAAATCTGAGCAAAAGCATCTGCTCTCATCCCATGTGATGCTGACCGTGGACAAAGTGTGTGGGATTGCACTAAGGCCAGTCTGTTCTCAGGGAGCATTTTATCCTTTGTTGTTGTTGTGCGATCAGACCAAAACATAGCAACAGCTGGGCTGTGTTCAGCTGCACAGGGCTGCATGGAGAAGTCTTCACTAGTGTGACAGGATTATGTGATAGAAACATGCTGTGCTCATGGGTAGCCAAATATTAAATAACACTACTGTCCTGTGTTTGAGGGGCCGGGCTAAGCACTGTTGTCATGCTGCCATGGTGACAGTAACCATGCACAGGGTAATGTTTACAGAATGTTTAGCATATCACAAAGCAACACATAGAGTGAATCAGTGTGTGTGCGCTTGTGTGTGTGAGTGTGCTGGTATTACGAGACTGAGGACTTTTGTAACTGGTAGGTTTCAGAATTGCTTTGAGAGTGTGTGTGTGTGTGTGTGTGTGTGCTTTACTTTGTGTATTTGATTAACAAAACTGAAGGCGATTGGTCATATTGTCAAAGGATGAAGTGTGGAATTGGCTCTGCCTAACAACGCTGCTTTGTCCCACTGAAGAACCAAATATTATAATTATACAGCAACATTTCTGAGAGTGATTAAGAAACTTTAATGTGCGCTATTACATACAGTATAAAGTAGCATGCACAGTAATTTACTCCAGATGTAAATGAACCAAACTGAAACTCCTCACTGAGAAGGGCTGAGAAGAGATGCCATCTTTCTTGATGGGATTTCAAAATGAAAGCCCCCTGTCTGCATGCATTATAATATGGTAAAAATACAAGCCACAAAGAATATTTTATACAGCACTTCGAATGGTCGGTAAGACTAGAAAAGTGCATTATAAATGCAGTCCATTTAAAGTTTAGGTTATGTCTTGTAACCTTTAGTGTGTTGTACTTTTTAAACTCCTTGTGGTCTAGTTTAGAAATTAAAGTTACCAAAGCAAGAGGCAAACTAATGGGAAAACATCATTTTCTGTCTTAGCTGTCAGCGCGTCATTTGACTGAAATGCATTTGCATCTGAAACGGTGGATGTATGGTTGGACTTATTAAAATTTTGCTCTTAGATAATCAGATAATGTTGAACTCCATAAAAACTTCAGTGGTTGTATATTTACTGCAGAACATATTCACAAGATGATATTAACTTCTATGCACGCTTTATAGATGGCATTGTAGATCTTTGTATACACAACTGGAAATATACACTCACCAGTCGCTTTTTTAGGTACAGCTGTTCAGCTTGGCAATGCAGTCATCTAGTTAGCCAATCACATCGCAGCAACTGCATGTAGGCATGTAGACATAGTCAAGACAGCCTGCTGAAGTTCAAGCCAAGCGTCAGAATGCGGAAGAAATGGGATTTATGGGACTTTGACCATGGTATGGTTGTTTGTACCAGATAGGCTGGTCTGGGTATTTCACTGTTGATCTATTAGGATTTTCCCACACACCCTTCTCTGATAATGGTCCAAAAAAGAGAAAATATCCAGTTAGAAGCAGTTCTCTGAGTGAAAGGGTGGTGTTGATGCTAGAGATCAGAGGAGAATGGGCAGAAGGTTTGGGGCAAGGAAGGCAGCAGCAGCAGCAACTCTAATAGCCACTTGTTACAACCAAGGTATGGAGAAGAGGATCTATGAAGGCACAACATATCGAGTCTTCCTGTCAGCTGAGAAAAGCAAACTTGCATGTGCTCACCAAAATTGGACAACAGAAGATTAGAAAAAAATGCTACCTGGCATGATGATTCTTTATTTATGCTGCGATATTTACATGGTAGGGTCAGAATTTGGCACAAATAGCATGATAGCATGGATCCACAGCTCAAGCTACTGCTAGTGGTATTATGATGTGGAGGATATTTTCTTGACATATTTTGGGCCCCTTAACACCAAATGAGCATCATTTAAACACCACAGCCTATCTGTGTGTTATTGCTGACCATGCCCATCCCTTTAGGACCACAGTGTACCCATCATCTGATGACTGTTTCCAGCAGGGTTATGTACCATGTCATAAAGTTAGACTCAAACAGACAATGGATTCACTGTATTCAAATAGCCCCCACAGTCACCAGATCACAGACCAGCAGAGTAGCTTTGGAATGTGGTGAAAGAGGAGACTGACTTCATAAATGCCCAGCCGATAAATCTGTGTGATACTGTTATGTCAATATAGACCAAAATGTCCAGGGACGCTCCCGGCACCTTGTTGAATCTATGCAGTAAAAACTGAAACCGCCCTAAAGTCAAAAAGGGTCCAACCTGTACCTAATGAAGTGGCAGGCATGGGTGGATAGGGCTATTAAAGCCAAACTAGAAAGGTTCCAGGCCTTTTGTATCTCATGCTATGAATAGAACACAATACTGCGTTGTCTATGAATCTGACCGTGTGGAAAACTTTTTTGTGAACTAGTGAAACTTCCTCACATTCACACACTATAAATCACAATGTACCTTCCTCTAGTTCTTCGATCATTTGAAACAATGATACAAACGTGCATACAGTCTCACTCTCTGAATGACTTGTGCAGCACTGAAACCGAAGCTACTGAAGAGTCCCTGATATGATAACAACATTTCAGATCTGGCTTCCCACTGGTCTCACAGAGATCAAACATGATGACTTAGACCTTTTCAAAGTGATTTAGTAGCGATGTGAGTGATTTATTGGCTTATTACAGACCACAGATTAACAAAGCACTGAACAAAGTGCTGAAACTCGGGAATGAATGTCTCGATCTCCTTCTGTACCTAAATAAGTGAACTTAAATTTTTTTATTCTTTTTTTTCTTTTCTTTTTTTGTACAGATGTAATTTACCCGACATCTGTTTTAAATCAACAGGAAAATTGAATGGGTAGATCCACAGACGACGCCTTCAGTTCAGCTTTTTATAGCCACTGTAAACCAATACATTAACTACTGTACAGTATGCACATTGATAAGTAATATCTATTTGACAAGACATAAGACATTTCCTCCAACAGACGACGCCATTTTCTGCTGTAACTATCTCTTCTGTGCACTCTTCCAGAGTTTGATAAAACTGATAGCGGTTAATGCAGCTTTTATTTGGTTTAATCTGTTCTAGGTTTGCTGATTGTGTCCCATTTGAGGGGATGAAATCATCCCCCACATGATTGCATCCCCTTAAATCATAACTTTTATTGCCACGTGCACCACTAGCATGCGGTGCGCTGTATTTCTCCTGGTTTATTGCCCCTTTGTTAAATGGGACAGCAGTTAATTTGACGCAAGGCTTCGTTTCAAACTAACTTCAACTACACCGTGATGTTTTCAGGAAGAGTAAAAAATGGAACGTTTTTTGAGAATAAACATATGACGAGTCTCAAAATGATTAGAAGTAATGTCATCCAGATGTGTACAGTTGTAACCTGAATTTTCCTTCATCAGTTTCTTCATCAGTTACATCAGTTTCCCAGAGAGCCTTTTTACCATGCTCGTCTCCTACTGTTGCAAATTTGTTTGTGCATTTGTTCACATTGCACCATATATATGTATATTTGTGAGTCAGTTGCATCGGCATGACAACACAAACGCTTAGAGTTGATTTAAGTGTCATTGAGTGTAATTGCAGAGTCACTGACAGTAATTAGGTAGCACACCAAGCTCACCAACGCCTATAATAGAGTGTAGAGAGACAACCAGTCTCTTATTTCACACTGAACTGAAGGACTGTTTTAATAGCAGCCTGTCAGTAAGGCTGTTATCTGTTTTCCAGAGGTTGCATTATGAGGTGTACAGCCTGGTTGAAATGTTAGATTTAGAGCAGCATGAGTGCACAGAAGCAGTTAAGACATGGCAAAGAGAATTGCGTGGGGATTTTCACAACTGAAACTGCATGCACATAAGCACACAAGCACATGTGGTAAATTTTAAACAGTCAACATGAAGCATTTCTTGAAGGAAACAACATTTATTTTTATATGTAAACACAGATCATAAGTCATTAGAACTACTAGTACTACTAAAAATAATAACGGGAAGAAGAAGACAACTGATTTGTTTTAAGATGAACAATTTTTTTCAGTATTAATATCTGAATTGTGGCTCCATTTATCTTTTGATTAGGGTTTTAGTTAATATTGGGTGTAATTAAATATGTTCAGGTTTACTCTGCAAATTTTTCAATACCTGTTGCCATTTAATTTCACCTTCCATGTGAAGAAGTCATCTGAGACCCTCACTCACAGACTGCGCACACATACACTCACAGGCCTCTTTGTTAGATATCTAATCAGCCAACGACATGGCAGAAACTCATCATTTGCCTGCAGACATGATGAAAATGATCTGCGGAAGTTCAAACAAAGCATCAGAAAGGAACAAAGCTAATTTAAGTCACTTTGAATGCGGCATGGTTGTTGGTGCCAGAAGGGCCAGTCTGAGTATTTCAGGAATTGCTGATCTACTGGGATTTTCCCACACTACCATCTCTCGTGTGTACAGTGAGCATGGCCAAAATAAGAGAAAATATCCAGCGAGCAGCACTTCGTTGAGTGAAAATGACTTGTTGATGCCAGAGATCAGAGGAGAATGGTCAGGCGACGTCAAGCTGACAGGAAGGCAACTGTGACTCAAAAAAACACACTCGATACAACCCAGATATGCAGAAGAGCATTAAGTCAAACACAATACGCTGAACTTTGAAGCACAGGGTGCCGTTCTTGTCAGCTAAGAACAGGAAATTGAACCTACAATTCACTTTGACTCACCAAAATTGGACAATAGAAGATTGGAAAAACCTTGGCTGGTCTGATGAGTCTCACTTCTACTGAGACATTCAGAGAGTCGGGACAGAATTAGGCAAAAACTACACAAAAGCATCAAGAGTATGAACAGTTCAGACAGCTGCTGGTGGTGTAATGTTGTGGAGCTCTTAGTACCAACAGAGCATTATTAAAATATTACAGTCTACCTGAGTGTTATGAACGCAATGTCTTCTGATAGTGCCTTCCAGCAGGATAAATCGAGTGCCACAAAGCTCAGATCATTGCCTCCACGGCCATCAGATTTCAATCCAATAGAGCACCTTTGGGATGTGTTGAGCATCATGGATTTGTAGCCAAAATTTCTGAGGAATGTTTCCAGGACTGTCTTGTATTTGTGACATGAAGAATTAAGGCAGAGTCCAACCCTGTGCAGAAAGGTGTACCTAATAAAGAGTCCACTGGCTGTATATTAAGCATCAAGAACAACTCCGCTCATAGAGTTCACTCTGTCTTGAATGGAATCCTCATTTTTCCCAACAAACTGCACAACAATAGAAAAATGCAAAAGTCTGCTAAGGGCATCGGACCCTGTTGTTGTCCAAAAACATATCCGCACTGTTGCACAATGCAACGATTTTATTTTTATTCTTTGAACTCCTGAAAAACAACAGTGCTACTGATTTACACTGGAGAAAATATACTGTCTCACTGTTTTAGGAAGAGAGAACCTTTTTAAGATACATTTTATAGACTTCAAGTAAGTGAGTCTGGGTTGGGACTAAGTGTGACAGACAGGAGAGGCGAGATGAAAAGTGCTGAGAGATGAACTAATGCAATGTTGAGTTTGGCATCCCATGAGATTTGTTTTTCAGCCTGGCAGCGTGTGCTCACCTAAAGCAAATATATCAAACAATGACAGCTTTTTGTGTCAAAGCCCAGTTATGTAATATATGGTGCAGAGCCAAAAAAACATCCATTGCGAGCAGAAATAAGGAAATGTGCACACCGAAGAAAAACAGTGTTAGTGCTGATGTTCGTGTTTGAAAAGAGGATGAATGCAGAAAACTGTCAAGGCTTAAAGTCACGTCTTAAGTCGTGTCCTGGACAAATATTTTGAGTTGTATTACAAAATATGTATTTTGTGTTTGTTTGTTTGTTTTCTGCAGTTGTGTAAATACACTTTTTCCTTTGTGCACAAACGTGGCTTTAAGATAGTGCGCTGACAGCTCATACACAATAATTATGTTTGAATGTGTTTAATGAAAGAAACATTTGTGCCCAGGTCGTAAACCCACACAAGCATGCACAGACTCATTATCTCCCATAAACATGAACAATGGGCCATGAGGCATGCTTACCACACATAGTCATGTTCCATCACTTCAGAGGAGGAAATGCATTAAATTCCCCCAACCCCAACCCTTAGGCTTTGATCATATATTTTTCTTATGTTTCTAGTCCCCAAAAGTTGAGTCCCCTCAATGCGACTGAATAAACAAATAAAAGCACTAATAACATTAATCTGACGCAAACAAAGGCACACAGAGTTCAAACAGTCAAGCAGTCAGGTAAGAATACAAGACGCAGTGGGGTCCTCTCCATCACTAAGGCAACAAACACAATGACGCAACTATGAAGTCATCAAATAAATCCATCGTGCATGGCCTCCGGGTGTTTATCGTAACCACAGGAATTGCGGGGATTTTATAGGCATCGAGTGAAATCTGGCATGGCTCCAATATTCAGAAGGAGGAGACAAAGAGAGGATTTTTCAGACGAGTTTATTGTATGAGAATACATGAATGCAGACACGCTTGTCCACTTTCACAGTGCATAAATGTCACAACACAGGAATATAAATGCTTTACATGCCCTTTAGGGAGAGACAGCGGAGGTAGAGTTTGGAGCAGAGAGGATGTGATTCAACCTGGCAGCACAAACCTTCTTATGAAGGTTTATATGAACTGCAATACTCCAACTACAAAAAGACTAAACTCTGAATAAGACTTGGCTGCTTCTAGTCATGCTATCGAGGTGAACTGAAGAAAACTTTCAGACTTGTATTCACTGAAAAAAAATGTTTAAAATTTCTTAACAACATAAAATATTTTTGATAAGATCATCAGCGATTACATTTGCTTGGGTGTTCGACACTCATAGTTCAGCTAATCTGCTTTCTGAGGGCATTACGGGTGTTTGGTCAGATCTGGCTGATGGTGGCTTGGCAACACAGACAAACAACACAACAAATGTAGTGATTTGACTGCAAAAAACTCAATTGCAACACGTCTGATTTGCGCAACCACTTCTTGTTGTTCCTTCAAAATGAAGAAAAAAAAAGAAAGATAAACTGGCTTATCGACATTAACTGAGAAAACACATTTTCAGAATAGGGAAATCGGACATTTCAAGGACACAAGCAGCCGTTACTCTCCGCAGGGTACACCACAAAGCTGCGCAGGCTGCAGTAAGGCGTAGCAGTAGTTCAGCTAAATGCTGAAATTAATAACAAAGCAATGAAAAATGCAGATCTCTTGGTGGCGCAGAACTAAAGGTCAGTGAATGTTGTGCTGCATCCATCTTGTCTAAAATACTTAACCTTTTCATGCATGAATTATGACAACCTCAATCAGGATTTTTTCTTTTAGCATTTTTAGTAATCTTTAGGCATGAAAGGATGAATAAAAATACTTGAGAAAACAATGCTGATTGAGGTTGTCATAATTCATGCATGACAGGGTTTAATAACAATAATTACAATGAAACACGTCATACATCTATAGTAACATTGAACAACCAGTGGGTGGCAGGGTATGCAGTGACACATCAGTGTCCAATGCAGAGGTTTATGTGCAAGTATACCACCAACATGACACAAATACAAGAAAACAGCCTTTGAATAGCTGTCCACTGTAGTGACCACTATGCGTGAAAGGGTTAATTTGATATGCTTGTCTTTGAGGTGTCGTTAGTATTATAGAACCAATACAGGAGAATCCCCATAGCTCATTTAAATCAGAATCTTTAGTTGGATCATTGCAGTTCATGTAAATCATAAGATGCAAAGACATGCAGGCTTTTGCTCAGATGTTTGCGTTTACATATTATTTAGCTGTAGGTACTGGAGTGTGGGAAAGTAAATGTAAGTAGTGAACACAAGATTATTACTCAGTAATCGATACAAAGCACTTTTGAACAAAAATCAGAAATTTTACACAGATCAAACTGAGTTTTTGGCAACAATATATCAGCTTTCCAAGAACAAACAAAACAAAACAAAAGCATTTTCACAGAATCAGCAACAGTTTTACACGAGCTGTACCAATTTTACCACCACTTTAACATGATTTTATATAGAGACACATTATTGTGTGATGAAAGTCAACTGAGGCACAGAGGTAAGAATATGAACAGAGCTACAGTATATCCTCACAGTGTGGCAAAATACAGTAAAGTCCATTTAGAAATCCTCTGAACATAATAGAAAGCTGTTTAAATAAGATGAATAAGTCAACGCTCCCCTATTTCTACCAATCAAGAACACAATGTCCCATAAAATGTGCGACAGGAACACTGATGAATGTACAGCAGAGCAGCAAGAGCAGATTTACAGTGCAAGAAAATCTCAGTACACAGCATGGTGTATGCACATCATCATTAAGCCATAATGTAAGCCAACACAAAGCAAGCAGAGGGACTTACAATCATTTAGATTCATTATTTATCTTGTTAAAGGACATATTAATGATATAACTGCCATTACCAGCACTGTTGCATCATGGGTAAAAAACCAACCAACATTGTGCATCAGTATGTGTTTTTAGATCAACAGGATGGAAACAAAAACTGGGTAAAAAGTAAAATCTGATTTATTAAACATTAATGAATGTAAACATTTCGAAATCTTAGAGTGGCACGACATGTAATGCTGGTTTGGTGCTTTTGCAGCACCGTGGGTCTCTCAAAGGTTTTTACATTTAAAGAAACACTTTGATATTTTGAGAAAATAGATAAAAGGATTTTTTACCAATGTCACTTCTTAAAAAGCTCTTGAACAGCAAAAAAATACTTGTGGTTGAATAGGTCCTTATTTTTATTTTAGTTCAGTCGTTTAGTTATATTTTTTTTGATGAACCAAAACATGTATTAACCTTTAAATATTTTTGTGGTTTTTTTTTAAATTGGGCAGGTTGTTTTACCCTTTCCTGTATTAGCGCTAAGCTAAGCCAACAGTTTACATCTTCCCCTATTATTAGGCCACCAGAAAGTCAAACTATTCCTCTGAAGACATGATGCTATGGGTAAAGGCAGACAGCTCACTGGTTTACACTTAAGTTATTCTTCTGCAGTGAATCTATGCAGACACTACGATGTAGCGTACACAAGTTGCCCACATGGTTTTCCAGCATTTACACCTGCCCTTGCATCAGTGTGTCATATAATTACATTGCTGGGGAGGTGCACATCAGGTTATTGTGCATGGTTTCTGGTTATGATGCACCTATGATGTAGATTTAAGACAGAAAAATAAACAAGCTGTGAGATATAGGCATGTCTTGTTTTAAAATTGGTTTTCTCATTGTTTATTCTAACCTCTAATTGGAAGCATACCCTCCAAAACAAAGAGTGGTATCTGTTGTAGGATGTCAAAGCACCCCCAAAGTCAAAATTAAAATTTCTTCATTGCAGTTTACTTCTACATAAAAAAGGAAGGAAAACCAAGCTTTCTGACTATAAACACCTTATTTCTGCATTTTCATTTGATTTTTCTTCCCTTTTTTTTTCTCCCTACTTTCCATAGCATGTTTAATTCAAAGCAGCATTACTCCTGTGTGCTTTTAATCTGTATTATTCTTAAAGAAAGATTAATAAAAAGTCTGAGCAAATTAAATGTCTGTGTAAAAAAATATAGTTGTATGGATTAGGACAGCTATATACCAGCGAAAGGAAATCTGTCCAAGAACCTCCACTCTGTCCAGCAAAGTAGAGAGAAATAATAATTAAAAAACAGATACAGTACCAATACTTTCCCCATCACCAATCTCCTCCTAAAAGAGACGCAGGCACACAAAAAAAGAGGAAACCTTCAGGCTGAATAATGCACCTCTACGTGACGATTTTTCAGCACCTGGTAACACGGTGAGATGAAACCACTTCCTGTCAAGTCATAACCAGACAGGACAAAAAGCTGAACGCAAACATCAAAAGCGAGCAGATAGAGAAGATGGTGTTTCTGTGGGTGAGAACCTTCTGAGCAACACGATGCAATCAGCACTTTAAAACTAGTCCCACGACATTATGCAACAATCCTCCACTCAGGTTCTCTGCTTGAAAAACATTTTCACATTTTCTTGTGGACGAAAAGCTTCTGTTGTGCTAAAATTCTTCTTTTTTATATAAACTTGAACAGATTTGTCTGTTTAATGCAAATATACACAGGATAGACAGTATATACTGCAAGGACAAAAAACTGTTACATTCACTTCCCCCCCACCCCCCAAAAAATGGACTGCTCCACTTGATGTAATATAAAGTGTATTACAGAAAAATCTTTAGTAGCATTAAAGACTAAGGCCAAACAAAAATAATAACACGTGACCCTGAGCTGGTGCATGGCCGTTCAGATGGTGTTGAGTTAAAGAAGCTACGGATAGAATTGAAACAAACTAAAGGACCACACACGATACTTAAATAACATATTGTGCATGTAGATTTTCTACCTTGTGTATTTCTGTGTGCAGCATCCTAAATTCACACTTGCGTTTAAACAGGCCAAAGGCAACTGCTGCAGGTTCAGGCAGCTGGATAAGGGACCCCAAGAGTCTATGTTTGTAAGTGTGTGTGAGAGAGACATAATTTGGAGGAGAGCGACTGATGCATTCAACCCATCAAACTATTAAACCACAGTGAACCCCTCTCCTCCCTTTTCCCTCTTGCTGTTGCCCCAGTCCATCCACATGCAGGAGGCCCTGGTGAGTCGTTGACTTCAGGACTTCCGCTGACCGCTCCACCCCCCCATTCTGAGGGAGGCTATGTGGGGTGAGCCTGTCACGTCCGCAGCTTCAGGATGACTGTCGCCAGGATGAGGAAGAAAGTGTTCCAGCCCAGGGTAACAGCGAAGCCTCGCCACACCATCATCCGAGACAGACCCCAGCCTGATGGGAAGATTTATATCTACAATTACTACATAGATTAAAAAACAAAAGAAAAAACAAGCAAAGAGTGGACACAGAAAAAGACAAGGTCGACGATTTCAGCACCAGATTTATGCAAACTGTGATCAAAAAGTTCTGAGACTGCACCTACAAGAAAGCAGAAACTCTACCCCCTCACTTCAAGGTTGTCTCTATATGCACTTATGTGTATTTCCCTGAGCTCGTGCCAATTTAAGATTTCTTTCTAACCACCCTTTTATTTGTGATTTGTGCAGAGAGCAAGCATCAGCTTCTGTACCCATTTGACTCTTCATGTTGAGGACCATCAATGGGAGCTGGGCTGCAACTCAGAGACGTGTCAGGCATGTCAGATCAATTGTGCAAAAAAGGAGCATGCTTTTACATTTTTTGTTAGATATATTTACAGTGTTGTGCACTGTGACACTGTCCAATGGGTCAGACTGCCAGTGGGAAGCTCTAATGTAACCTGTGTGTGACCTTTGATGAAATTCCCCCAAACTGTGGTATGCATCACCCACCCGGCTTAACAGATTGATCCCTGCAACTTCTTCCGACAAAATAAATACAGGTTGAAGGTTGTTGTTTTGCAAACGCACACCTGCAAGTGGTCAGAGTGGACACGTAGAGATCAAAGACAGGGCAAGACTGCTGAAAGAGACCCCGGTGTTTCAATAAAAATCAGGGACAAATTTTGCTTTTTTTTTAATAGCCGACAGTCTCTGAAGAATTTTATAGTTTTCCAAGACTTTAGTAAACTAACCCTTTATATCAATAAGAATAAGAAAGGGTTTACAAAAAGTGGACACAACGTGATGTGATTTAGAAATTTGTAACTTGTGTCTCTTTTTTTCTGTCTATTAAAAAATTATCAATCAAAAAAAAAAAAGAACTAAAGTGACTCACAGATGTAGCTTCAACTCATTTAAAGCTGACCTACTGTTAAATTTTCATGTCTGCTGGACTCTGTTAGAGTTGCTATGCATGTTTTAAAATAGACCTCAGAGCGCCCCTTAGTTTATCCTCGATTTGAAATAAGCTGTTGTAGCTCATTTTGCTTCACGCCAGTTTTCTTATAATGGGCTCCCCTTTGAAGTTGGGGAACCCAAGTGTTTCGAGCAGACTCAAATTTTATCTCACAGGGATCTCTCATATATAAGCTGACCTCAGTATCTCAAAAAGGTTTTAGTACAAGCTTCGACCCCTGGAAAAAAAAGAAAATAAAACAAAGCATAATAGATTGATCTTAAATCTGGGTCTGAGTTTATAGACAGGGACATCTTGTATGAGATTAAACAGTCATCAAGTCCAGTTAGCAAATGTGGCAGGATGAAGCTGCATTTTCCATGGTAAAAGAAAAGAAAGGTGGCAGTTCATTTCCTAAATTGAACTCTGACATTGTGGACTTGTCCCTGTGAGATTTTTTCCACCACACCTATACGATAAGGCCTTCAAACAGGAAATGGCTCCTCCGACTTCCTCTGTATCAAATAGCACAAGGGGAGCTCGTGCTGTCATCAAGTCTTATTGTTCAGAGGTCAACAGGAGGAGAAAAGATTGGAAGACAGATGAAACCACTACACCTCCTGAGAGATGAGTTACACTGGACCCAGAGCTGATTAATGATTTAGTCAACTGGCTCCGTTGTGCACAACGTAATCATCTGAGCCGTGCACACGCTGCTAACTCTTACACGCTACCAATATGCCATATGGTGCGCAGCAACAACACATGACGTTAAACTGTTGTTGTGTGTGATGTGTTCTGTGCATGAGCGTTACCTCTGTACATGATACAGCGAAGGGCTTCTGAGGCGTAGGTCTGAGGAAGGACCAGGCTAAGGTAGCGGAGAGGATACGGGATACATTCCACGGGCCAGATGATACCTACATGACAGGACAGAGAGGACAATGTGTCAGATGTGGGTAAGATATCATTTACACCTCCAGCAGGAATGCTTTGTGTCTAGATTCTGATAACAAGCAGGCTGTGAAGCATTAAAATAATCTGCCCTTTCTCTTGTTTTTTTTCCTGTTTTTTTCACATTCCAAATCAGGTTCAAAGTTCAGTCTGAGCAGCTGAAAAACTAATCTCACTTCACGGTGCATTTAGCAGCTCTTCTGCAGCAATCACTTCATCAGCACACAAATTTTGCTTTGAATTGCAGATGTTCAGAATTCCATCTTTTTCTAAGGTAGTCTGGACTCAGAGTTCAAAGATGGAAATATTGTGATATGGCTGGAAGATCCAGAGCAGAACAGCAACAGGATGAACACTGCAGTGGAGAGATTTTATTCACTGCTGTTTCCGTCCTTTTAGGCCACAGCATCAAAATAAGAAAAAGCCTTTAAAGAATTTCTTATTATTCTGTGTGGTCTGACATCACAGATGTATGCAGAGTAACTATTACATCCTCCAAAAATATCTTCAAAAATATCAGTTTCTTTACTCATGAATCATTAACTGGGACTTAATCAAAGGAATAACAAGCATGTCAAAATTATATCACAAATCTGATATGCCTCACACTGATATAAGAGCATTTTAATTTCATTGTATATTTCAGGCATGTTTTTCTTGTCTGCATGTTTTTTCACTGGATTTTGTTGTTGTTGTTTTACGTGGCCCTTGGGAAGACTAGCAACCAGTTTGTGCAACTGCAGGGCTGCTAACAAGAAGTCTGATATGATATGAAAACACTGGATGACTTAGTGTGCATAAGAAAAACCAAAATTAAAGAAAATCTGCTACAAATGATTAAACATCAGTGAGTTAGGCAGTTGGCTTTAGTCTTTGTAAGCTTATTTGCACATCAGTGTCAGCAAAGGATAAACACATTTCCCATAATGTATATATACAAAATATTACACATCCTCCTATAGCTTCTAAAGTTTTGAGCTTTTAATCCAAATAAAACCATCATTTATTTGCACTACCTACACAAATGCTTACACCCAGTTCACAACATCAAAGATGATTTAATCAGATTCTAATTCCCTGATTCAGTGATGCTCAGACTCACACCTACTGTGCTTTTTAAGGCTTTTTACACTCACAACAGTAAATCTCACTGCTTACCACTAAGGATGAGGTTGGGGTAGAAGATACCCAGAGCGGCCTGGTTGGCGCTCTGCTCGTCATCGATTGCAGATGAGATGACGAGGCCAAATGAGATGCCTGTGACACCCTGCAGGACTATCAGAATTATGACGAGCACCAAGGACCCTTCGTTAGGGTTCTGCAAAGACAGAGAGAGAGAAAGAGATGAAGAGCAGGGGTAAGAAAAAGATAAGCTTGATTAAGTTGTGGGCATTTTAAATGCAAAGCTGCAGCAGACCTAAAAGTTAAGAAAAATAGAGGGGAAGCTAGAACAAAGCAGTACTTCCAGCATCATAAACATGGGTAAGGGCCTTCCATCGAATTATTACTAAGACGGTGATGGAATTACTAAAAATCATATGGTTGGAAAAGAAAAATCTTCAACGACTAAGTGAGATAATTTTCTGCACAGTGTGAAGAAAACCTCTTTGCTAGGGTGCATAAAGATTGAACTCTGGATCAATGGGAAAAGGGAATAATCTCATATTTACGCTGTTCCGGACTGACTGGTGTATCAGCGTAAAAACAGAGGTGGATAAAGTGATGCACCTATTACGTCTACTTCCTGTGAGCCTCTCGGGGGCTGTGCTATGATCTGGGGTTGCTTCATTTTGTCAGGTCTAATTCAGCAACATTATGTACCCCAAAAATGAGGTGAGCTGACTGCCTGCATCTCATCATCAGTTCTGCTCTGCTTGGAAATAAATGTTGTAACATTGCATAAGGTCATCAAAATGATGCCACAGCTAATGTGCTGTGATTAAAGCTAAAGATGGTCAAGTATTCAATATTGTTTTAGCGAGCACAGTATTTCTTATCACAAGTAGAAAAAGCTGAATAAACACAGAGAAACTGCAGCATTACAACCAGATTTTTAAAACTTAGAAACAATGTAAGCTTTTCTTGTAAA
>NW_005187455.1:1866703-1891232 GCF_000239375.1 Pundamilia nyererei
GTTAATAAAATTATCATAAAATTATGACTTGAATCCACTGCAGGTAAAGTCTGATTTTGATGATGTAGGAAAAATGCAAATGAAGATGGTAAAAGGTCGGCGAGGGATTAACCTTCAGTATGTCAGAGCTGTTCCCTGCATGTTGAACGAAACCATATCAGAGGCCGTTTTAAAAAGCAAAGAAAATCTCCCTCACACAATGAGTTTGCAAAGAGCACAGGAAATACCACGTTTCAACCTAAAGTGTTCAACATTAAGTGACCGTGTTGTGGTCTCAGCAAAGGTTAAACAGGACTGACCCTGTGGTCTGGCTTTGCAAACACTTATTGGCATTACACTGACTGAAAGCAAACACAGAAAATCAATTAAAGAAGCAAACAGTGAGGTGACATCTGTTATACTGTGAGGTAAAAATAACAGTCAGCCTTGTTTATATAACCAAACCGTTCTTAAGGCTTCTATTTTTATCATTCATTTCCCCTGCTGACACTTTCTTCTCTGTGGACTTCATTTTTTACTGCTGCAAAGGTTCATCTGACTACGTCTGTATTTTGAGTTTCTGTGTTATTTTTCGGTTTTATTGCTTCTACCTTGAAGACGAGCAGCATCATAAGAAGCAGCAGGATGATCTGAACGCTGATGACGAACAGCTGAGAGAAGAGGTGAGCCAGCATCGTCTCCAGAGAGCTCACACCTGATAGAAACACAGAGAGACAAAATTCAATAAACTCACTAAAAGATCTTTACACATTTTACATTCACATCAATTATTTAATCAGTTACGTAATGTTGCAGTCAATTTATGGGTTCCCAGTATCTATCAAATCATAATCATAACAGAGGATAAACACAAACTGCTTCATAAACATAAACTTTTTAACTGCTCAGCTATATTATACTTTTTTTTTATTACAAACTAAGTCACATGTGATACCTGCAACTATAACACATTTTTGATATAATTACAAATACTCAATAAGAGATTACTATTAACTCATAATCCATTTCAATGCTAAAAACAGCAGTTTATAAGAAGATCAAAACAAAAGGTTCTCAGTGTGTCTGCTTGCTCAAGGACATCTGCTGAACCCTACTGTGATCTTCTTACTCCCTCTAGTGGTCAAGTCATGAATTACACTTGAAACAATCCATTGATTGGATTCTTATCACCACTATATGGTTAATACTGAACACAGACTCAGTTTATTTGATGGTTTTTCCCATTTATGTGATTCACACCAGTTCTGCAAACAATCCAAAATTGGACTTTTAGATCAGACTGTCAAATCTTGACAAGAGAAATTAAAAACATGCTTCTTATAGGTACAGCTAACATTCAGATTTAGTTGAAGCTGTTTGGCAATAAGCCACAGTTATATATATATATATATATTTTTTTTTATCAGGGTGAATAATTTCTTTTCCTTTCCCCACTTGAGTGTAGGAGTGTTTTAAAACTAGAAACCATACAGAAAGATTTGTCATTCTTCATCGTGGAAATGCACTTGCACACTCAAAACCTGCATAGAATTAATATGTACAGGTGCAACATGTGTACCACTACAGTGGTTTCTGTATTCGCGTGTGAGTGTGGGAGCAATGTTAGCTTTGACGGCTCACCTGCGACCCAGCATCTATCCAAAAGCCCCTCTTTCCTCTCCAGGACAAAGGAGAGTGCTGTCAGACCCACGGCCAGGTAGAAGGTGATACTGGAGGGATCAACGGAAGAAGAGAAGGTAGAAGTGAAATGATAAGGTGGTATGTTGTTATTATGAGCTGATGCCAAAAATTTCACAAAATTAACCAAAAGGAAATAAACACAGATGGTAAAAGGCCTGTATTTGTATTTACTAGTCCCTTCACGCACACATTCACACACTGGTGATGGCAAGCTACATTGTAGCCACAGCCACCCTGGGGCGCACTGACAGAGGCGAGGCTGCCGGACACTGGCGCCACCGGGCCCTCTGACCACCACCAGTAGGGAACGAGTGAAGTGTCTTGCCCAAGGACACAACGACTGAGACTGTCCAAGCCAGGGCTCGAACCGGCAACCTTCCGATTACAAGGCGAACTCCCAACTCTTGAGCCACAATCACCCCGACACAGGTATAGTAAGGTGTCTACTACCCTATACTTTAACCAGCACACAGTGTACTGACCTGAGCACAGCTCCAGGGGTCACAAATGTAGTAAAGTCTGTGTTTTGGCTGCCATAGATTGGCTCCTCAAACTAGCAGAAGAAATCAAGAGTGTTTATTTTACTTTATTATGCAGCATGTATAAATTCATATACATTTAAGTATTTACAGTATTCAATTACATTCAGTCGCTTCTTTCCATAAATTCTCTTACCTTTATTGGTAAGGCAACCATATATGCCATGCCACCCAGCTTATAATCCACAAATGCCTGCAGACAGAGGGCAAAACATAAGTGATGCATCTGTTTTTTTAAGAAAAAATCAGGGCTACTCTTTATCATCTTTAAGTATTTTCATTAAATATTCAAATCAGTTTAATGTTGTTTACATAATTCTAGTTCACAGTGGCTCTCCTCCGCAGACCGCTTAAAAAAGATGGGAGGTGTTTGAAAAGTTGGGTTATTTTCCAATGGCCAGCAGTAAACGCTGTCCTGATAACTTTATGGGCTCAATCAACAACCAGGCTTCTTAAGCTGTGGCTAAAAGCTCAGTGATGGCTCTTGTTCACTGAAACATGGATATTTTATGTATACAGCATAGACTTCACATCATATTTGTACCTGGAAGGCCTGGTGTAGTTTCTTCTGCACCATGAGGGCAATTTGCCGATCTAAGAATGAAAAAAAGGGAAAACATGAGAATCTTCGTCTTGTCAGAGTGATTTTTTAATGTTCACCATTCAAAATTTAAAGGGAGCATGTAAATCACACATCAGATCTTGATGAATGAAATATTCAGGTTGAAAATCTTTGCTGACATAGAGTAGAAACCAAACTTATTGACCTTTTAAGAGCTGGATTTAAAATTATACCAGAAATCAGAAATTGAAATCACAGATTGAGGCCAGCTTGTGTTATCTGTCTTAGAAGTATACATGGCCCCCACATGACATCTGGGCATACTCCTGATTAGAAGGTCTACGGTGTCCTATGAGGATCTCCTCCCTGACCTGGAGTATCAGTGAGCTCCTGGACAGTCTATGGCTGCACTGGAATGCACCAATATGTGAGGTCACATTTAGGAATTACTTGTACACTTTGGCCACATGTGTCACGGTTTGTGGAGACAGACCGTGCGGAGATGTGTGTGGTGGACCCAGGTGTGAACACAAGTGAGGATAAGGGAGTGAACTTAAACAAAAACGAGCCTTTTATTGTGGCTGATGATCACGAAAGAAACAAACGAGAATGAGGGCAGCAGAAGAGCAATAACTAAACAGAATCCTAAACTGGGAACAAACTATGAAAGCTAACTATGGCTGTGACTCTGACTATGGCGAGAAAAACAGACGACCTGACGACAAACAAAGGAAGACTGAGGACTTAAATACACACATGAGGTGATCAGGGGAAGTGGAGACACATGAGAACACAGCTGACTAGAAGAATAATGACAATACAGGGGAGAGTAACACTAACTACAATGAACAAAGAACACCAGACTCTTCCAAAATAAAACAGGAAACATGTGAAGAAGACATGACAATACAAACTTGATAACATAAGACATGCAGTCAAAACAGCCTCACAGACAAAGGGTGAGGGAAACGTAAATGAGCTTAGGTAATCTAATGAACTTGAAAATAAACCATAAACATCAAACATTACCTAAAACTTAAAACGCTGGGTCAAAGACCCAGGATCGTGACAATATGAGGCTCAGCATTGCCCTCCACCAGGATGAACCTACTGCACCGGTTTATGGTTTGACAGTAAACTACCTAACAGCAGACATGGTACTAATATCTAATACAAAGAGGTCTACTTGTGCAGGCCGAATGATCTGCAGGTACCATTTCATACTACCACCAGTGACAAGCAGTAGTTTGATGTAATGCTGGAATTTGATGTATGTGAGAATCCTATATGTACAATATACATTAGTATAACATAAATAAAGCACACAGTATGTTTCATTCAACAACAATTATCCAAAAATTTTGTATCTTACTTGTCTGGTCCAGCCAGACGTGTATTGATCCTCCATCGATTATCTCCTGAGAGACCTGCCGCTGGAGCATCCTGTGCAATAAGGAACCAGAATTATGATCAGAAAAAAGTAGAACCTCAGTCTATCTAACAAAACACTAGAATGTAAATATCGCAATGACAAGCTGAAAAGTGAGTGATAATCTGCTGAATCTGCACGTTTTCTAAATTTGTCTGGCAGGACAAGTTTAAATGATAGACAGCATACGAGAGAGACAGATAGAGACAGATAAAGCACTACTGAACTATGTGATAGTGAAATCTAATCTCAGTGACCCAGGTTGAAGAATTTGATCATTAGGACGCTACAAACCCGGTGAACCTAAGGAAGGTGCATAGGAACATAAATATTCATTTTTTTCCTAAGGAATCTGGTTATTGATATGGAACCTTATGAAAGGAGTGTATGACCTTATAAACTAAGCAGCCAAGTGAATTAATAAACAGAGTCATGCATGCATGTGACTGCAGGCTGGTAGCACTATTTAAAACTCAGAAGGTCAGCCAGGCTAATTATTATTTCTCTGACACAATTAAAGCAATGCCTCAAGTCTAGCTGAGCCACTGAGAGCATTGAACCACGTGTAATTTACTATTACTAAATTGTAACTTTGTTCTTGAATACCAGTGAACTGAATAATGCGTGTCAGATATGTGTAGCCTGGAATTCCTTAAAGTATTTATTTCAGATGGTCTCACTTGGACAAACTTACTGTCTGCGTAAGTGCATAGATTAAAATTTTGATACTGCACGGGTGCTAAGAAGAGATTTTGTTAAGAAAAAAATTTGTATTAAGGTTTAAATCCCATTAAAATGAAAATGACAGAATACAATTTATTTTATATTAAAAAAAGCAAAGCAAACTATTAAAAAAAGCATGGAAAGTATGCGTTCATTTTTTTGTTAAGACTTACTGACATGCATTTTTCTGACATAATGTTAACGTTCATGACAGCACAATCACAAAATGACTGAATAAGAATGGCTTGTTTGGAAAGGTTGCCAAGAGAGCCTCTTCCCTCTAAAAGAACGTAAGAGCAGAGCTTAGCTTTGTAAAGTTGGATCTGAACAAACCAGGAGGTTGTGGAAGAATGTGAGTGCATGTGAGTCCATCTGTGCCACAAAGCTTGGTTGAAATGAAACACAACAATGATCCCGAGAACACCAGCAGGTGTTCCAGTGGTCCAGTCAAAGTCCAGATCAGACCTCAGCCTGTGCTGTTGAGGGTTCATAAAAGAGCTAAAGAGCTATGCATAAATGAATGTGTGCGAACCTCGATGAGCTGAAGTGATAACTGGGCCAAAATCCCTTCACAACAACGTCAAAGACTGATAAAGTCTGATAAAGGTTATTGTGATTGTTGTAAAAATCAATTTATCAGTCTTTGTAATGTATCACAAGTTGTTCATCTGAGGTTATATCTAAATTATCGTAGATCCTGATAAAGGCCTGGTGAATTTTTTTTTATTATTTCCTGGCACGGTGATTAGCACTGTTGCCTCACAGCAAGAAGGTCCTGAGTTCAACTCCACCATCTGGCTGCGGCCTTTCAGTGCGGACTTTACGTGTTCGCGTGGGTTCTCCGACTTCCTCCCACAGTCCAAAGACATGCAATTATTTGGGTTAGGGTAATTAATGATTCAAAATTGCCCATAGGTGTGAATGTGAGTGTGATTCTCTGTTAGCCCTGTGATAAACAGGCCACCTGTACCCTGCCTCTCGCCCCATGTCATGTCCAGCTCCTCACAACTGAAAGAGGATGTACTTTCAATTTCAAATGACTGTATCTTAGATTTTCCATCTATATATGTGCCACCATATTAAGGCAGTGGAAAGGTAGGAGTTAAAATATAGCCACCAACTGCCATAAACAAAAGCTGTTTTTGAAGAATAAACCTCAGTAGGGAATTTATCACAGCTTTGAAATGAATCCAGAAAAAAGATGAAAAAAAAAACGTCATAATGGTGGGTCAGATCTTATTGGTCGGTGCTAAGATGCAACCTGCTCAGGTGTGTTACGGACAGGAAGGACCAGACTGACCACCCTGCAGTCTCACGCTGTGACTGACGACTGAACAACAACCCTGCTGCAATGACTCACCTTCACATGATTTTGAGGTGTGAGTTGGTGTGGTGTGGCCTCTGTGAGCTTTTATGTGTATCAAAACAACAGAGAGTGCATGTGGAAAAAAATTTACTTTCAGATTAATTCACCATCAGAAGAACATATTAACTCATTCACTGCCAGACGTCAATGGCAGTGAATGAGTCAATGGGTTTAACTCATTCACTGCCAATGGCTGGCAGTGAATGAGTTAAACATTTTAATAAAAACGGTTTTAAAGCCACTTAGAAAAGCAAGATATTAAGCTGATTTATGTGGTCCTTTTAAGTAGAAGCAGATAAATAAATGATATATTATTTGCTGTAATGCTCATTAAAACAAATATAAAAACATTTATTGGGATATTTTTGGGAAGCTGTGTACTGGGACTGAAAACATTTTAATTCAGTATTTCAGATCCATAAGAATCTGGTACTTTCCTCCGGATGATTGCACAAATACCTTTATGCATAATACATCAGGGCTGATGTGTTTGATCACGTCAGTCATGCTGTTTGTTTTCACTGGCAACAAGAAAGCTGCACTGATTTACCTGAAGTCATAATTTCTCTTAATGCAAACCACACGCTGGATTTTCTGGATTTCATGCACTATCACCAGGGGAAATATTAGTTGGATATATTGTGAAGATTTTTATAATTATAATGGAGGCTGGTGCAAATCTTCCAGTCAAAGTTTCCAAAGAGTCTACAACCATCCTCCAATCCGAATTTCTAAGTAAGTAAATCACCAACTTGTGAAATTATTGTTAAGGTATATAATACGTGCATGGTGTTCCCTGAGGTGTGGACTGTTCGTGTCGGTGTTTAGCGTGTTTGTGATATGCAGCTGGAATGCTGCCATGCATTACAAAGACTCGTCTTCAAAATCTGTCTGCTTTGCCTGACTACTGAGAATCCCCACTGACAAACACAAACGTCTGTACACAGCCTGTTCTGCCCACGTGTAGGTGCATGACATCAGCATGTGCTGCTTGAAAGGGAACTATCAAAAGTAGGGCAATGAGGAAGAAAAAGGCAGCAGGTTGTTTGTTTGCAAAGGTACATGAAAACAAGCAACATCCTCAAGCTGACACTTGTCATAAACAGGTCAAATATAACATGTACATGAAATGTTGGCTAATCTAACCAAGAAAAATGTCAAACATTTAGGTCACACAATGCAGTTTTATTCAACTCATCTGCTCTGACGCCTCCAATGCCAGTGCGGCTATTTATCCCACGTCTTTTTATTTCAAAGGTATGTCAATCATTTTTTTCTAAAGTAACATGAGGGCAATGAACATTGAGTGCAGACATGTTTTGCAGTCATAACATCAGTTACAGATGCTGATCCAGCACATCAGCTCGGCCCATGACGCTCTGTCCCTTACCGTTTAGTCAGGTAGCTGGTGAAGTTCTTGCCAAAGCCGATTACACTCCAGTACTCTCCATTATAGATTCCCTCAAAAGCTTCTTTGTGGGACAAGTTCACCTGCAGATAAAAAAAAAGAAGCAGGTTCAATTCATTCTATGTCCTAAGTTTCATTTTCAAATGCAGATGGACCATATGCTACACCATGTTTCCTCAACCAGTCTGAACTTCACCATCTGCCGCACAAGGTCAGACTAAATCAATTAAAGTTTCTGCACATTATGTATGTTACAGTTTGTTGAACAGCTATGGTTCTGTTACAGAGAGAAACAATCTTTTCTCTTCAATGATTTCCCAGAAATGGGAAGTCCTGGTGTTTGTTCCTTTGTGAAACTCATTTGCTTAGAGTGAAAATAGATTTTAACAGCTGAGAAAGAAGTCTGCTACTTTGAAAATTGTACTTACTCACTTTCTCATGTGCAACCTACCAGCAGATTTACAGTAACAAAGGAAAAGTCAACAAATTCAGAATCCAAAGGTCATCACAGCTGATAAGGATTCATATCTCTTAGGGCCAAAACAAATACCTGCTGCACACTCGAGTTGTCCAGGAAGGAGAGGAATGATTGGCTGAAAGCAGAGGGGGAGGTCTCATTGTTCACTATAGCAACCTGGATGCCCTTTGGATCTCCTCCGACACACAGACAGATGAGGGAGACCTGGATGACGGGCAGCAGGAACTGGAAACACAAAGAGCTGCCAACACAGAGTAGAAAATAAAGTGTAATGAAGTGGTTACTTATAGACTGTGACAAATAACCTCTGTTAACTGCATCATACCCCGGCATTCTCTTCATCCGCACCAATGTTTTGATCATCAGGGCTGCGATGTTCCTCCACTTTGGCAGCACATGTCTGGCTCGCACCTTCCAGTCCACTGAACACAAAAATGCAATATAAGTGACTGCAACTTATATTTTTAAAACAGCAGCGGTTAAAATGTTTACCTTAATCTGTGCCTCCTCTTTAAAAAGCTTTAGTGAGTTTCAACTCATTGTTTATCAACCTGACCTGCAATTATATTATTATTATCATCCACTCCTCGTACCTTTACTTTTTGATGTCAGAAGCAGCTGATTTTAAAGAAGCGCAATAAAACTCCTGGCCCATTGTTAAATGATATGCACAGGTAGAAAAAGAAAACACGCTACATGTCAGTACCTGAACATTTGAGGCTTTCCTCTGCAGGTGGAGATCTGACTCCAAGAATTGGCTGACTCTCATCCTTCCCATTCTCAAATGACTGGCTTTTGTCTAACGTTCCATCTGGAGAACTGGAATCGCGTTTAGAGTCGACCTGGTCTGACGTCTCACACAGCTGCAGGAAGGCATGCTCCAGGGTCTGAAGGACGGATAATATGGGCTAAAATTCACAAGCCTTTTTTAGCCTCCTGTGTATTTGGAGGGTTTACTACGAAAGCGTGTCACAGCCATAGTTTTAATTGCAAGAGGAAAAAAAGTTCACTGTTAACTTTTATTCATATCAACATAAGATGTAAAGCAAAAAGCAAACTAAACAACCTCCATGCCTTGACTATCAGCACCCCTGGGCACCCACACAGTCTGTACTGGGATTTGAGAGTACTCACTGTTGCACAGTGCTGCTTCATGACGGCATCTGGGGGACCTTCAGCCAGCAACCGGCCATGTCGCATGAGACCGACCTATACGACGGGAAAAAGAAAGAAGAGAGAGGTTCTCTTTTTAAAATGAGTGACTTAATTTTTTTTCTTGGCAATTATTTATTTAGTTATAAATAAAAAGGGTACTAATAAATAATCATATATTTATAATTAGATGATTTATTTTGTTATAGATACACACACACACACACACACACTGAATGTTGCTGAATGAATGTTAAATGTATGTTTTTTTATCTTCTGCAAAAGAAATGCTAATTCTTATCTTAATAGAAATCCAAAGTGTATCGCATATAGCTGTTGTCAGGGAGCCAAAACACACAGCTGTCTGATTAAGCTTCTAAAGTTGTATAAGAGCGGTAAATCAGGATAAGCCAAACAGTGGATTTGTTAGCCATCTACAAAATAGCAAACTACTTCTTATTCTGTTGTGTGTGAATGGTACTCTTATCCTATTAGTCTTTTTTAGTGGGTCAAACATGGATAAACAAAGGCTGCAGCTGCTATGTGATCAGAGTTTATTTATTATACCAGAAAGCAAAAGATTTGTGCATGCAAGAAGCATGTTGACATGGTAAAAGCTCATTCCTCAGCTGTGGAGTGATGCATTGCTCCACTGGGTGCTCCGTCAGTTGACATACGTCTGTCAAAGTATCACGAAGACAGAAACAAATAAGCCCATTTGTCTCAGTCCTTCACACAGATATCGTTTTAAGTGAAAATGGAGACATGCCTGATAAGACTGAGTGGGCAGACTGGTTTTAGTGGAGAAATTCTGGATCCAGGTTATAATGATTGTGACACAGATAAAGTGCTTGAACTTTGTGAGTCCTGTGTGAAGCCACCATCACCACTTCTGACTGTGGAATTTCTGTGGAATTCCTACCATCACAAAACTTTTACCTGACCTTTCAATGCCCTTGCCTCGGTGGTGAATTTGCAGTCATGTGAAAATGAAAGACAGTAAACTTTGGAAAAACAAAGGAATTAAGAGAGTAAGTAGCAGCCAAGTGCAGACATAAACTTGATTAACTGATTAGTAAATGTGACCACTTCTATGACAGGTGACACCTCAGCACTGCATTAACAAATGGCCACAATATAAGCGCCTTGAGGCGACTGTTGTTGTGATTTGGCGCTATACAAAAAAAAAGGAGGGAAATTGAATATTCTTGAGTGGGCATCCCAGCAATTCTGCCCAAAGGTAAGACAGTGATCAAAGAAACGCAAGAAGTACATCTCATACTCTACAAGCTCAGCGCGTTAAATGTTAGTCCATGACAGTCCAATTACAAAAAGACTTAACAAGTATGGCTTGTTTGGAAGGATTGCCTGGAGAAATTCTCTCCAAGAATAACATGGCAGCACAGCTTTTCAACGGTTTTCAATGTTGCATCTGAACAAACCACAAAACCTCTGGAACAATGACCTTTGCACAGATGAGACCAAAGTGGAGATGTTCAGCTATAATGCACAACACCACATTCAACACACGAGCACAAATACAGCATACATACTGTCAATGCAGTGGTGGAGGGGCAATGATTTAGGCTTGTTTTGTAGCCAAAAGTCCTGTGAACCCTGCAGTCACTGAGTATACCATGAACTCCTCTGCATAAGTATTCTAGAGTCGAACATGAGGCCATTTGTCTGCTAGCTAAAATTCGCTGATACCATGGGACAGTGATCCCAAAAACACCAGCCAATCTATGACAGAATGGCTGAAAAAGAAAAGAAGAAAGATGTTGCAATGGCCCAGTCAAACTCCAGACCTCAACCCGACTGTGGCAGGACATAAAGAGAGCTATGCATAAATGAATTCCCGCAAAACCTCAAAAACTGTAAATGATGCCATAAAGAAGACTGTGCCAATGTTGCGAGAGACTGATAGAGTTATTCTAAAATCTTATAAAAAGTAAGATTTCTACATGTTTACCTGATACTTAGAGAAGAGAGACCTTACATGTTACGTTCAACTAAGAGAAAACCAATCAATAAATCAATCGGTTGTTTTGTACTGTTGTCTAGAGCTATTAGCAGTGCAATAGTGGTACAAGTGTAGGTTTAAGTATGAGCCATTGTCTAATGTTTGACTCTTCATTTGACACTTGTGGTTACACGAGCTACTGTGTAAATCTCTTCAGCTCTTCAGCAATTTATTGATTAGCTCATTATAAACTAAGGTAGAGACAGTGAAAACAGCACGTATTCTCAAAACTGCTCTTTGTGTTGCACATTTCCTTGCCAGCAGCTTCAGCTTTAGAAAACTGTCCCTATACAGTCTGTCCCCAATCTGCTTCCAGTCTTCAAGTTAAATTTAAACTAAATGGCATCAATATTTTTCATTGCCCAAATTTATGCATTTGCAAACAAAATTTCATAGGCTATGCACAAGCAAATATGATGCTTCTGCCAAAATTGAGAGTATAAACATACTGAAAAAATGTGGTTTTACAGACTATATATTCAAAGGAGATTACTGGTGAAACAATGAATGAACTCAGTGAATGAATGGATTTGTGCTGAGCCAAGCATTAGTTTCACCATGAGTGAAATATGTTGTAAATATGAGGAGCTAAAGTCTGGAAAGCTCTGCTGACCTTTAGAGCGACTCTACTCTATAAGGTTTACAAAGAGATGATGACTGTGTGTGCCTGCCTGGCTTTCAGTTCTCTGTGCTTTCTTTATAGCACCTGGATTTGTTTGTTGACAGGGTGGAGTTCAGAGTATGCAAAGTCTTAAGCACACATTTCATTCTTCTGTTGCAAAGGTTCAACTTCAAGGCCAACCAGCCATTTAATCTTAACTTTAAAATAAAATGTTTTTCCTACAGACAGGAGAACCTACAAGTGAACCTTTACTGAGCTTTGGATTCAAGAAAATCCAAAAAGTACAAACGATTTATAGAGTAAAAACAAAACAGGAATCAACACACACATTCATAGACACAACTGATTTTCTATTGAATAAGTCCTATTTCCCCTTAATTTATGTGTTTAACATGTTCATATTTATTCAGCAACCTTTTAACTCACCACATTGGCTTGCCTGGCCTCTTCTATGTAGTGTGTGGTGATAATAACAGAGACTTTTCCCGTCTTCACAATCTCTACCAGGTGATGCCAGATCCTAGAAAGAAGACAGAAAAAAATCCTTGAAACACTTGACCCACTCAGTAATGGAGTTTGCTTCAAAATCGCAGCTGTGCCAGCAACAGCTTTGCTGCCAGCCGTCTGATCTTAAGAGGCTTTGTGATTACACAATGACACTGGAGTAACACATTCGGGGGGTACAGTATGCTTTCACCAGTGTTTGCTTATTGATGCATGAATATGGGTGTAGCCTTTATCACATTTTTATCAAAACTTTATTAAATATTAGCCATTTTGTTGAGTAAATAAGAGAGAGAATGGTAAATCCATGCAGAGATCTTAGTGGAAATGTAATTTTACTGTAGTGTTAACTTTTGTCTATATAGAAAAATATAAAGATGCCAGTGGGCTCTCAAAAGAGAGGAAACTGGATCAAAAGATATTTAATTATGCCGTAATATAGGAAAACACAACTGTCCATTTAAGTAATCTTCATCTGATGGGCTGCCCCTTGAAAACAAAAGTTAGGAACTTCTTCATCTTCTTGCGTTCTCTTTCCCAGGGTGGGTGTGTGTCTGGTCAAGCGGCTTCCTTTTGGCCCTGCATCTTTGCAACAGGTGCAAATGCAGCATTTGCACCTGTTGCAAATGAGCTCAGGCTTGTCCTCTCACTTGTTGCCTGACTGCTCTGTCTACTGGTATGTTAGTATTGCTCAGGCTTCCCGTTCTCTTGTTAGGTTCATGTTTTTCACTAGTCTTACCTTGGTTTGTCGCCCTGTGCAAAAGATTGCACATCACCTCAGCTTCTCGGATTCTCTGCCTGTCCACTCACCGCCACTCACAGACATGCCCCGTGCTCCCTGGACTTGCCCACCAGCTCACTTGCCAAGCCTCTAGCACCACTGCATCTGCGCCTTCCACCTCAGGATTCCCCATTTCCCTCCTTGCAATATTCTCTGACTTTTGTAGTGAAATCTGCAAACCTTTACTGAGTGGTGTCCTGCATTAGAGTCCTCAGCTTGGTTAAAGATAACATTTATAGTTTTATTTATTGTACAAATGTTAAAAAAAAATCACAAATACGTTTTTGTAAGGACTTTTGAAGGGATTGGAACTGGTGCACATGCAATAGACTTAAAAATGATTTTTAAAATGATACATTCTTATAAATCTCTTAATTTGATGTCTTTTTTTAGTTTATGATTTTTTGCTAGCTGTGCTTGACAGCAGGGTTTCTATTTTGCCCTTTAGGATCAACAACTTTTTCTTTTATTTCTCATTATGTGTGAAATAAAAGATCTATTATACATGAATTATGAAAATCTCTCATTAACAAAAGTGGCAAAAAAATAACTATATTACACTGGTAGTAATCTTCCTTCAGTTCTGGCGCCTCAAAAACATTTCTCTATGCAGGAAAATATTTGGTGACATCACCTGGAAAACAATGGTGCACGTGTGCTGCATGATACAGGAGAAGACAGACGGTTATACATACTTGGATCTGAGCACAGGGTCTACTCCCACTGTTGGTTCATCCAGGATGAGCAGCTCTGGATTCTGGAGCAGAGCCGCCCCGAGAGACACCCTTCGCCGCTGACCTCCACTGTAACACAAAAGCAATCAAAGGGCAACAGAGTGAATCTTCTCCCACGATGGGGGAAGAACAAGCTGAGGCATCAGCCTGTTGCAAAATCTTTACCAACTTTACCATGAATATTAAATGAGCCTCTAATGAAAACTGGTGTTAGGGCCTCCTGGACAACAGAAGGCTCTTTGTATTGAACCAGGGTTGTGAATCCGGAGATGGTGATTACTCTTATAAAAGGGCCATAAAGTAATCTGCCACTTGCATTGATCTGCCGGAGCTTTAGCAATTATATATCTTATAGTTAGAATAATTAGTAACATTTCTAAAAATAAATTAAATCAAAGAGTCCGCTCAATAATTTCCAGAGGTTTTACAGCTTATGCAGACTAAGCTTCTGAGCGTAAAAAGGAGGATACTATTCTTTTATTTTTTGGTTGAAAAAGCATAAAAAAACAAGAACAGGCCTCAAGGAGTTATTACCATAGATTGGAAAACAGGAACTCGGAGAAGGCAAATGTCATCTCAAGAATGAGGCTTTTTGCTCTCACTTTTTTGATGTGCAAAGGATGACACTGTGATTAGATAACAACAAGCAAACAGAGCTGCAGCTGGCTTCATACTAGTCATAAAGACTCTGCAGATATGATCACTTGTTCACAAAAAAATATCATGCTGCATGTTTCAAAGTGAGCTGCCAATGTTGTGGTGCTCAGACTTTTGGTCTGGATGGTGACGCAAGTGAGAGTGATGTTGAATGCAGAGCGACAACTTCTGAATAATCAGAAATTCTTTCTTGCTTATGAGAAGATCTTTACTTTGGGGCACATATTGTATATTAAGCACATAAGATTGAAAAAGACAAACTTTGATGTCTTTACAGTGAAAATAGGGACTTTGCTGCAGCCTATGAACAGCAGGGGAGACTGGAATATGCAGGCAATTTCACATAATATCCCTAGGACTCTAGGGACCTTTGCTTTGATGGCTACACAAAAGCATGCAAACCAGTGTTGCCAGATTGTCTACTTTTGGTTTGAATTTGTGGGTAAAAATAGTTTGGGAGGCTTGTGGAACTTTCCCTTGATGAAAAACACAGTAGAAAAATGCTAATGTTTATACAATAGCTGCAAAATGCTCCAAAGTACATTACTAAACTAAATTCTTATTGCTTTAACTGTGGTTCTGAATTTGAGTAATCTATCAAGTCTACTTCATTATATACTTAAACTAGAAAATTGTTGACAGAATTGATTTGCGCATTCAAAAAACCTTGGCATGTGATTGAATGACCCATTTCTCTATCAGTGTCTATCTACTATCGGTTACACAACCAATTCTATCAGCAAAACACTACAGAAAGCACAAATTAGGGAAAACAAGCAGCAGTCTGACAGACTTTAAAAACTAACAAGCAGTGTAGCTAGCTATATAGTTAGCATGTCAGTAGACAGTTCTTTATGTTGTTGTGAGAAAATCGCTGCATAAAAGACTTCCAAACCAGGGCCACCTTTCAAAACAGGAATTCGGAGCTGCTTGAAAAATATTAAAAAATAGCAGTCAGGATAGCTTGCTAGTATAGTTAGCACGTTGACAGATGATCCATTTATCTTCGATTACATTGAAGATTAAGCCATAGCTGTGGAGCAACCGGCCAACAGTTCCTCAAACAACACAAACTGAATGTTTTTAAGGCCTACTTCAAAAAATTATTGGATTTGGACAAATATATCTAACTATTGAGGTTTTGTAGACACTTTACAAGTAATCAGGCAACATTAACTTTTACACCATTTTGGATGTGTGGCAATCATGGTGTCAATGTAGGGTGAAGTGAATAAGGCCCTGGCCACGCATGAGACTGATCTGTGACCAGTTGGCAATGACATTTGTATGGGGGAAATATGAGTATTTCAACTGGTTGCTGAATGTTGATGATAGTTGCTTGGAAAATGATTGCTAAAGCCCAGTCACAAAGGCCGACAGACTGGTCAGTGACCCACTGACAACAATGAGTATTTCCTGACCAGTTGGCAAAAGATTCCATGTCATTGCTTATAACTGGTTATATTTTAGGTGAAAGTGATGAATTTATCTACAAACACTGTCCAGCAACTCTCACACTGTAGTGAAACTGAAAAGTGTGATACATTTTTTACTTTTTTCCTTCAAAGTAAAAGTTGCACCTTGAAACATGTTGGCAATGGCATGGAGGCGCTACTTTTACTTTGAAGACAAATCTTCTCCATTTCCTGTTTGCGTTGTACATTTTCAAGTTTTATTAATACTTGGCTAGATGATAGTGAGTATATCCAGACAAACTTAAAAATTACAGGCAACGAGGCAATCTGCTAGCAACCAAAGCAATTTTGTACAGCACCTTCTTTGCAACCGATTTCATCCAGTGACAGCCAGCAACCTCCAGGAACCACTGCCAACCAGTCAGGGATAAACATTTTTCCCTATCAACCAGTACGCCAAATTACTTTTGAGCAATGTGAGCATTATGTCATGGAGATACTGCAATATGCTAACTGCATCCAGTAAAATCAATAGCACAAGGAGGATAGAAAGTGCCTAAGAAGAAAAACAAGCTGCAATCTATGGCACTTAAAAACCTAGCAGTTCCTTAGTCTACCAAACCATCTAGTTGGTGTCAGTGGCTGATTATTGCTCCATCTGTCCAACTGTCTTCTGTCACAGATAAACTGTGTCTATGGCTGCTACCTTACTGGCCAGGAGCTCCTTCAACAACTACAGTTACATTTGTGGATCTGGTATAAGAGTACAGCGTTAAACATGGCAAGATAAGATTATCGCATGACTGTGATCAAGAATCCAGCTGCCTTGCAAGGTAAGATTTGATTGGGTATCTTGGCATCAGTCAAACCTCACACCACTAATGGAAAGTGATAATCGAGGGAATATAATGTACTGTACAACTGCCCCTGAGTTTCACCTGGTGCTTTATCAGAAAAGTCATAATGTTTTACTGAGCCTGGGTTTACAGCCTGTGGTATAAATACAGATTTTAGATTAAGGGTTTAAAGTCTTCACACAGACATCTGCAAAAGCACAGTGCTACCCTTCATAAATTGGCTGTATCTAGGGAAATAATGCATGAGCTCACATCTCCGTGCATCAAATCTAACATCCATGAACCACATCACTGTTTGCAGAAAAAACACTTTCAATATTAGTATACGCTTTTATGATGATCACTCTTACAACTTTAACCTTACAGGGTAAGATCAGCTTTTACTCATTGGATTTTGAAATCGTTCTATCTGTAAGGTCAACTGCTGCATCATATGTGGTTTTTACCTAAGATTTCGGACCAGACTGGTCTTCTGAGGTAGATCCAGGAAGTCAATGAGAAAGTTCATGCGTGCCTGGGTTTCCTTAGATGTCAGGCCGTGAATTCGGCCAAAGAAGGTCAGGGTGTCGCTAATGGTGAACTCATTGTACAACGCCAATTCCTGTGCAGCACAAAAGCAGAAAATGAAACTCATATCTGATGCTCTGATTGAGTCACAAACACCAACATTTCCAGCACACCTCAGGACAAATACAACTGCACCAGTGGATGTAAATCTATTACATGTACAAAGTTAGCATCTGTTTTACTCTTACTGCTTTTACTTTATTTTCTTGCTTCCTGGGAAGGATTAAAGCTGGTACTTTTTGTTGAAGGATTAAAGTCTTACATAACAGCAGATATACATTTTTTATGCAACAGCAATTTCAAGAAAGCAGTATATATCGCTAGTTTAAAGATGCATCTGTCCGCATTGCTGTAACAGAAAACATTCAAGGTGTCACATTCCTCCCACTCTGGGTTGCAGATTACTTCCTGCATGGATGAATGCAATGGTCAGGGTTACACACAAGACGACAAATACTATGCTGTGTTATCTACTTCATCAGATACCTAATGACAGTAATGGGGCTCACTCAGGTACAGGTGGCTCATTGCAGCAAAGGCCAAATTACAGAAGCCCCAGAGCAAGGCTTCATACAATCTTTATGGCTTTAAAGCAGCTGATGTGGATGTTGGGGTGATAATTTTCTGGACAGAACAGACTTGCTTAAACCTTCTGCGGACAAATGGCTGCAAGGACTTTGATTGTAAGTTTACAGGCTTTTTAAGAACAACCAAATAATAGAGAATAAATAAAACCAGGTAGGGCTGCCTTTGTGTCACTTCAACAAATTTGCTGCTTTATTCAAATATGTTAAGGATCTTTGGGCACATGAGTATTTCAAAAAAATTAAAACAAGAGCAAAGGTACGCATTTTAATGTGAATATATACTATGTGGTGTTTACCTGTGGCATGTATCCAACTTTCTTCCCCGGAATATCGTGGCCAGGAAACGCAGGCGGCTTCCCTAGCACAGTGATGTGACCTCGTGAGATTTTCAAAGTTCCCACAATGCATTTGAGAAGTGTGGTCTTCCCACATCCACTGGGCCCCAAAAGGCCATAACTGAAAAACACAATCACAAAAATTTCAGATAAAACTTAAAGCGTGATCCTGCAGAGGGAAACACTGGGACAGTACAAAAGTATGTGACTAGGGAATGCTGCTCTTTCTGGTTATTGAGTTAACTGAAAGGAAACTAGTTCACCATTCTAGAAAAAAGGTGTTCCTGGAATCTAATCTGAGACAGATATTTCCTTTTAGACGTTTCAGTCTAATACCAGCCTCTGAAGACGCTGAGATGCTAATGCTGCTAAGTGTTAAAAAAATCTAATTGCAATGGCTTTGTGACTATTTTCATACATAATGTCAACTTACAACTAACGTCTGCTGAATGTAAAGTGGTTTTCATGTAGAGCCATTTTTGGATACATCAAAAATTGTATTTTTTCATATCTAGGCTACAAACGGTCTCAGATACATCACACAGAGTTTGCACTGCACTCTGTTATCACATGCACTTTTATCAGGTATGTCTAGAAATACTGATGGCTAAAGAGCGTGCTTTAAATGGCTTAAATAGCTGGACGGGAGACAGGCCAATGACAGTTCAACACATTTTTAAGTTTAAGTTTGAAAAACTTGATAAAAGACTATATTATTTATATTATTTTGAAAGTTAAAGTGCCTATACTTATTCTACAATCAATGAGATAATTATCCTCAGGTTTAAAACAATGAACAATAACATAATGGAACAATATAAGTTATATTCCAAGAGCACAGTGGGGTTTTGTAACACTTGTTCTGTCTGCATGTTTTACTGGTTTTTCACATTCATGTTTTACATATTTCCAGCTAGCAAGAAACATGAGAAACCTTCTAGAATTTGCCAGGTTCTTCATTTGACTTTATTTTCTCTTACATACTTTGTGTGCACATGAAAGCATGTAACAATGCTTTCATGTGCACACAAAGTATAGGTCAACGTTTTTGGTGGCCCCATTCTTTGTCGACATACTTGTCACTTCAAGAATGCAGATTCATATTAGAGAAAAATGAATGTAGATCATCTATAAGAAACTGACAACGGAACGAACTAACACACAGCGACACCAGAAGCAAAATGTGTGCACTTAGAGCTGAACTGTCACCGACACATCAGGTTGAAAATTTCTTTGCAGTGTCATGCTAAGCTCTCCTTCCCCTGTGGGATAGTGGAATTTTCCCATTAAGGCCTTATTGAGAAACAATGTAGATGTTTATAAAGATAACCCTGAATATCCTGCAGGAAATTAAGCTTTCAACAGCTAATCAGTCAATAGATGCTTGACAAAAGTGAAGGCAAGATGAGCAGCTTGAATTGGGTCCCGACACCTAACCCAGAAATCTCAGCATTGTTTGCAGGTTAAGCATTTATCTGCTCACCAAGAAGAAAAGAAAGAGTCAAATATTTGTTGCTGTTAGTGATACAGGAAGTAAAACACCTTCAGCTTTTCACTATTTCACTCAGTATTTACATTTTGATTTTTACACTTGACTTTTGTTATGAAAATTTATAATCTTGTCCAGTTAAAACGCTCTAAATTAACAGGCTGTGTTGGTATTATCTACTCACATTTGTCCCTGTGGCACAGCCAGGTTCAGGTTGTTGAGGACCTTCAGTTTGCCATACGATCGGCACACATCTCGACACCGGATCGCAAAGTCTTCCTGTCCAGCCGGCAGAGGCGCCTCCAGATCAGCCTTCATTTTTTCCTCCTTCAGCTGGAAGAGAGAACATTTTGTTAAACACCAACATTCCTGATGCAAGTCTAAAAGCATGCTCAGTATTGGCAGACTTAACGTTACAACAATGATTTCTCGTGCTGTAGTCTATATAGATATTGTCACCTGCATAAACCTTCCAAATATCTTTAAATAATATTTTCTTTAGTGGAGAATATGTACCTCGCTGCTTTTGTATTCCTCCAATAAGGAAGGATTTATAGCAGGAAATATGACAGTGAAATAATGTCAAATATGCTGCAGATAATCTGTAGTTATAGTCAACCTTTCGCAACGTTTATGCAATGACACACAAAGTCTTGTATTGTGTTAAACACAGAGCATCCATGTACTGAACCTAAAGTAAATGTTTTAACTTTGTGCATTTCGTTTCTGCACATGAAGTGAAGGTTTTGTTGTGGTGAAGGCTTTTACTGAAATACAAAGAGGAAGTAGGATAACTGTCTAGTCTTCCTCTTTCTACAAATAATTGATTAGAAGATGCCGCAAAAAAAAGTTTCCTACAACAAATTTCTGTGGCCACATTTTAATTTCTAACATGTTTTCCTATTTGTTGATTAAGTGTTTGAAATGAAGTGCATCCATCATTAAATATTCCCACCAGGAAGAGCCGACCACTTAATTTGCCACAATTTTTACATGTGCTTCACTTAAACACGTTTGCCTGTCACGGCGGTTAGGCTCAATCACAAGTTTGAAAAATATTTAAGTGGCCACTTACAGAGACGAATCTTCCCACTGAACTGGCCAGTTATGTTTACAAATGCAAGGAATTTGAAAGTAGGAAGTTTCCATTCCTTATAGTTACAAAATACCTGTTAGTTTATATGGGGAAACCACCCTTGACATAAGTGTGTCTTTTTTGTAGCCATAACATGTTGATGTAATTCTCTCCAGAACCTCAGTTAACCAATGCTTACACATATTTAACACTTATAGACCCACAAATAAATTGAGTTTAGATGATGTTCCCATACTGTACCGTGCTATTTTCTGCTTTTCAAAAATGGAAATTTCAACTTGTTAAAAATAAAAGCATAATTTTGTGTAGCCTAGCCATCTTTACAAATAAAATATCCATCATTACTGTTAAAGTAACAACATTTGACTCCTGAATGAGTTTTAGTCCCCTGGAGAAGGTTGCAGCTCCTTCAGCAGGAGAAACAAGGCTGGATTTGAAAGACTTCAGTGCAAGAAGCTGAAAATACAAACTGTTATTTTTCATAAGCCAATCACCAAACAATTGGACAGGCAGGAAGAGAAAGTTGTTTGCCCTTTCATCCAAAAGCCAAATACAAATCTCACTTCTGACCAAACAACACACAGAAACAGCCAAGCATACTCTCATGTTCCTGTTAGTTTCTCTGCATCACTACAAAGCTGCATCAGACAAAGTATGTGGGTCGTAAAACAATCCTGAGTCCAGTAATCTCTAATAACGGCGTTCTTTCACGGGTTTCCACCAAACTCCCTCCTTTAATCCAGAATCTCTCATTTTCCAGCAAGGAGATTAGGGAGACTGCAGTGAATAATCTGCTGCATTTGGTTAGCCTCACCTTTGGCACTTTAGCCTACATTTGCAGACATGTCACCCTGATTCTGTGTGGCAACTGTAACCACTTCAGATGACACATTGATTTAAAATGCAAACAAACGCTGACTATCCATCACTGAATATGAGAAAGGCCTGGAAAAAAGACAAACTAACCTCATCTAGAGGAGACCAAACCGATTGAAGGAGCACAAACTCACCATTGGACACGATGTAGAGAAAAAGGGAGATGTGGAAGGGATGAAGAGCACTTGAGGAGTGAGGCCAAAGACTGAAGTCAACAGGTAAAGAGCATTTGAACATTAGCTGACACAAACATCTCGTCCGCATGAATGCAAAGTGGAAGAACAGGTTGAGTTTGAGAGCCAGCAACTGAAGAAGGCATGAAGAACAGACGCCAATAGCACGCACGCACACGCACGCACACACACACACACACACACACACTTTAACAGGTGCTATAACCTCAGTAGCGCTCCATAATCATCAATATGTTTTCTGATGTCCCCAAAATAATACTTGGGAATAAAATTTTAAAAAACTAATGACATATTTTAAGAGCGTGATTTTTTTTCTCCTAACACATTTTTTTTGTAGCAATCCCACCCTTCCACCCATCTGACCAGATGGACAGACCTATACTTGATGAAAACACCACATTGCCTCTTTTGCTTGTACACTGCGATAATGACCTCGATCAGCCCAGCAGAGGCTCGCTTTTCATTCATAACAGGCTCTGCTCTGTTGATCAGGAAGAATTTCCTACCTTGCCTGCCAAGTTGTTGCCAATTTGCGTCACTACCAAGTGGAAGAAAACAGACTTGACGGCCGTATTCAAATCTCTCCGAATTCAGGAAGACACATTTGCCGAATAAAAATTGTGAAAGAGAAGTCAACGAAGGGCTATTTATAAGCCGAGCCCTCTGCAGCCGACCAGCTGCTGCGCTTTCACTTCTCCCTTTCACGCAGGACGTGAGCGCTGCAGCAGCGCTGCGATGCTCAGCGGTCGCTCTCTGCCCCCCCTCTGAAAGATAACCCTCATCCACCCTCCCTGCTTTACGGGGAAAAATGGAGCTCTGGCCTGAAATGTGACACAAAATGAAAAAATAAATCCCAACTCCATCTCTGCAGCGGCGCACCAAGGCCTGTTGTCGAGGGACCACCTCGATCCTGGAGGCTTCCCGCGAAAAGACAGCGACCCAAACTACCTGAAAAGCATCTTACCCGCACCTCCATCTCTGTGCTGTTTGCAGGTCCACGCGTGGCATCATTCCTACCGGCAGCCTCCGCGGCCATGGCAGCAGGGAGGACAGCCGGACCGGCTGGGTCTCTGTAGGAGAGAGAGAATGAGGGAGAGAGGGGGAGAAGGAGAGAGTTAGATAGATGATGAGCTCTGGGAATTTTTAGGTTTAAGTCAGGCGAGCTGTTTGATCTGCTTTCAGCGATTCCACAGATGCACAGAAATGCAGTTTGCAATTTTCTGATCTATTTGCCCAGAATTTGGTGCCAGCTTTAGCTGATGCGGAGCTGCACTAGCCTGTAAGCAGCTGCAGGGGCTCGATTAATAATATATTTTTTAAGAAATAAAAGAATTCACCAGGTTGCTAATATCATTTCATTTGGCATTTCTAACATTAACTGCTGCTGCAAAAGCAACGGAAGTGAAACTAACCGATGGATTCTTGTAATGATGTCGTTCCAAAAATAACCGCTAGGTGGAAGCACAAAAACAAGAGACTTTTAGATGAAACGAGGTCAAGCAGGCGTTTGATCACTGATTGATGAAACTGAATGTGACACAGACACATAAATGACTGTTACGAAATGAAAGAAGGGAAATTTCCCCTGGCTCCTATGTTTGTGTTTCTGGTAGTAGCACAAACTTTGTGTTTTATACAGTTTAGTTTATAATTCCAGTTTTTATTTTCATTATTTTTCACATGTATCTATGATATAGTGACAGACAACCTTAAACACTTTATAAATTATGGGTGGACACACAGAAGCCCACAAACGGTGCTTTGAACATTAATATCATCAATCAGGATTTTGGACCAGAAGCGTTTATCCCGTATTCTACAGAGAACTGCACAAATTATCAAGGAGGAGGATAACCACTGCACATTCAGACTCATATGAAATGCTTGTGATCATGGTTATGATTTTTCTTCACTGCATCTTCATTAAAATACATGCAAAAATCGAATGTAAATAAAAACAGTTTGAAACACAAAATTTTCTCCCTGATTGCACATTAGAAAACGAATCAATGATCATGCAATGTCATCGCCCACATAGCTGTTTCCACAAATAATGATTTTTTAAAAACACTTCAGTTTTTTCCTACATTTCAAGAAACCATGAACAAAATGCTTCTCAGCGCTGACAGCACTGCAAGGCTGGATGTTGGCGCCCCTTTGTGCAGAAAATTACATGTTCTTCTTTCACTATGTCTTTGACTGAGGCACTGGTTTATATTTGGAGTTGATCACTGGGTGCTACACAGTGGCTGCCTGCAACTCCTAATACATATAATGGGTTTAATGCAATGGAGACAACTTTATCCTTCTCTAAAGAAAGACCCCAGCATTGAAATCATTAAAAAATTAGATTTAGATTCAGCACCTTCTCCATGTTAGTGTCTAATATAAAGAAGTGCTTAATGACAGCTAAGAAAAAATGTTGTGGCTTATTTAAAAAGAGTGTGTGTGTGTG
>NW_005187455.1:1891252-1899234 GCF_000239375.1 Pundamilia nyererei
CTATGAGTTCAGGACATGAAACCAGACGGCTGATACTATGTACAGATTGTGAAGCGTGCTGTTCTACACTTCGACACCATTGGTTTAAATACACTGCTAAAAAAGGGAACACTTGATCATCGCAGTGTAACACAAAGTCAGTTAAACTTCTATGCTATCACCAGCGTTCTCTTCACACTGAGCCTCTGTGAGTCTGGACAGTTTAGAGAGGCTGTGCCAAATGTTAAGATGCCTGTAACTTCATCTGTCATGAGAACAGGGCAACAGTGGCAGACCTACCAGTTCTGTTTTTTCTCTGGCAAATGCCAGTCAAGCTGGAAGGCACTGGTCTTTGAGCACAGGTCCCACTAAAGGGCATTCAGCCCTCACATGGCCCTCCTGGATTCTGTTTGGCCAGACACATGTACATTAATAGCCTGCTGGAGGTCATTTTGCAGGATTCTGGCAGTGCTCTTCTTGTTCTTCTTTGTCCATCTCTTCATGTAACAGCCCACCTCCTGGTTTATTCTCCACACTCTTGTACTGTGCTGGGAGACACAGCAAATCTTTTTTGTGATGGCAGGCCTGGATGTGTTTAATTTAGGAAAAACTGAATAGGCTGCTGACATTTGTCTTGTTTTTGCCTCTCCAGTGTATGCATTGTCATTTTCTTTTGCACCAAAGCAGGTGTAAAGGATTCAAAATGGTATGTGCTTCCTAACTGGACAGACTATGTAAACACATCCTGATTTAAATGTGAATAAATGGGATTCTTGAGTTATGTTTTTATGTAATGTAAAATTTTCAGCCTAACTTGAAACCATGTTTTGTTTCAATTGTCACCATGCAAGTGTCATCGATGTGTGACATTTCTTAAGGCAGGAAGGCCCTATGGAAAAACATGTTGCCCAACCCTGGACTAGAGGCACGAGTAATGCATTGAATAGAGATATATGTAGGATATTTGAGTGTTATTACTGCAACAATAATAAGAACTAATAACTTGTTAAGGGGTGTTTCAATAGTGCAGGAGTTTATGTACTTGGCTAACAAACAAAAAGTCTCCAGTTTGATCCTGAGAGGAGACACAAATCTTTGGAAGATATGATGGGACCTGATTATTCAAGACTTTGTATGTAAGGAGAAGGACTTTAAATTCAATGATAGATTCAACAGTGAACCACTAAAGATAAACTAATCTTCGTCTTTCGGATGCTCCCGCTAGGGGTCGTCAAAGCTCCATCTCTACCTAAGCCTAGCATCCTCTTCTGTCACGCAAGACCTTCTGGAGGCCCTGCTTCCCTACATCCATGAATCTTCTCTGTGATCTTTTTCATTTCTTCGTGCCTTCTGGGTCCATCTTCAAAATCCCTTTTTCAAAATATCCACTATTGCTCCTGTACACATGTCCAAGCTATCTCAGCCTTGCCTATCTAACTTTGTCTCCAAAATGCTCAACCTGAACTGTTCCTCTGATATACTCATTTCTAATTTTGTCTCTCTGTCAAGAAATAAGAAAATCTAGTATAGAAGAAACATGATCTATCTTTCTTAACCCTGTCAGTACTCTCGCTGCAGCGTTTTGGATTAAGGGGAACATCAGTGCATCACTGAAGTCACAGTGCATTGATTTGCTCAGCGTGTAATGCCTTTAAATATCCACAAAGGGGCAGAGTAGACCAATTTAACTAAACAACAGTCGGGCTAACGATTAGAGATGGGGGTTGAATAGATAGAGAGCATACAGAAAGGACGGAGAGGGTTGCAAAAGTCAATGAACAGACAGTGGGATTGTCCACTTCATTCGGTGAAAAGCAATTATGTCCCAGGCTCACAAGTGAGCAGAAACAGGTCCATTTGTAGCTATTTTTAACTCCCTGACGCCTCTGAGCCCTACAGTATTGTTTAATCATTCCAAAGTATTGAGTGTGCCCACTTTGGCCAATTAGGCCAAAACCCCCCCAGTCTGTGTCACAGTCAAACTGGATAAACGACACGCGAGCGCAGTCTCATAAAGTAACCGCTTATTTAAACCAGCTAAAAGTCGTGTCCTGGATTGTTATCCCAACCTAGAAACCCCCCAAAGAATCCAAACAATGCGTTGTCTAATTGGGTGAAGGGTTGAGGGAAATCTGTCTGATTAGCCTTCTCCAACAGACGGGGATTAAGCTTTTGGTCTGTAATTATTATAAAGCATACGTCAGCAGACATCCACCCATTTCAGTGGAGCAGAGGGATCCTGCGAGGTGACTGTGCTCTCTCTCAGGCCAAGTCAGACGCGAGGACCCAAGAATAGGAGCAGTACTGGAGCAGGAACAGGAATATCCTCCTGAGTCAGTGCCACGACGCTGACAAACCACGCTCCCCGGCAGAGCTGCCTCTGCTCCGATAATCAGCATCCTATGCTATTCTGCTCAAGATGGCGGTGCAGGCAGCGGAGAAGGACGGAGTAGTGAGTATTTTGAAGGTTTTCGGGGAACCGATCCGGGGTTACGTGTGTTGGTATTTATTTTCTGTGCATGGGGGGCCTGTTAGTTGCGATTTAAGCGCACCGTTAGGTCGATTATCCGGCGCTTATTGTAAATGCGGAGCGCCGGGCGCAGCGCATTCAGAGCGTAGGGCGACTCCTCTTTCATCTGTGGCCGGGGAGGAAATAGGGAAATCCAATACGCTGTGGTGAAATGCACCGGCGGTAGTGCAAGATGGTGCCAAATGTGGGGCTCATTTATAATAACTCATGGCTCCCGGCAGGAACGCTGATAACAACATGACAGGTCTGCTGCCACCTCGTCATTGTTGTTGCACGCCGCGTACGAGGCCACATATATTGTGCATATATTGAATGATAGGCCTGTAGCCTCTTGTTGTGCCTTTAACCTCAGCCATGCAAGTTGTATATCCTACCTGACAGAGCGATAAATGATACTTTGCATCCTGTGTCTTTTGTCACTGGTGTTGAAGAATGTGGAAGAAGACCACCTGAATGACTCGCTGGGGAACCCCGGCCTCATCTCACCTGACAAGGAGGATTTATCACGCCTCCTGGTATGAAATATTTAAACGATTTCCCGAGTGTCCTTGTTTGATGCTCGCTCCTGGCTGTGCGTAATAAATTCAATGTGTGCAATGCGTAGACGGTGCCATTCAGCGGGCGCATCCGGGGGGGCATGCGGCCGGGGAAGAAGATAATAGTGATGGGCATCGTGGACCTGGAGCCAGACAGGTAACATAACACCTCACAAAGGCATGCATGCACACACTCTTTATCTGGAGCCGTGTTTTTGTCTCTGCATATTTAAAACATTCTGATTTACGTCTGCACAGTACACATTCTTTGCTAAAGGATGTTAGAGATAGGATGGGGTTTTTTTTTGTTCTTAGGCTAGTCAGACTTGCACGGCCACTCGAGGACACACTGAGTAATGCGTAGGCAGCCAGAAAGAACAGTGGCTCCTTAAGTATGCAGAGACAGGGCGTTCCCTCACCAGCAGGGAGAAAAAGGGGGGGGATTTTCTTTTTTTTTTTAAATTTTTTTTAAAAAAAAGAGAGAGATCCAGTGAAGCAGATTTGTTTGGGTGTGTCCTTACCCTACATGGAAACTTGTGTCAAACTTGGAAGAAACCTCTCGATGACCTCATCTTGTTTAGTGCCTGCTGCTGGGAGGGTTTTCCATGCCAAAGTTCATGTGAATGTCCCAACAGACAGAACAGCTCCAAGGCCTAAACACACAGTCTTTCTTTGTTGCGTCTCATTACTTAGAAACTTGATGCCTGTAACTGTGACCATAAACTTACACCAAGACGCATAACTGTGCAGCAGCAGCAGGGGAGGGTGGATAAACGGAACTAGCAGCAGGGATTATGCATAATTAACTCACAATTGGTGAGAATTGTTCTTACGCAGCAGAATTATGCATCTCATTTATCCCAGATTATCTGATGTGTGCTTTACCACTGCATCCTGCCTGAATACCCGATACCCCGGTTTTGTTTTTTTTTGTTTTTTTCATACCCTCAGCTTTGATGTCAGCCTGACCTGCGGACGTGATTCAGAGAAAGGGGAGCCTCCATTTGATGTGGCCCTGAAACTCACGGCTCGTTTCACTGACCGTCAGTTCCTTCGCAGCGCTCGGGTTTCTGGGAAATGGACAGAGGAGGAGGCGTCCACTGTGTATTTTCCCTTCATCCCTGATCAGCCTTTTAGGGTAAAAAAAATCCCTTTTCTCACATCAAATAATTCTGGGTAATCCCCAGCAGTCGACTGTAGCAGAGATATTTTCAGAATTAGTTATGTGAGATTATCTGCGCAGCATGATAATGGAACACAAACAGGAAATGTTGTCCATGCTTCATCATATTGTAATGTAAATACAGCCTGTAGCCCATATAGTGGCCTGTTTACTGCGTTAGGACCACATCAGCTGTTGTGGTGTGCTGAATGAGTTGGAGTTGGAGGGTGGAGGGGGTTGAGCAGCAGGGCATATGCATGATGAGTAATCTCATAACACCCGAGGACTTGTTAGCTCTTTAATGTCATATTCTGCTCCAATAAGTCTGAATGTGCACATGAATAACACACATGGTGTACAGCTAAAAATATACAACAGTGGCAATGGAGCGAAGAACAAAGCATGAAGTTTCTCGAGATGTTTTCAGGACACTGAATGAAGTTGTTCTTTCTCCAGTGTAGCCGAAGGTCTGTTTAAAGTGCCAAGTTCACGACACCCACACGTCACCGTGAAATGCACCATAACATTTGCTGCAGTGTTGGCAGCTCTGTGAAATCCATATAGAGGTTATACTTGAGGAGCTGGAGGCTAAAAGACGGCAAATGCCCAAAGCAACTGGGTCGGTAATTTGTGTACTTGTAACCATCTCTATTGCGTAATGTCTCGAAATGTTCAGGACTCTAGTGCATGTGTACAAATTTAGTAAAAATTTATTTTGGCACTGATTGCTGGAGCTATTTTTATTTATCTTGCATAGTGATTGTGACGTGATCTGCTTGAGAAGGAGGTCCAAAGTCTCTCACAGGTGCGCACTGCAGCTGAGTTTGGTTCACTGTCAAAACCAGTGCATATGATTAATCTCCTTTGCAAACTTAAACAATTCAGTAACCCCTTGCTATCCTTTTGATGGGGTACATTATAGTCCTGGAAGAGACCACTCCACCATGAGTTTATGGATTTACAGTGATCCTTACTTCTAAGGAGACACACACAATGTGAGCAAAACTATTCCAACATCATAACAGAGCCACTGGATCCCCTCATTGCTGGGGTCAAAGTAAAGTAAAGTGTGCGTGTTAGTCCCATAGGGAAATAGTTCCTCTGCATTTAACCCATTCACCCAGTGAAGCAGTGGGCAGCCGCCAGTGCAGCGCCCGGGGAGCAGTGTGTAGGGACGGTACCTTGCTCAGGGGTACCTCAGGGTAGCCGTTCAGTGGAGTCGAACCCCCGACCTTCCGATCATGGGGCTACCACTCTACCTACTGAGCTATCCCTGCTCCAGTCAAGGGTTTTTGCTTAGTGTGTTTTCCAGTCTGATATCTTTAAAACTCAGCTGTGGATGCATGAGAATTTTTACAAAGAGAAACTCTTTCTGTTTTTTAAGAATGCGAAATATGCATATGCAGACACAACAACTTAAGTTATTTTTAGAGGTGAACCCTGCATCTGGTTGTTGAATGTCAGCTCTCTGATAAAGTGTCATTGTTTGTGGTTGCAGCGTGACTGAGCAGGTCGGCACAGTCATGACTCTGTCGAAAGCTGGAGGCTGGAGATTAAGTCTGCCATGCAGAATGTTTAAAACAAACTCCCTCCTGAATCCAGGGGCATGTGGAGAGACACATGATGTGCTGTGGTCTCAGAGCAGGATGGCTTGTTTCTGCTGCTTCATCTAAAACGTTCTGCCTTGAGTTGTTTGACGGTTTCCTTTTTTTTTTTTTTTTTTTTAAATTCCCCCCCACTGGCATAAACCACGCGGAGGTGTTTATGCAGTTACATTTTTGTTGTCGGTTTGTTAGGATTCAGTGTGTACACGTACAAACAAGAGAAGAAAATGAGAGCGAGGCTTAGCTCTAGCCTACTTATTCAATAACGTTTTGGGAGCTTTAAATGTTTTAACATCAACTAAAATAGCTGATAGTCATCCTCAGTGTAAGGGGTCATTTGGTCTTTCTCTTTACAAGCGGTTGTCTTTATCATGCACCCTAACCAAGGAAGAAAAAATGACAGATTAGCTTGGGTAAAAGACCGAAAGTTGAGGCACACAACAATGTGTGCTGCTGGTAAAGTTTCTGAGCTGCCTTTCCTCATAACAAGCATCCGTCAACGTTTTCTCCATTTAAAGCAATGCAATATCAGGGATTGTAACATCTAGTCCTTTACTGAATCTATTTTGTAATGGTTTACTCGAATTAAAACTGCACAAATAATATTTTTATATTAACGAGCAGAGAAAGAAATGGTTGTATAAAGTGAGATGCGTCCCTTCAGCTCATGAGGTGATTGTGTGTAACTCTGACACAGCTTTTTCCACCCACCCAATTTCTTCTGCTTATTGTGACTGTATGGAATGAGTGTGTTCAGTCTCTACTTGTCATGAAGTCAAAAGCGGTTAAAGTGCGGTATTTTCTTTCCACCTTTTGCCTAACTGTCTTTTTCTCCATGTCTTTCTTCCTTCTGCAGATTGAGATCCACTGCGAGCACCAGAGGTTCCGGATATTCGTGGATGGACACCAGCTCTTTGACTTTTATCACAAAGTAAAATCTTTGCCCTCTATCGACACAGTACGAATACAAGGAGACCTACAGATTACCAAGCTCGGTTAACTTGCCCTCTGACCAATTCCCGCTCTGCAAGTCGTGTGTGAAGCAAGGACTTGATCACACATGACCACACACACACGTGCGCCTGTTACATCATCATCCATAGCCCATCGTACAGCACTGCATCAGCATAGTAACTGGATCAAAGTTTTTCTGCTTTGCTGTTTCTTCTTCTTCCTCTTCTTTATGTTGAACCAGGATCTGATGTGATGGTGCTTTGTGGGTGAATGTGTTTGATCCATTTTTCAGGTATTTTTCCCTTGTAGCCCCAGTTTTTAGATCAGCGAACTTGTAGCTTATTTATAGGACATTCCACTTTTATGTCGAATCCTTTAGGGAATTTGAGATGGAGGCAGGTGTGGAGGTTTGAAGAAACCAGTTAAGATAAAAATATCTGACAATTAGCAGCTAAAGTGAAAGTTAAGTGTTGCTCATGGATAGAACAAAATCAAAAACTTAAACTCAATTCAACTCACTTTGTTTAAACATACAAGCGTCCTCTTAAATCTTTTGCTGACCAAGCAACGTGAACAAATGTGCAGTAAAACTCAGACAGACCAGAGCAGTGTTCCCAAATCAGGCGGATACATGATGTTATGCGAGATGCAACTGGTTTCAATTCAAATATACCTGGACATATATGTATATTTGATATGCTTTAGTTAGATTGAGCTCAGCACCTCTGGATGTGTAACTATTTCAAAAACTCATCTGAGCACAACACAAGACAGCATAGCGGCCTGTTTTCTCTCTGCTGATGTATATCCAACTCTGCTGGCACTCCTCTGCATCCCTTGGGTTTATTCCAGTTGTCATGGTAACACGTCGCAGCCTCATTGACCTAAATACTCAAAAATGAGGATTATATCATGACAAGATGTAGCATCCCATGCTTAACACAGCGTGTCTGGGTAGTTTGCATTTTTCTTTTTTTTTTCTTCTTTTTTTTAACTACAGCCACTCTCCTGTCGGTAGATTGCGCTATAGAGGCAGTAGAGCTGCAGAGAAATGTTATTTAAAATTTGACTTCTGCTCCTTTTTTCTTTTGCAAGCCTCATCAGAGTTGAACACTAAAATAAGATAGAAGTTTTACTCCTTATATGAAGAAGAAACCGTGCTGTCAGCGAGGTCACAGGTTCAGCCGGGTGCAGGTTCAGTCACACATTTTGGAGTC
>NW_005187455.1:1899270-1905936 GCF_000239375.1 Pundamilia nyererei
TTTTTTTTTTTTTTTTTTTTTTTTTTTTTTAAATAGTAGCATAGAAGATATAGTGATGCACAGATTAATTTCTCAATGTCACAGTTTTTGGTGGTATGGCTGGTGCTGTTTTAGTCCATTATAGGTCTTGTGTGTCTCATGGCTTTTTAAAAAAGGAAAAAGGTTTTCCTGAATCATTCCTCATCGGCATCTTGCCCACACTGATGCAGTCTCATCCTTTCCTAGCGCTGCAGGCTGTGTTTTAGAAGTGTAACTAACACAAATGTCTGGTCTCTTATGCGTTGTTTTCTTTATGACAGTTTCCTTCACTGGGGCAGGGAGCAAGTTCTAAAAAATGTATAGAAATAGAGAAGAGATCTTCAAGTTAAACCCACAAGTATTGTGTGTATGAAATCTTAAGGTGCTCTGTTTACACTCTTCCAGTATCAACGTTGATTATGCGTTATGAGGGTTTTTTTTCTTCATACTCTAGAAAGATGTAAAAACTCACTGCAGACATTAAAAGGTACTTTTTTTTTTTCTGTTTATGCATTTGTGTTTTTTGGCACAACTTGACCTACTTCTAATATGCAGGTAGGAGAAGGAAAAGTCTGAGGAAGACAAAGCTCTTGCAAAAAGCTGGCCAGATTTGTTCTAGACAAATGGCTTAGGGCAGCAATAAAGTTTCTTTGTTGCTGAAGCCTTGACCTCTTTAAAGGGTTTTATAAGAAAAATGATTTAAGTTTAAGTTATGTTCATGGGTCAGTTATTAGCCTGAATATATTTGCCAAGTTGTGAAAAATCCCTTTTGTGTGTAATTAAAATTGTATTTATTAAAAGTTGGTAAACGGCTATTACCAGTCCCACTTTTAGAAATGTTAATAAATCATTAAAGATTCCTGGGTTTCTAAAGATGCATTAAAGCTGAAATTATAAACGTTGATAAGCTGTTCATGAATAATAGATACACTCTGGTGCAGATGCCCTGCAGCTGTTTCCCAGGCACTTAAAAGAACAAGGCACGTGTCATTTCACATGAAGGGTTAGCCAAGGGGGTTTTTCACAACTGAAATGTTTCCTGAAACTGCTCATAAATGTGATTTGTTACACATTTATAACACGTTAGGGGGTGTAACAGAAACCAGTCATGATACAAATAGTACATTTTGAAGTTAATTCAGGTACAGAAGTATCATGCATCACAATAATGGAAAAATGGAATGGCGTACGCTGTTTTTCTAGAATTATTACATTGTTAGAAATCATTAAACTATTCAATAGAAATTCACAGAATAAATGATCGCAACTTGTAAATGTTGGAAAGCGGCGCTGCTGGTTCTGTTTATGACAGTAAAACCTAAACCAGGTTTCATGAGCCTGTTTGATCCCTTTTGAGGACTTTTATTTAGCAGTTTGACACTGAAGAAGTGAACAGCAGTTGCCTGCACAAAACTGCTCAGACATTTTGACATTTTCACCCTCACATATTCTGTGTTTATCATAAGCCAATGATGGTTTTTGGATCGAATTTTTGCTGCTGTAAAATTGGAGTAAGCCATGAATGAGGCTTCCTTTGTGGGCAAACTCTAAGGAAACTTCTTCATTACCTGTGGGCAGCGTTTGTCAAAATGCAGAAAGGCTGCTTTCTATACATGCATGAGTATTTGCTAGTTCCTTTGATATAGCAATAACATCGCTGCTCCTAGAGCTGACTCTAAGCTTCTTTTTGCCTGGTTGGTCAGACAGCGTCTTCCTGAGTTCCTCGTTTTACCCAAATTTATTCTGGACACAAACGAGCGTGGTACTGAGAATTGCAGTGTAACGGATAGGTGTGTGTGAATCATTCTTACTTTAGTATTACAAGGGCAAATGTGTCCAAATAACATGTAATTATGCTGATTGGGCATGTTGTTGGATGCTATTGGTATTCTGGTGACCATATTTAGTAACAGTTTACTGTAATAATGTTGATATAGTCCATGGAAGTATGTTTGAGTGATGTAAAAACAAGATGTGTGTTGAAGGGTGATGCAGGTTCATGTTTTGGGTCTTCAGTTTACTGTGTTGACAGCAGCAGGAGGTACGGGGGAGGGAGAGGAACAATTCAAGGCTTCCTGTGCTCATTCCAGGGAGCTCTTTATATGTGTGCAGAGCTGAGCTGGGAGTCTGTTTGGCTCAGCATAGTGTACACTTGAACTCTGCCATTAGCAAATTGTTTCTGGAACTGCTGTGTTTTTTTTTTCCAGCTGAGCGCAGTTTGTTTTCCTCTAGGTTTTTAGATGTGGTGCAGGTACAGGATAAGCTTGTGGGGTACTTACCTATTTTGTACTGTTGCACTTTAAAAAAATTGCAAAACTCACAGCGAAAAGAAAACAGTTAAAGCATTTTTACTGTTAAATATGCAGGCCTCTTTTTCTGATCTCCTAATGATCCCACATCTTTTGAAGAACAACCTTGGGAAATCATAATTTATTGCTCTTTGTAACTCTTATTTTATTTTCTCTGCAACACTTTAAAAATGTAACTGAAAAGCTGAATGTCATTTTCTGGCTGATTGTAATCTAATGGTAACCCAGGTGAAATTACTGTCCACAATCACCCCAGTTATTTAGGACCTGCCCTTTTATACCCATTCAGTGAAGTAAATCTTTACACTCTTCCTACCCTTAAAATCCAGCAAGTCTGATGTAAGAGAAGGAGTGTTTTTTTTTTGTTTTTTTTACCCATGTCTGTCTGTTTGTTACCCTCCTTTCGGACTTTGGATGTACGTGGACTCAGGGTTTTTATTTTTGAAGAAAACACATGAAAGCATTTGTTGTGCATGTAAGCTAGTACCTGGCAATTTGGAAAGACGACAGATTGACGTACCAACTATGTATTGCCAGTTTCTGTTTCAGTCAAGCATGCGGTTTTATTTCTTTTTGCCATCTATCCACTGTCTGTTCTTTTGGGCTGTATTTTTTTATGGCCTAATGTGGACTCGAGTATTGAATTAAAATCATTTCCCCATGAGTTTCACCAGGTTAAAGAGCGGTTTTCTAAAAGGTGCTAAAATGACTTCATGGTGTTCATTGAGTAGAAGTAGGCTGATGTGTTGCTGATGTGTTTGTGTGGTTGATCATGTTATCATTTGTATTTATTACACCATAACCAGCAGCTTTGTGTGTGGTAAAGATATCCTGACTGTATAGCTAACGTTTTGCTGTTTATATGAAGGCGCGTAGAAAAGCTGAGTCTTTTATAATAATGAAAGTGTTTTCTTTGGCTCTGGGTTCTGATGTGTACAAATATTACAAATGATATGGAAAAAGAGTATTGTCTTAAACTGCAACCTTTCCCATTTCCAGATGCTTTTCTTTTAACTGCACAACAGTTTCCTGTCATTGTTTTCAAGGATGTACTGAGTCGGAGGATCACTCGTGTGCCGGCTGCAGTAACTTTGATCTCCCTGATACTCTTTCATCTCACGCATCATGTTGGCTGTTTGATCTGCTGAAAACAGGAGCACTTGTAATTACCACATGATGTCACATTCCCGAAATAAATAGAGTTGACTGTAAACTTTGTGAGAATGTGCACACGGCCAGTGTTTAGATGAACACAATACATGCTCCAAATGTTTTTTCCCCTCTATGCTTTTGTAAAAACAGCTCCTTTGCAAACCAATAAACTTCTTACGTTGAGTTTTTTCTTCTGATCACTTTTTGTGTTAAATAATTTTGAAGGTTATAGATGCATATCGATGAGGAGATTGATGATATATATTAGTCTCCTGTGTTTGTGTTTAGACCTGTCTTTCTCTTTCCCCTCACTCCAAAACCTGTTATGGCAGATAGATGTCTTCCTCTGGCTTTGTTTGAGGTATCTTTCTGTTAAAAGGGAATTCTTCCTCCCTGCTCCTCCTCTAAAACATTCTGAGTTTGGTGATTTCAAGGAGAACGGTACTTGTCTGACTGCATTGTGCCTAGTGTAAAGTTTGGTGGAGGGGGGATTATGGTGTGGGGTTGTTTCTCAGGCGATGGGCCCCTTCGATCCAGTGAAAGGAACTCTTAATGCTTCAGCATACCAAATCATTTTGGACAATTTCATGATCCCAACTTTGTGGGAACAGTTGGGTGAAGACCCCTTCCTGTTTCAATATGACTGCGTACCAGTCATGGATGAGCAAGTTTGGTGTGGAAAAATCTGACCGGCCGGCAGGGAGTCCTGACCTCAATCTGACCGAATGCTTTTGGGATGAATCAGAGTGGAGACTGTGAGCCAGGCCTTCTCATCCAACATCAGTGTCTGACCTCACAAATTCTGATACACTTGTAAACTTTGTGGAAAGCCTTCCCATAAGAGTTGAAGCTGTTATAGCTACAGTTCATATGTGTGTGAAGTGAATACGTGGTCATCTTGGCCACGTCTACATGTCAAGATGCATCCACTGCAGTTTCACTTCATATTTCTCACATCGTATATTTTAAATTTCCACTAGGATATGTATGTTCATAATGGAATTCTCCCAATGAGTCAGAAATGCAAGAACAAAAACAGACAATCAACAGATAATTTGGTATATTTCTATTCCTGATCCCTAATAAATAAAAAAAGAGGTTCTTTCATGTTTAAGAGAAGCACCTGAATTCTCAGAAGAAATGATTCTTCCTCTTTCATCTTTCAGCTCACAGCCGGAGAAGAGTCCCAACTCAGAGGCTCAGCAGAGGCAAGATCAGTTATTTCTGCAAATGAAAGAGGGAGAAGAGGAGCTCACATTAATGCTGGGTCCTTTCCCTCCAGCACAAAATCTTTATACTGAAACAGAAGGACTTACCATCTGTCAGGCCCCTTCATCAGACTGCTCTGCTTCTGCACATGTAAATAAAGAATAAGAAGATGAAGGCATGCCACGGAGCCTCCAGTCAGGTCGCTGCTGTCTCTGAAGAGTACTTGGCAGCATGTGCAACATCCATGAAAAATATCTAATCATTTACAATCTCACACTGAGATAAACTTCTGCTGTGTTTGCTGTGCTTGTTTTAAAGGGGATGTTGACCTCATAATACATGCGAACATGACAAATCATTCAAGCAGACATAACAAGTGTTTGATCCGAGTGTGCCCCTGTGTGTTTATCAGAGAATCCATACAGGAGAGAAACTGCACTGTTGCCTCACTTGATGCAAATGTTTCAGCAGCAGAACAGCAGCAATTCAAGATATTACCTGAGATATTGTAGAGATAAAAAAGTAAACAGCTCATTTACGGTCCACTGTGCAAAGGTCAAAGAGAGATCATGTCTTCAGCTCGGTGTGCCAGGGAGCCAAGAGTGCCTGCTTCTTCTGACAACCGACCTTATTGTGCTCAGTTTTTTAATTAATGCTAATGGAGAATATTTCTTCCTAGCTACTGCATGTTTTTCAGTTATGATAAAACAGATCAACAGTTCAGATTATTTCCTTTGCGACTATCTACAGTGACCAGCAGAGGTTTAGCAGTCTTTCAGTCACTAAGTCCCCAGGGCTGAGGGCACAAATTAAAAAAGGTCTGGACCACCACCATGGTTCAGCGCCTCAGTAATGTATGGAGGGGAAAAGAGCTCCACCTAGAAAGAACCATTTGTGGTTGTGCACTCAGAATCTATTCCTGAAGCCTGCAGAGCTCAGCATTTTTCTGAATCCTGTTTTCTGCCTCACACATCCATCGCCTCCCTCCTTTTCTGCACCTTGCACATTTTTTAGCAGTTTTGCTCAGAGCTGAGGGTGAAGTTGCACTGTGATGATAACTGCCCCAAGTTAGAGGAAGAGACAACAGTGTTTCTAGATTGCAGCACCCTTAGCTAGCAGACCTTGTGATATTCATATCACTGATGCACAACTTGTGCATTCTTTCCATTAATGATTAAAAACTTTTCACCCACTTTTCAGTGAAGCACTTTTGATGTTGTTGGATATTTTTAGGCTGCTTTGCAGAAGATGCAGCATTTTTAATATCCACCTGCAGAGTTTTCAAGTCAGGTCACTCCAAAATATCCTGCTTGTGTTCCTTAAAGTAGATCATGGTGCTTTTTTTTTTTTTAAATTTGCAAAATCACACACAATGTACTCAATTGAAAACTGATACAGTTTTGTGTTTTGTTTAAATCACAGATGCTACATTAGACATAGTTATTTTGTCTCTTAACCATTTAAAAAATTATGGGACATATTTTTCCAACAGAATTGAGAAGATGGCAATCAAAAGTATATCTATTTTGAACGCCTCAGCTAAAAAAAATTCAAAATGGTTTATAAAGTTGACCACAGGTCTGTATGTAAATGGGAGTTAAAACATTACTTCATATTTGGATATGTATGATGTTAGTGTTTCTAAAATACTTAAAAATGTCTTTATTAACAAAGTAAACTAAAAATAGACATTATTAAATTTTATACTTTTAACTACTGACTTGAACATAATATGAAATAATGTGTTTCCACTGTGGGAATGATGGATCCAATGACAAATAACTTCCAGATTAGTAAAGTTATATTTTTATTTTTTCTAGTTTTCGATTTCTATTTAGATGATTTATATTTATATTTGAAATGAACAGGATCATAAAAAAAACACCACTGCAAGTGTAACAAAAATATGTTGAAATCAAATGGTATGTTATGTGAAATCAATATGAAACAATGACACATGCATTTTATCCAATTTTTT
>NW_005187455.1:1915027-1925662 GCF_000239375.1 Pundamilia nyererei
AACTTCAGTAACCCTACAAACGTCACTGCTGTTTAGTTTTCTGTCTTCATTTATGCTGGAAGTGATAACAGAGTTGTACGTTTTAATTTGTTTCCAAAACCCCGCAGTCAGGACATGTTATATTGTATTTAGATAGAAGCTAGCGAGCTAACTCCCTACTAACTTCTAACTCTGTTAAATGTCATAAATTCTGTTTTCATGGATGCCTGGATGTTAAACTCAGTTGTTACACCTGGTAGAGCAGAACGCTGATCATTTTATTAAAGATGAAAGACTTTAGACAGTTTTTCAACTCTCATAGTGATCGTTTGATATATGGACCTGCGTTCCAGATCTACTGGCGTTTAGATCAACTGGCGTTGGTCGAACAGATGTGTGGCAGTCTTGCGTTTCAGTAGCTCCTACCGACAAACCAGCAAAAAAACGCCAAATTTACTCGTTCCCGCCCAGGCGTCTAGACATCTGATTGGCCAACATTTCTACACGGTTAGGAATATATCGCCACCTGTTGCTTTGGCATTCTCCTTTCAGCATTTTCCTTAGTTTTTGTTGTTGAGGCGTGGATGGGATTTAAAAAAAAAAACGAAAAATCTGTTTTCAGAAATACCCGTGTACGTGTGGACGTAGTCTACAATGTATCATTGTTCTCAAAAAGGCTCCAGTTCGCTTTCCACAATGCTACTCGAAAACGTCGTTTTTCAAATGTATATGCTTTGGAGAGCGTTTTCAAAACGCTGCGCTTTCCTTGACCGAAAACACCGTCTCAGTGTGGACGGAAGGCCAAAACGGAGAGAAAAAGATGCGTTGAAAACGCATCTGAGTGATGAGTCATGATAGCATTACAGGCTGTTCATTTTTAAGTGTGGTAATTAGAAATATTGCAAAATAAAATATCCACAAGAAAAGGCTTTTTAGTATATGCTGAATTATCAGTTTCAAAGCTACTCTACCAGAGTTTCACTAAAAAATGAAACAAAGGATAAGTTTTAACCATTTCATGCATGAATTATGACAACCTCAATTGGGATTTTTTTGCTTAAGTATTTTTATTAAGCTTTGGGCATGAAAAAAACTTTTTTGAACCTTTTAAACATCTACCTTTCAAAGAGTTTTTTTTGCATGTCCACTTGCCTCAGAATTTGAAATTGTTATTAAATTTGTAAGGTGTCCTTGAGTGTTTTCAAAGGTGCCTATAAAAATCTGTTTTAGTGATGAATGTTTGCATTTTTTTCAAAATACACATCTTTTATGAATGATGTGTACAGATACACCCTTAGTTAGGGAAAAATGATGTGAAAATCATCAGTGGAACCGCTGTGTAATAATATTCAGATCATACACAGATCAGATGTAACATTACTGCAGTTACATGTGTTAGCACATGCTGCACCCAACAATGGGAGGCAGAGGCAAGTTAAATAAACAAGAGCTAAGCCTTTAATGCAAAAGCCTTTAATCCAAAAAGAACTAATGTTACACTAAGTCCAGTAGGCAAAACAAATAGAAACTCCCACTCAAAAACAAGCGAGAAGGAACTCAGGGAAGAAGAGGTGGGGAAACAGATGAGCTTACTTGGGGAGAAGCAAGACACGTCCACACATGACAGATTGAAGAGAGTTGGAATCAAATAGAGGTAATACTCACGATGGCAGACTAACTGCAAAGAGGAAAAGAAATACTGAAACATGAAGGCAAAGGGAGGGGGAAATGGAGAAACGAGATAAACAGGAAGGCACAACAAAACAAACAGGAAGAAAAGACCGTAACAACATCCAACTAAAAATCTCAAACCAATCACTTAAAGAAAATCCTGAAACTATGTGGCCTGTAAAGCCTGACACTTTCTTTTATTTTGCCATACAAACAGCTATGCTGAATCAGAAAAAGTCAGCCCAGTCTTCACACAGTTCGACCCAGTTTTATTTTTTATTTTCTGATAGTTTATGTGTTTGCTTTGAATGTTTGCACAGTAAAAAAGAATAATTATAGACAGTGATAAAGCACACATTTCCATAAATGATCTAAGCCTTTGTACTGTAGGATATGAGATAAGGGCAACTCCTACGGACAGATAACCTGATACAGGTGAAAAAACATGATAAACACCAGGAAGAATATATTTCCCACAGTTGCAAACCTGAGGATGCTAACTTAGATCCATGAAACATAGTTTGTTCATTCGTTTGTTTACAGTGACAGTAACAAAGTGGAGGTTAAAAAAAGGCAATTTAGGGATAAATTTCCTCCGGTAGGAGGCGATATTCTTCAACGAAGATCGTCTATTTTGAAGAGGCATCCCTTTCCCCATCTGTGACGCTGACCTTGAGTTACTCCCTTCACTGTGGATGGAGCAGAGTGTGACATCTTAGTACTTTTAGCATCCCAGGTGACGCCTACGGAGACCGCGAGAGGATGGAGAAGGGCTGCACCGTTGACAGACAGGCGAAGTGAACGAGAGGTGATAAATAAAGAGCTGGGATTGCTCGTTAAACGGCCTGTCACTGTCTGGCTGATTCTGACGGACAGCTAGCATCAGACAGCGGCTACATGAGCTAGCCGCTGGCCATGTCAGCTAATCAGCTTCTGTGTCGGTAACAGGACAGCGGAATGCCGTTTGGGAACTACCTTATTTTAACCCCATTATTTATTGGTGAGTAAGCTCTCTTTGCATCAGTGCTACCTAATTAGCGAGTTTCGTGAACAGTTTGCGTTTACATGACTCTACATTCAGCTGTTCACGTCATGCCACGATGACACCTGTCTGTCTGTCCAGGATGAAGAGGCTGGAGAAAATGGCAGGACGGCGGTGCTTGTTTTCGCCCACAAAAGGCGTGCGTTAACTTGCTTAATACAGAAACACGCACAGAGTTCACATGATCACATTTGTTAAATAGAATGAACCAGAATAGACTCCAGTTCATTTGTTTTTTGCGTTAAGAGCTTATCTGTGACCCTGTAGGGCTAAGACTTCGGGTTTGTGCTGTTCATCTAAGTAGCACAAAGCTGCGGATATTGTTTCCCGTATCGGCTTACTGTCCGGGGCAGCGCTGGCCTCTCTTGCGTCTTAGGATCAGAACCAGGTGGAGAGTCATGCAGGTGGTTTTATAGATCAAATGAAAGAAGGTGATATTTGAAATGAGGAAATCAGATTGCTCATTGTGTACACTATGTGCAAGTTCCTCATTATTTAACTCTGCAGAATGCCAGCAGTCCCATGTACACAAGTGTGGAAATCAATGATCACAGGGCTGTGCCAAATTTATTTCAGTTGGTCTTTTGTTCCACCTGCCTGCTATTTTGATCTCAGGTGAGCCAGGCTAATAAAATAAAAATAAAAAACTTTTTTTTTTTTAAGGTAAAAAAATATTCATATTTAAAGGGGACGTGGCCTGCTTATTTCCAGCACATTTTTATTATTGGAATATTTAATCAGTGAGAGACACTACAGTATTTCAAAGAAAAGCCCAACAATCGGAAAACCCCCTATGAGCAAGTACTTGGTGACTGTGGGAATGAAAAAGTCCCTCTTAACAGGAAAAAACCTCTGGTAGAAAAAGGCACAGGGAGGAAGAGCGATCTGCCGTGACCAGCAAAGGAAGAGAGCAGAGATGGGAGAAAAGAGAGTATGGTAGAAGGAGCCAGAGTTTAATAACTACTAGTGATTGAATGCAGTAAAGAGTGAAAAGAAATGATTAAGGAAGAAATGCTCAGTGCATCATGGAAAGCCCCCCCCCCCCTCCCTCCCCCCAACAAGGGTTCAGGGTCATTTGATCCAGATGAAAATATAAGCTTTATCCAAAAAGAACCTTTAAGTATAAATTATTAAGCAAATAACTTTAACACTGAAATTATTCCCAGAAGCTGTTGTTTTGTTTTTTTTATCCTTCTTTTCTGATTGTATGCACTTTCTTCTACCAGGTGCATGAGTCCTTTGGGTCCTGCAAGGAGAACCCATGGAACCCAACATCATACCCTTGCACTCCTCTTCCTTGCCTCTGATGGATGATGATGGTGATGGGGAGGTGGCATCAGAGGAGGATGAGTTTAAGGACTTTTCTGTCGGGATGTCCTGCTCCCCTCTTAATTTTGCTGATGCAACTGAGTCACCTTCTAGTTTCAGACCTCCTTCTCCAACCTCAGAACCAGCCACCCATCAACCCAGTTGCAGCTCTAATGGCGCAGGTGAACAATCCCAGCCTACATCCGAAGTGAAGCTGGAGTCTGGTAAGGCTCAGATGGATGTAGGACAGGAGGATTATAATGCTGAACCTTCTTTGCACCTCACAAATGGATTTGCTGAAAGTGAACATAACTCTGGGGCCCATACTTCTTCTGTAGGTGGTCGGTCTCCTGTGGAGGAAACGGGGTTTGCTGATTTCACTGTGTTTACAAAGCAGGCGGGACACCCCTGGTGTTGTGGCTTCTCTCCACTGGCTAATGCAGAGCAGGAGGATGCGAGAGTAAAAGGGACAAACAGCACCTTTAGTGAACAAATACATGAATCAGGAGAGGATTTTATTATGGAATCTGAGCCCAGATATCACTGTGCACACAAAGAAAAACAAAACATCTCCACTGAGATCAGGGAGAAAAGAGATGCAGCACTTGTGCAACCATCTCAGGTCCATCATCAGCCTCAGGAAGCTGCAGGAAATTGGAGTTTTCCTTCTGAAGAGGAGGAGCTAGATAAGCCTTGGGATAGTCAGAGGGAAAGGAGGAATAGCTTTAATTCTCTTCAAACCTCTGAGGTACAGGACGATGGAGATGCAGAAGAAATCTTTCAAACATGTAGTATGCATGAGCCTATGTCAGAGGACTTGGCATCCTTCAGTGATGATTTGTCATTTGAGGTTGCTTCTGCAGATTTGGAACCAAATGTTTCATCCCTTGCTTCTCAAGATGATCAAACTGACTGGGACCAGTTTGATGAAGATGAAGACCTGGGAAACTGCAGACATTCTGACTCTTTTGGAAACAGTAATGTGACAAACCTCAACCAGACTGAGTCAGACAGGGACATTCATCACTACGAATATCCGACTCAGGAAAATTCTGCTACCTCCAAACAGTCACAATCTGGAACAAATTTGCAAGACAGATTTGCTGACTTTACTGACAGCAGTTTTGAGCATCACAGACCTCAAGAAGATCGTCAAACGGCTGATGCAGGGGTGCAGATTCTGGGAAATCTCCCACTGAGTGACAGCTTTGCAGATTTCTGCTCGGCGCCCACGCAGGAGGATGAAGAGGGGTCGTGGGCGGAATTCAATGACCAGAGTGCAGAGGATGGAAGAAGTTGGAGACAGTTCAGAGCACCAGTCAGCAGCCTGCAGACTGATGTAGACGATGAGGAAAAGAATAAGCAGGACAGAGTGGAAGGAACAAGAAGGAACAGCTCTCAGGTAGAAGTTAATTTTATTTAAAAACCTAAACTTCTGCTTACATTATCGGTTGTCTGTTTTTATTATTAAATGTTACCAATTTTTAAAAAGAATCTAAGCTATTTATAGGCATATTAATGTTTTAAAAAGATAAATACATATTTCTGAAATTCTAGTTTAAAAATGAACCATCTTATATTCCTATCTGACCAGGATTCACTGCCCTGTCGTGTCCAGGAAATCCTTCAAGCCAGTTTCCCAAAGGTAGTGGTTCCAGCTGTGGAAGATGAGAATGAGCTGGTTGGCCTCAGTGCTTTGCTTCAAGCTGAGCATCTCTCTGAGAGTGGGGAGGAGGTACCAGTCCCCAGCAGTGCTCAGCGGTGAGGAGAAACTCCTGAATTATGGCTTAGCCAATCTGGAAAGCCATCAGCTAGTCTGTCAACTTCCCCTCAGGCTTAGGATTGGTTAATTTTCTGTGATTTCTTGGGTTTTTTTTATGTGCACATAAACCACTACATTGGACACTGATATGTCACTCCATACCCTGCCACCCACTCCAAAGGTGATGTTTGTGGACATGTCAAAAACTATTTGAAAAATAGTTTAAAAATAAAGTTCAAAAATCTTTTTTGCCTAAAGATGAATAAAAATACTTAAGAAAAAAATCCTGATTGAGGTTGTCATAATTCATGCATGAATGGGTTAATAGAAATCTGGTCTGAAGATGTACCCTATACGATTAGTTTGCACTAATCACATTAGTGCATAAATTTTTCAATTTGTAGTGGTATCCTTAACATTTTAGAATTTCATTCCTTGATATAGCAGATAAAGTAATAACTTCTCAAAATCTTAGCTGCTTTTAAATTTTCTTCTGACCTTCCAGGATTCAGCAGGAGATATTGAGGCCACATCAGGATGTCCACAATGCAGTTGGGCTCCAGTTTCAATGGGGGGGCTCCCATACTAACAGGACTCTGCTCAGTTGTCTTGGCGTGGACACAAGAAACGTTGTGAGTTAGGCATCAGTAGCATTTTCCATTACATGGCTTAAACTGCTGCTAAAATGGACCAAAAATTCTGTTGGTATCTTCCAATGCTATAGTGCTCCTAACACTTGCTCATTCCCAATTCCAAGGTGTTCACTGGGAGGAATAAGCAGTCTGTGACTGTGCCTGCTTTTGCATCCAGTCTGGTGAGTCTTGCTGCAGTAAATGTGAATAAACTTCACTGGTGTGTGTGGTAGGAGATCAGACAAACTGTGTCTTGTCTGATTGCCTGTGAATTGAGGACAGATTCAGTAGTACTAAAGCATACTGGGCTTTGTCGCTTCCCTGTGGGACCGGTTGCTCTTTATGTATCTTTATTCAGTGTTTCCCAGCTGGAATATCAGTTTCTGTCACTTTCAGGGAATGCTTGAGCCAACCAAAGATGCCGTGTCAGCTGCCTGCTCTTCAAGAAGCACAGCTGTTACAGCACAAGCACCTCCAGGGCCCCGGGATATACCGGGCCCCTCAACACATTCAGCGCAGGTAAACTTGTCTGTTTGATTTGACTCATTTAAAAAAAAAAAAAAAATATCACAAAGTATAACTCATGAATGGAATAACTTAAAATGCCACTAAAGAAGGTCAATTTTGTGTCGTGGCAGGAGGAGCTCCCTTCCAGCCAGCTGGACTGGAGCGGTCGTGGCCTTAGCAGCTCTCAGGACGGTACGTCCCCTCGCCGAGCCCCACATTTCTGGGGTCGGAAGTAGACTACCAGTCATGGCTTCTATTATCAAACCAAACCTTTTGTTAAGATTTAACTCTGGGCTTCTCACTATCTTCACAGCATGTGCTTTTTCTCTTTGAATTTACTGTGTTTCCCCTTAAGGCACTTTGCAGTAATACGGGATCACGACATGTCATCAAAATATAATGTTTTCCTTTAATAATAATTTCCTCTCAAGAATAACAATCATCCAGTATTTTGAAATCATGACCAAAAACAGGGGAAACACTGTGCTGATCTCCCTTTTTGCTCTTTTTCTTCACCTATTGTATTTACCTGTTGTCCTGTTGAGAAAAAAAATGATCTCAGTCTAATTTATTTATGGACAATTTCTAATGAACTCACACCTGATGTGTAAGAAGCCTATTGAAGACATGATGTGCATACTAACCTGTTTCATTTCTGTTTTGTGGTTGACTCACTGAGCATGAAAATAACGTGCACTCTGAATAATTAACAGATTTGTTCTTCTAAAGGATCTTTTTTTTTTTTTTTCGTCTCTTTTAATTTTTGGCTATTGTGGGGGTCAAACTCCCAGGTCCTTAGTACTAATATCGTCAACCTGTTGCCAGAATTACTGTAAGTCAGCCATTAGACATTTCTAGTAAAGACAAATTAAAAAAGAATAATCTATACCAGTATACTTATTTATTTATTTTTTTGCTCAGGAATTTTTTATCAAGTCAATGAGAATCATAACTTATTGTACTGTTCAGTTTTATGTTTTTGCAGTTTTCAAATGAACGTTTGTATTCATCCTAAATTCCAAAAATCGTGAGTTATAAATTAAAAATTATTAAATATTCTCTTTGATCAAAAAGTATGATTTAAAAAAAAAAAAAAAGGTTCCAAGAGTCCACAGAAAAACGCAAATTAGATTAAAATATGGCCAATCTCCCCTTCAGTGTAATCTCCCTGTGCACATCTGGATCACTTCAAGCATGACTGCCTAATTTCATAATGAACATCAAACTTTTGGAAAGCAAAGATTAAGGAGATGATCTTGAAGGGGACTTCAGCCAAGTATTGCTGGGGTGCAGTTTTTGGGTTTTTTTGTTGTTGTATTTTTTTGTTTGTTTGTTTGTTTGTTTTTAGTTCTTTGTTTTTTGTTAATTTGAATTTGTCAATTGAATTGCAGAACTTTTTGATGAGACCACAAACAAAAAAACAAAAGGGCAGGTAGGAAAATCCCATCTGGTTCTTTCATAACTTAATGCGACATGGATTCAAACCAACACACTAAAAAAGATATAGCTCTGTCATTGCTGTAAAACAGCTGTGAACAGTCATACACAAACTTTGCCACGCAAATCATTTTGCTGCTGCATATGTTTAAGAGGGTAAAGGTAAAATAAAGTGTGCTAAATAATTCTAACAAAGAGTTTGTTTTCCATGTATGACATGCAGCGTGGCTGAAAGCATAGCTTACTAACCTAAAAATGTGAATTGTGACTACTAACTAAAATATAAAATCCATTTCTAATTTGTAGCATGAAACATAGCATCTTTTTTGATGGTGTTTATTGATATATACATGTATATAACTAAGGATGGCACTGAGCAGCTACTACATCCATTTCCTGGACTTGAGCAGTAATGTTCTTGCTCAAATCTGGATGATTTCAGTCTGCAGGTCCTCAGGCAACTGTACGAAAAGAGACTTTACATCTCCCGATCATCTGAGTTCAGTTTTGTTTGTTTTCATTTATTTGTAATTTTTTATTTTATTTTATTTTTAGATCGGCAACACATAGAAGACTAAACATAGGGCAGAACAAAGATTAAAGTTGTAATAATGAAGCTTGCACAGCAGAGGGCAGTGTGCAGGGTGTAAGTGGTGCTGAGTGCAGAAAGAAAGTCAAAACACATTACTAGTTTGCAAGAACAAATCTATTAATACAAGAAGATGCAGGATGCAATCTTATTATTGTACATTATTTTATGTAACTGTGTGGTCTGTTCTGTAATTTATTATTTATTTATTTCTGTTAGATATGAAGCCAATTTTGGGATAAATTTAATTTGTGGGATTACTGTCCTAATAGAAAGCAGGCTTTCATAATTAAAATTGCAAAGGAGGAGTCACAGTTAAAGCTTGCAGGTGTGATTTTTATGTCGTCAGTTAATACTTAATTCTTTGTTTTTCTTTTAGTTTTTTTGCACTTGATTCTAGATCTGATCGTTCTGTGTGGCAGTGTTTGATTCCAATTTGCTTTATTTTGAGAAAACGGGTTTTGAGTGCTTTTCAGTGTTTCATTATCAATCAAACATGTTTCTGCACTATTCCTGTAAACACACACTTTTTTTTTCTTTTTTTTTTTTAAAATGAGTTGTGCCTTTTGCTAAGCATTTTCTAATGAGTGCTTTTTTTTTCTCCCAAATAGTGAAATAATGTTTGGACCTACAGTGACAAAAAACTTTTTTTTTCCCTCTTAATTTATTCAGATTTACTGCTCAAATTGAGAATTAATGCACTGCTATCAGAGTAGAGGGAAATAGTTGTAAATACTGAAATAAATCGGTTGATCCTTTCTGCTTGGTTTGTCTTCTCTTCTCTTCATGTTTTCACTCTTTTATCACTTTGTGATAAAACCACTCTTCTCAGTGGTTGACTAGAGTTACATTACTCAAAGCTTAACCATTTGCATGGCTTTTCTATTTATTTATTGATTTTTTTTTAAATTTTTTTTTTTGCAAGACAACAAATGTAAAAGTCCAAAAAGCAGAGACTTTTTTTAACCTCCATCTAATTTACATTTTGTCATTTTTGTGTTCCAAACTGTCAGATAGTCAAACAAGATTTTACATAAAAACATTCAGTTATTCGCGTCTCTGAAGTTAATAGCCAATTGTGCCACCTTTAGAACACGTACAACCAAATGCTTTGTGCTTTGGTGCAGCCACATTTAGGGGGCTGGTTTTGAGGCCTAATGGTTCTTTTCAGATCTTCCCACAGCATCTCAGTTGGGTTCAAGTCCAACCTCAAACTAGCTCACACTAAAATGGAATTTTATTCAATTCATGAGCCATTTAGAAGTGAACTTCTTGGAAGTGTTTTGTTTATTGTTATGTTTAGATCATTGCCTCACCAGGGTTGCCCTTGCACTCGAAACTGAGTTCTGGGATTTTTGGCAAGAGCCCCCAGACATGCTAGCGTAATCATCGATCTGGTTTCAAGCCCAGATAAATGGGAGGGGTGCGTTAGGAGAATCCAAGCAGATCCACCTGCTGTGGTGACCCTTCAGGAGCAGCCGCAACTACTTTTTGTTCTACAAGATTTTTGGTCAATATCAAGTTTCTCTCTGCCAACTGGCACCAACAGCATTCACAACACTAACACTTCCACGCTTGACTCTTCGTAAAACATCCACTTTGTTGAATTCTGAGTCTGGTTTATACCAGGTGTGACACTTTTTCTCTTACAAAAAGTTCATCCTAATCATTCTTTAAAACATTGACCCAAAATGTCTGAGTCCAGTAG
>NW_005187455.1:1926221-1949348 GCF_000239375.1 Pundamilia nyererei
AAAAAAATCAGAACTTGAGGTCATTTTTTAACTACAAATGACAAGATTTTATTTCATGACCTTATAAGGACAAATCCACCAGAGTCTGCAGGAGGAGGCAATCCTCATCAATTAGTACAAAAGACTACTAATTTGATTCGATTATTCTATTTCATCTTTAAGCTAGAACCATTTAGCATTACCATTCACTAGTATTACACACAATAATCACATATAAAACTTGAAAGGGAAACGGACTAAAATAAACCCAACTTTAGCGGTGTGTTTCTGCTGACCTCTACTGTTTAACCTACTTCATTGCAGTGAAGTGGCAGCCTCCTGGTTGTGACTGGTTTTGTCAGTACAGTTTTACTTTAACATTAACAGGCATTACAAATGACAACATGACTGAACAATAATGCCTCAATTTGAGTCTAAATTCAAATTTTCACTGCTGGTTATATTTATTCTTCATCTGGTAACATGGCTATAACATATAACTTAGTGTGCCCAAAAAAAACTCTGCTCTTTATTTACACAAAAAATATCATGGACACATTAAGTATAAAGTTAGAGGATTTCTTGTGGCACATGATTTGATGTGACTTATGGTAACTAAGCCCTTGTTACATTCCTGTTGTGACAAGTCACAGTATGTCTTCTGTGAAAAAGGTTTCACAACAGTACACAACACCACTGGGTGTTCTCAGTGAAACACACTTAAAGACTTCCACCACAGCAGGCTCCAAAACACTGATTTAAACTTAAACTAACATACCAATATACATATACTTGCCTTCCAAGTGTACACTCCAAGTCATGGAGAGTACATGTAGATAACATCTAACAAACAAAACTGCTGACACCACATGCCATTGAGGTTCTTTTATTTACCTTAATGATTGTACCCATTTCCTTTGACTGTCCTGATAAAAAGACAAAGCTTCAGACCTCTTCTTCTTTCTCCCTTATGCTAGCACAGACTGTTCTGCTCTCAGCCTGGATTACTTTGGTCCTGAGGATGAGAGCAGGTCCAGCAGTAGCACCCAAAGCCACAGTCCCCCTCCAGGTAAATAACTACACCTTTCAATTGTGATACTTAGAGCAATACAGAAATGAGCCTAGATCAGGGGTGGACAAATACTTTTCTCAAGAGGCCACATTAGAAACTGGGACTGTTGTGGAAGGCCAGACCATTAAGCTGAACTCAATTCTGCTCAATATTAATCTTATGTATTTAATTCAATGTTATTTCTATAATGCCAAATCACAACAACAGTCTTCTCAATGTTATAAGGTAAAGATCCTACAATAATACAGAGAAACCCCAACAAACAGACACCCTATCAGCAAGCACTTTACTGACAGTGGGAAGGAAAAACTTAATTTTAACAGGAAGAAACCTTCAGCAGAACCAGACACAAAGAGGGGCAGCCATCTGCCACGACTGGTTGGGAGTGGGCTCATCTCTTTATAAGCTTTTTAATGCATCCACCCACAACAATCCCAATTTCATTTGGGAACTTGGGAAAATTATTTGCCCACCCCTGCCTTCAATGCTGCTTGTGGTGTATGTCTTGTTATAACGAAACACTTTTGTGTAAAGGAATTGATCCAGAGCTGTATGAGTTGACCATCAGCAAGCTGGAAATCAACACTAACAGCAGCCACCTAGAGGACACTTTGAATCGCCTGATGTCCTCCGCAGAGAAGACGAGCATTTCAGTGAGGTCAGTGAATCTGATATATGATCTGTTTTTTGTTTTAAATTGAAATAATTCAAAGCCAGTTTAACTGTTACTGTTTGGTTGTGTGTGCTCTCTGACAGAAAATTCCTGCCGAGTGAAGAGCTGAGTGAAGAGGCTTCCAGGGTGATCGCTGTGCTTCCTAACTTGTCTTTCATGCAGGCCAAGGTCCTCATGTTCCCAAGCGTGCTCCTACCCAAAGCATGCACTTCTCCAAAATGACAACACATTATTTATATTTACAACAAACTGGATTGTGAAAATTTGAGATATTTTTGTTAAACACACACAGATAGAAGAGTTCAGAACATTTGATAACACAACTGATCATTTTAAACACATTGTGATATGGTTGCTTGTGTGCAGAGTTCTCTTTCCACTGTTTATTCCAGCTGTCTGCAAAACTCTTTTATACACTGCAAGTGAAACACTTCAGTGCATAAAAGAGGACAAAGGACATACCTGTGCATCCTCGATTGTAGCTTCTTGTAGCAAGACCTGCAGATGCATTTTAGGAACTGAGACAGGAGGAAGAACAGGGGACATGAGAAGGCATAAATTAGAGAAATGAGAAAACCCTTTAATCTTTCACTTGGCCTTGGCCTGCTTTCCCATGTATGTAGCTGATTCAACACGGGCTGTTTGAAGAGGTATAGAATAGGTATACTACTACATGTGAGGTCACATGAAATCATAGAGACTTATTGGGAAACGAGAGGTTGATTTTCCTGCTTTAGTAAAAATACTCCACCTGCTGGCTATCCTCTGCTTTTAGGGTGAAAGTTGTGAGTAAAAAAATATCCTCACATATAAGGATATTCAAATTTCAAAGCATACTAAACTGCAAACTGCAAACTGCACTGCGGAAGGTCAGCAGCAACAGTACAGTGTGTGAAAGTATTATTCTCCTCAATGTGCAGTGTTGTGATTTAGTTTGGTTTAACGTCCCTTTTACCCAGATTTATTTAGTCTGTTACAGGAAACATGTCAGTCGAAATGGATATTTTTATATGTATGTTGTTATTTTTACCTAAAAACGACACACACGGTTATTTTAATGTAAGGCTATAACAGACAAATCATATAAAAGACAGAAAGAATGTGATTATGTGATGTGGCCTTTTTAAAGAAATATACATTTCAAACAATTTTTTTGTTTCTTTAATTTCAGCTTTAGCAAGGTCACTTTTGTTTTCACTTTTTCATTTTTCTTCCTCTATTACAAAGTTTTGCTTCATGCCAGTTACAGTATTCTGTTATGTCTGTTTTAGTATTAGGAAGCCATATATGTGTTTCCATATTCAAGTCACGAAAGTATTTGAGATTTCTTTGATGATAATATTTTTTTTCCTGTTTCCTGCTCCTGGCTGATATTTTGTTTTTATGTTTTATGATGTCCACAAACTAATAGGCTACATGTTCCTGACTATTTTAGAAAATATTTTGCATTATTGTTGTTCATTTATTTGTTTCCAGTGATTTTATGTTACTGAGGTGTTTTGGAGTATAAAAACATTGTCCTGAAATACTGCCGTGACAAGTTTGTTGTCCACTTGCGCACATTCCTGTGAAACAAACAGCTGCTTCCTATAGTCATTTTACAATAAAACGAAGGGTTTATGTACAGTCATGACAGTCAAAGTAAGAACACCTTCTTTGAATCTGAAATGGGCCTGCCTGATCTCACAAGCAGCCTTCTGTCAAACAGGAAGTCACTAATCCCAGTGCAGGTGGGAGCAGGTGCATTCAGCCTGGAGAGACGTAGAGCTGGGATGATGGCGTTGAAAGCATAACTTTAGTGCAAGGGATCCAGGAGGGGGTCAATGATGGGTTTGAAATGTGACAACACAACATCCTCAAACATTTTCATTACTAATGAGGTCAAAGCAACAGGACTGTAGTCATCAAGGCGAATTTTAATTGTTTTTGGGAAACAGAAAAATGGTGGAGGCCTTAAAGCAGGCTGGCACATTTCTCCAGCGAGGTATTGAAGATATCAGCTGAAGTACTCAGTACTTCGGAAGTCTGCACAAGCTGTTTTGCAAAGGTTCTGTCTAATGAAGAGTCTATTTACATCTCTTTCAGAAGCAGTTTATGAAAAATTAAGTACACCCCATAAATTAATAGTTTATGGAGCCTCCTTTAGCAACAACAACTTAAAGTAATCGTTTTCTGTATGACTTGTCTCTTGCAGAGGAATTTTACCCTACTCTCTGTTACAGTGTTGCTTCAGCCCATTGAGGTTCAGGTTATATTAAGGTCCTGTCCTGTTGTATGAACCAGTTTTGACCAAGCTTTATGAGACAGATGGCCTTACATTTTATTCTTGAATAATTTGGTATGCAGAGGAGTTCATGGTCGAGTCAGTAACCGCAAGAAGCCCAGAGCCCGTGGCTGCAAAGCAAATCCAAATCTTAACACCTACACACACTGCACATTGTAATATGTGTCATTTAGCTAAATGTGTCATATCTGTCATTTAGTTGATTGTCAAAGGTTTAATTTTCCTAATTTTGAGGCCTGCTAAGGATCAGATTATTTTTATTATGTCCTGATTTGTAAAACCTGTGAATTGAAAGATGGTGTACTTTCTTTTTGCCATGATTATAATGTGAAAAGAGGGATTGTAAGTGTTATCAAAAACTAATCAAATAAGCTAAAAGGAATTTGTTCTCTCCTTTTTCCTATACTAAATAAAAATATGTCTGGAAGCGTGGGAGGGTAATTCTAAATTAATACATTTGTATACGATACATGGATTGTGTGCAGCCATTTATAAATATAGTTGTGGTCAGAAGTGGAACGCTCATCATGGGCCTGAATTTCTTAGTAATTTTGAACTGTTCATTTCCCAGGATGGAACGATTGTACAGCATACATCTTTCTTTGTTCAAAAAACACTAATCTGAATTTATTTTGGATTTTCTCTAATCCACACAAGATCACAAGTGCACATGCAGGCTCAAATATATATATACACTCAAATATTTTAAAAGTTAAGGTTCTGCAGGTTCATTTCATTACTAACTTCGCATTGGTGATTATGATTGACTATAACTGTAGTTTGTCTTTGGCAGCATAAAAAGAATTTGTTTGACAGCACTCACTGGCCAACACTCAGAACAATGAGAAATTCCAAGGAACTGGAAACTGCTGGAAGACCAGTATCAGAAACTGAGCTACTTGGTCACAATAACAGAGGGTATGTGTGGAGGGGCAAAGATGATGCTTTCAAATCTAAGAACACTGTACCAGCTCTTAAGCATGGTGATGCTAGCATCATTCTCTGGCGCTATTTTGCTGTCAGTAATTGTGGTACATTGCAGAAAGTGGATGGAATAATAAAGGAGTAGGACCACCTCCACATTCTTGCAAAGATAGTAGTAGTTAGACAGAAGCTAGATAGTTAAAGCCCGAACACAGCTGGGTACTCCAGGTTAGGTTCATGACAATGACCTAAAACACACATCAAAACTGGACCGAATAAATAACTGCATCTAATTATTGTTTTTTTTTTAAAGTCATTAAAGAAGTATGCTATGCAGTACGTAAACTTCTAACCACAACTTCATGCGTGCACAATATGTAGATGGTTTGTGACACAGTAATTATTTGTGTGATTGTGTTTTTCCTTCCTTCTTCAACTGTATGTAGGTTGATGATATGAAATTAAAAAAAATAAAATAAAAGTTGAAATAAATAAATAAAACGGGTTTTATGGGACGAATTCAAAGATGAAGAAGAGAATGTATGTCATTTGAACACACCGGATGAGCACCCTTCCCTTCCTCCTTTCGGCCGGGTTGGTGTGTCTTCCTTCCGGCTTTGCCGAAGAAAGTTGAGGGAGGTTCAGCAGCAACTGGGCTTTTACATAATGGACAGCCAGGGAAGGAAAGTGGTGGTCTGCGACAATGGGACCGGGGTAAGCTTACCGTTTTAGCTCGGCGTGTTACCAGCTCGAGTCTTGCTCTAAAAGGAGCCGTTATGTCGACTGATTTGCTGAAACAGGAAGTGGGTCTGTCACCGTCCAAGCTAGCTAGCGTTAACTGGGTGTGTAGCTAGCCAGTTAGCCTGCTAATTTTCATTCATCCAGTCCTGATGCGGAAACGGCCCGCGGATTGGATGGAAATGCACGGATAAAATTTAATTAAAATCTCTAGTTGTATTGCTCCCTCCTGCATAACTCCCTTAATTAATAGTTAACGTCCTAGGTGCAACCACCGGTTAGTAAGCTAACCGAGCTAGCCTTTCTAGTTAGCTTTTAACAGCTGGCTGTCTGGTTTCTGCTGTCTGGCAGCTACGTCAGTCATTTCAGCGATTTGTTCGGCAAACCACACGGAATTTGCAGATTCATTCTTTCCATGCTGTAGTCGGGGTTTGCTTTCCAAGGACCGGAGCTACATGTTTTTTCACTCAGTGTCGGCTAGGTGTAATGCTAGCTAGGCCGTGTCAGGTGAATTGAGGAACCACCTTTACGTTTTCTCATTCCGCAGCTTACACTAACTTCGCTCATTAAAAATTTAACCCAAGCATCCATTAGTAAGGAGTCCGGAAAGACCTCAGCAGGTGTATTTCTGCACGTATCTTTGGATCTGCACGTCGGCTGTGTGTTTACATGTACTTATTGATTAAAATTGGGGGTTAAACACTCGGAAGTTATGGGTGTGTAAAATGAAACATTGCGAAAGAGCCCCCACCACAAAGGAAAGTAACCACCATCCAAAAAGCTGCTCATATTTGCACTACATCAGATACATTTTTGTGGTCTTTTCGTCCCCAATAGTAATTATCAACATGAATGATATACTGCTGTATTTCCTTATAGCTGTACTCGCTCTTAATAAAATACACAGCTTGTGCGCCATCAAGCATTTAATATAAACTTTACTGAGCTTTGTTTATACTTCTAAATTGCTTCTTGCACACACACAGGTAGCACTGTTTCTTTTGGGGTGTGCAGGCTTCCTTGTCTAAACGTCAGCAGTCAAAGAGGATGTTGGCTCAGCATGTTACTGACTAATAAGGCTCTTTTGAGTTGTGAGTCTTTCAAGAGCTTTCTGTGAAACAGAGGGAAAAAACAGCCCTGTGTCAGAGTTGAACTGAGAAGTCAAGAGGAAGTGAGACGAGTCTGAACCACAGCCGTATATGTCACGAGCAGATTTGTTAAGAGCGTTGTTGCATGCTTTTTCACAGTCCAATGCAAATGCGTTTTCTTTTCTTTTCTTTTTCCCATGCAGAAAAAAGTTTAGACTGTTTATTGTTTAGTTTACTCTTGATAGTCTTTCAATGAATTTTACCATAACGGTTTCCAAATTGCATGTTTGCAGTCTGCATCCCTTGTTACTTGGTTACATTTTGTGCTGTGTATTGATGCAAAAAATGTTTTTATAGTTGGTTCAAAGCAAATTAAATTGGTGCAAAAAAGGGTGTGTAGAATCAGAAAGCAGCCAAATATTTTAATTAGAGCTAAAACAACTTCCTGTAACGGTATTTGCGGCTGATATTTTAGAGGTAATCGTACACCAGTGCACCCCTGATGCTATCTTTTCCTGGTCTTTGGTTATCTGAGCTCGTGCAACTATTCTAGCTGAGCGCAAAGAACAGCAAATTGTCTATATCTCCATTTGGTGTAAATGATAGTCTTTGTAGCTCTCACAAAATTGATTTTTACAAATGGTTCTAATAATATTTTATTTGTTGGTAATAACACAGAGGGGTTTTCATTGTATAAATGTGAAAATCACAGATGCAGAATATTAATGTTAAATATCTTTGTTTGTTTTTTGCATTAAAAAGGAAATTAGTTTTAGTTAAATTAGGTTTTTTTTTAGTTAATTAATGCAGGAACTGACCACATTTAGACATGCAGTACATGAAACGTGCATCGTCATCAAACATGCTCATTCTGAATGGTAATTGGGGTCTTTGTTATCAATAGGATGATACCGGTAGTAATGTTTTCAAGCTCTGTTCTAGAATTTATCTTATCAGTATTTTCTAATCACTTCCTCTGTGCTCTGGTTTTCTTTCCTTTTTGTCTCTCTATTGTAGTTTGTCAAGTGCGGCTATGCAGGCTCCAACTTCCCAGAGCACATCTTCCCTGCACTTGTTGGGAGACCCATCATTCGTTCTACAGCCAAAGTGGGAAACATTGAGATCAAGGTACAGACTGTTCCTCCTTATGCATTTTTCCCCCTCAAGGAAATGGGTCATCGGACAAAAATATAAGTTGAAAACAGGAGAGAAAAAAAAATCAAGATGTGAAATATACATTACAGAATAAAGTCAGTCTCTTATATAAGCACAGTGTCAAAGTAATAGACAGTCAAGATAGACTGTTGTAAGAGTTGGCACCCTAATGAATCTCTGAAAAATGCTTTGAACACCAGCCCACATCAAAACTAGCAGGTCCTTTTATTTTAGCAGGCAAGACAGCAGCGGTGTAAATGTCTTGACAGCTTCACATTATTTTGGCATGGTGCCTATCTCTACCTTTCTCCTTGTCCTTTCCACTTTTGTTTGTTCATTTTTTTTATATATCTGCCTCCTCTTCCTCCATGTTTTGTTCCTCTCCTGGTGAAGTAGAATGTCCAGAAAATGGTAAGTTTAGGTTGGTGTGTGCTTCTGATTCTTGCTTGCTATAGAGAGCTGAGTCATGTAATGAAATTAAAAATTAAGCCTCTTGTTTGATTGAGTTTTTCTTTTCTTTTGTCCAGTGTGTTTCATGAATTAATTTTTTTCATCACTCATTCTGATCCCATTTTTGTACATCCTCATTACCTTTTGATTTTGGGTGCTAAGCTGGGTATTGCTGGCTGGTAAGGCCAATCCACAGCAGTTTTTTTTTTCTTCTCCAGGCTGAGAGTGTTAGCAGAAATAGCTGCAGTGAATCATAGGCCAGCTGTTATCGATGGAGTGCTAAAAGAGATTTTGGAACGGTTCCACTGTCAAAGTCTCTGATCTCCTGCTGCATCCTGACAGCTACCCTCCCACCAATCCTGAAGCACTTTTCAGTTGAAAACAACTTAAAATGTCACCCAGAGCAATGTGTGCCAAAGATCAGATTTTTCTGTATCTGTATGTATCATATGTATCTATTTTCCCAGCCATTTTGAAGCAGTCAGCATATTTTAATTGATTAATGTCCAATATGAAAAATAATTATTCTTTATTCTAAGTATAGAGGAAGTGCCCATACTTGAGGATGCATGGCAGACAGCTGTGGTGGAGATGGAAACACATCTGTTTTTCTTTCCTTTTTTTCCCCCCCTTCTTTCTTTCTTTTTTCTTTAATGACACCACATGGAGGCGATGCCTGTGACTGGTACTCATTAATGCCAAAGAGCACAGGATGAACCCATAAAATGGCTGCCTTCAGTAGGCTTTTGATGTCTCCAAGTGGAACGTGAGATGCTTGACTGTGTGGCTAACACTGAGCTCTAACCCAACAGTTGTTTACATTTTGCCGGGGTGCCTTGCATGCAGATAGTTGAATGTGGCTTAAACGAGTGGTGTACTGTAGCTAAAGGAAAGTGTTTCCAGGTGTATATGCATGGAAAATGATGCCTTGTTGTGCATGGTGGGTAATTGCGTTTTAAGTCAAAGTGCTACATGAATGCTGTTGTTGTCAGATGACAGAAGTTTTCAGGTGGCAAGTAGGCAAATGAGATGACTGAGTTTAATTTCCAGACCGAGGCTATATACTCATCCTTTTGCCCAGTAACTCTGATTGTTCCACAGTGGGCTCCACAATCCTGAGGGCTCTGCTGCACTATTTTTAAATATTTATCTCTGTTAAATTTCCTGCAGGACCTGATGGTGGGGGATGAGGCTAGTGAGCTGCGCTCCATGCTCGAGGTCAATTATCCAATGGAGAACGGCATTGTCAGGAACTGGGATGACATGAAGCACTTGTGGGACTACACCTTTGGCCCAGAGAAGCTCAACATCGACTCCCGCAACTGCAAGATTCTGCTGACCGAGCCCCCCATGAACCCCACTAAGAACCGTGAGAAAATCATCGAGGTAACATTAAAATTGTCATTATCAGAGGCAGCATCTTGCAGTCTTTCGGGGGGAAATTGATTTTTAAAGCATAGCAGAAGTTGCAGTTTGGTTAATCCTCCGTGAAATGACTTCATTGTGTGCTACTTCTGCATTACGCTACAGAAATAATTTTGCACCCACGTTGCCTGCTGTAGTGTGTCAAGTTTCTCAACAGTTGTACTTCCTGTCCTCTACCACAGGTGATGTTTGAGACCTACCAGTTTGCAGGAGTCTACATTGCTATTCAGGCTGTGCTGACACTGTATGCCCAAGGTAGAGGCCTTTACATACATGTTTAGTCAAAACGGACACTAACCTTTTTCTGTTGCATAACACAGCTTTCATGTCACAGACATTTTAGACTTGTTCTTCTGCTTCCTTAAACTGCCTCATCTAGAAATTAATTTTAGCCCTAAAGTGCAATTATAGGCCCTTCAAGCGGACAGTTATAAAACGTATTGTACTATTTTCTTGATTACTATTTACGTCATTAAACTTAGAAACAAGACCGCTGTTAAAGTTAGTTGTGGAAGTTTTTGTGTAGCAGTATTTAGCTACCACACAAACACTTCTTGGTCAAAATGTTTGTTCTTACAGACTAACACAATCATATTTGTGCCAAAACATTTATCAGTACTTCTGACATCAGCTGATATGTTGTGCAAACACAGCTTTGCGTGAGGTCTGTCTAGTATTCTACTATTTTTATCAGATTTTTTTTTTTTAAATAAGCAATTACCTACTAATAACTGCTCAGTAGCAGTTATAAGTAGGTAACTGTTACATTAGCTGTGTTATTGCAGCAGTTTTTGTGTGTGTGTGTTTACCCAGCCAGCAGTAATCAGCAGCTGCAAGCACACTCTGGATAAAATTCTCCTTGCTTGATAGAATTGCAGGTTATTAACTGTAGAGTGTGTTTGTGTTTCAGGCCTTCTCACTGGTGTGGTGGTGGACTCAGGTGATGGTGTCACGCACATTTGTCCTGTGTATGAGGGCTTCAGTCTGCCCCACCTGACAAGACGTCTGGACATCGCAGGCAGGGACATCACCCGCTACCTCATCAAGGTATCCAGTTTGAATAATGTCATCAAGGTGTTTCTACGTGAGGTGGAGATTTGGCAAAATATTCTTAGATTAATCTTTAAATAGCAGGTTCTGTGACAACTCCATTCTAACATCCGACTTCCAAAATATGCTGCTGAATGCAGAAGTTTGAATATGTTTTGCAGCGTATAAAAATATCTCACAGTTTAGTTTGTTTTTTTTTTTGGTTTTTTTTCCTGTGTGAAGTCTTGCATATGTCATCAGATTCTTTGTTTGCAACTTAATCGGAAGATCTTAATTTAGAAAAGCTCCTCCAGTGCAACTTGATATATTAGAAGATTACATTAAGTGAGCCAAAGCGTCTCATTTTATTCTGCTTTTCCTTCCCTATTCCCTGACCTCTTTCTCATTCTCCATGTGCAGTTGTTACTGTTGAGGGGTTATGCCTTCAACCACTCTGCAGACTTTGAGACGGTGCGCATGATGAAGGAGAAGCTGTGCTATGTAGGCTACAACATCGAACAGGAGCAGAAGTTGGCGCTCGAGACCACCGTGCTGGTGGAATCATACACGGTAGACACTCGCATGTTTATTCTTAACAGTAATAAGTCACTGACAAATGCAGTTACATTTGGTGTGACATTGTGAGAGAACTGATCCACATGTTTGATGTTAATCCCAAGCTGGTCGGTACAGTTGACTTATGAACGCCAATAAAAGATTTTAGGGTGTGCCGTTTTGGAAAGCGTTATCAAAACACTGCAGCTTGCATAAAAAGGGCGTTAAAAATGATTGGTGCCCTCACATGGGCATTGTGTGCATTAGTCACTCAAGAAGCCGAGCTTTATATAACAAAAATGCAGTAAAATAACAATAACAAAAATCTACATACATTAATAGTCATTAACTCAAGTATACGAGTCAGCAGCTCTGTGCATTGAATCTTTTTAAATTTTTATTCCAATTTTGGCTCTCAGTGAGTCATATCACTTTCATTTATCCAGCAAATTTAAACAACAAGACTTCGACTCCACTCCCAAAAACACACAACCCGTGAAAACAAACACTAAAATTACAAATTGCAATGATGATTAACACATTAACACATTTGTCTAACGCACAAAAGGTCTCCAGTTCAAGACTCAGAAGAGGCAAAAATTGCTGGGAGGGTGTCCGGGGTAAAAGTCTGTGCCAAATCAAATATGCAGATATATCCTGTCATGACACCTTGTGAATAAGGGAGCAGTCAAAAGAAGCTTTAAATAAAAACTAAATATTAAATTTAAAAAAAAATATTTTTAATGTAATTTTTTTTTTTTTCATCAAAAAACAAGTTTAAATCCATAATTTTTCCAAACCTTGAGTATTATATTTATTAAATAATTGTCACGGTAACCAAGCAGCCCTACCCATCACAGGTACCAATGTGCAAAAACAGATTGAAATTCTGAAATGTATATTTTTGGCATATTAAACATCTATTTTATTTAGGTTGAATGTTTTTACAAGTCAGCAAATTTCCAGCCCTGAGGGGTTGCACGTTTTTTTTGTTTTGTTTGTTTTGTTTACTTTTTTCCTTTAAAATGAGTTCTTTTTACGCACTCCACATGTGCACAAGTTTCATATTTCTGCCTAAAATAGCACCAGTACAGACAGAATCCCTCCCAAAGGATTTGTTATTCAAAAGTGGCAGTATTTTGAAATAATCAAAACTAATGGGGTAACTAAATCTGTTTCAGCACTGAGCTAAGTAGACTACCACATGCCCACTGTTGATGCAGTTGGCAGCTTTGGTACAGGACCATGCTACTGACTAACAGTTTTCTCTGAGACACAGACATATGGGGGTGCAGTGCTCCTCCGTCAGGCTTGCTTTTCTTTCCGAGGTCCATTTCCCTGCAGAGAGAACCACAGAATCCAAACGTTAGTCCTGGTGTCTGTGTTACTGCACGCCTTTCCGAGCACATGTTGTGTCTCAGTGCGCTCTGACCATGTGTGTTTGGGTTAGTGTAGGCGACTGTGTGCGTGTAGGTGAATAGGTGCGTGAACATGTATGTGTAAGTATGGTTTTGTGTGCCGAAACAAGGAGGGCAATGTACCTGTGGCCGAAAGGTCCTGAATTGCGCGTTACATCATTTCCTGTGCAGCCACTTTGCGGCAGTGGCTAGGCTCTGTTTCCTCCCACTGCCCTTGGCTGAATGAAGCCTTTTTATAGTCACATGCATTCACTATAGTCAGTTTGAGGCCAGCACTCTCCGTGCTCTAACTTGCTGTACAGTGTCACCAGTCTGGTAGGATTTTCTTTTCTTTTGAGAAGTTAAACCTTCCTTTCAGTATCAATCATGATTCTCACTGTAGAGTTTCACACCCTTGGGCACTCTTGTACATTAAATCTTACCTCTTCATTAGTGTCATGTTTTTTTTTTTTTCTCCCCCTCTTGGCTTTTTTTTTTTTCTTTTTCTCATCCCTCCCACACAACTCCAGCTGCCAGATGGCCGTGTGATCAAGGTGGGAGGAGAGCGGTTTGAGGCCCCTGAGGCTCTGTTCCAGCCCCACCTCATCAATGTGGAGGGCGTTGGAGTGGCCGAGCTACTCTTCAACACCATCCAAGCAGCTGACATAGACACCAGGTGAGGCCAACAAAAGGGCACATGTATACTCCACTATCAATAAAAAGCTTTCCTGAGGATGACTCAGTGTTTCCACAGCATTAGGAAGTTTCAGCAGAGGCAGACGTTTTGGCAAGCAATAGATAGATGGATGTCAAATGGCAATGTCAGCTGATCACAGCTTTCGCTTAAGCAATGGAGGCTTTTAGACTTAAAACTAAATATTTTGTGAAGTCTAGAGTTCAGTATGGAAAGTTTGAAAATTGATCATGAGTCTTTAAAAGAATGGAACAAGGGGAAAAAATGTAAACACTCGCAAGTCAACTAAGTATGACTGATCCCTTGCTGCTTAAGTTCAATAATTTATTTTTACTCTCTTGAAGTCACTGAAGATCTGTTTGGAAAGTACATTTTCCAGCATTTGCTGACTTAAAATGAGAAAATGTGCTTTTTCCTGCTCTCACCCTTTTCTGCTTTCCTGTCATCAGGCCTGAGTTCTACAAACACATCGTTCTCTCAGGCGGATCTACCATGTACCCCGGCCTGCCATCTCGGCTGGAGAGGGAGCTCAAGCAGCTGTACCTGGAGCGTGTGCTCAAGGGAGATGTGGACAAGCTTTCGGTGAGAAACCAGCCCTCTCCTATAAAGTGACATGTAGTACTGACTGTGAGCAAAAACTGCTCAAATATGATTCACAGCATGATTGTCACTTTGAAAAACTGGGACATTTATTTTAGCTCATTAGATCTATCCAGTGTGATTTTTAAAGAGTGCTCTAGTTATAGAAAGGAACATAGAAGTCTGCATCTGGCCTCTGGTTTGAAGTAAAACATTTCCCCTGATTCTCACATTTTGTTAAAGATCTTCAGTACGGCTTTTCCCACATGTTAGAGAGCATTGAAGTCCCAGAAGGAAGCACAGGGGAACATGTTTCTCAAGGATGTAAATGACATCTCGCTGTGTTTTCACACACCTTGAACTTAAACCGCATGCAGCTATCATGTCTGAACCTTGCCCGTTTCAAGCACAAGACTACCTTTATGAATTTTTTTAGTGCAGTGTAGACAAACTACCACAAGGTAGTGCCAGAGGCCAGACGCTCCTTTAATTTAAACAAGCGTGCAGTTAACTTCATAGTAACAAATATTTGTTTTGGTAAAATATTTCTACCTTTTCATGTCGGTATCCCAAAGACACAGATGATTTTAAACAGAAGTATTTTATAAACAAAGCTCAGCAGATGACTCATAGGTTTAAAGAACACATCATTATGTGCTTTACTTTTCTGCCTGCAACTGCAATCGACCCCAATTTTCCCAGATTGTCTCTTCTTTTTTTTTTTCTTTTTTTTGAATTAAAGTCTGCAAAGTTAGTGTGGGAATCCAATGATAGGTTTTTTTTCCCTTTATGAAAACTCTTCAGAACTAAAAAGATGCTGATGAGTTTTTGCTAGAAAGAAACTGCTTTGTTGAATGTCAGTTTCAACTCTAGCGTTAACTAAACCACAGTCAGTCTTGCTAGCACTTGTTTTCCTGCTAGAATATGGCAAATACACCACCTCCTTGTGTAGCTTGCACCTTTACAAGTTTGTTAGTACGTTTAGACAGCCAGTCACGTGAGCAACAAACAGAAGCAGCATCCTTTGCCCTATTTGGTGAAAATATGAGTGTTTAAACATGCCACACAGAAGTAGATTGTGCTGAAGGAGATGTTTGTGTTATCATTTTTCTGTGCTGAAAACACAAATTGGACTGCCTGTGAATCTGACCACAGCTGTCATGAGGCCGCTTTAAAGCAGCATTGGTCTGTGTTTTTGATTATCAATTGATCAGATGACTCTGTAATTTGCAAGGTCTCAGTTGTCGTGATAAAACCACAGAGTTATCAGCTCACGCTGTGATTCCTGCTGGGTCTTAAAGGAGCTGGAAAACTCCTGAGACAAATGCAGATTCTCACACAATCGTGATCATAACAGGATCCATTTTATTAGACTAAAAGCTTAGCATTTGTTGGTCGGACCAGTCAGCTTCTTGTGGCAGCTGTGTGTTTTAGCTGCAGTAAAAGTCTACGTGTTGTAGTGGTGTACAGTCTCCAGGTTATTCTTTGTTTGTGCTCTCTCTGTAGCCATGTCGCCTTGTTTTGAATTCTTTAATCCATATACCAAATAAGAAATGTAAAAACACGAACAAGGTAGTAAAATGTTTCTATAATTAATAATGGTGTTGTTTAATGCCTTTCTACAGTTTCTCACTAACATTTCCATGACAACAGTGACCTCCTTCAGTCATAGATGTTGCCGTTTCAGTTATTCACTACTTCTTTATTTTTGTTAAAACAAGGTTGATATGTTGTAGATTTGTGGTTGGTGCAGGAGTAGAAACCATCATTTCACAGTGTAGCTCATAGTAAATCTACTTTAGATGATTATAACATTATGGCTCATAATCAAATCCCTATGGAGAATATAAATGGGATTTTCAGTTCCTGAACCTCACTGTCGTGTTCTGTTAATACCCACATTAGCCTGTGATAGACAGAGGCCTCATCCAGTCACCTGTCAAGAGCCTTTAAATGAAGAGCTTCCCAGTTACAGGCACTGTAAATTTGACTGGTCACATACTGGCTCCAAATGTTTCCTAATGTCTCATAGGTCATAACAGTTTTTGCTCATTTAAAAAAAAAAAAAATCGACCTCAGTTATTAATCACATGTATGTATGTGATGGACTACAGAGGTGCCCTGCAAGCTAGCGCTTCAAATTCACGTTACTGTTATTTGTTAACAGTAAACTTGCGAGTGAACACGGGTTGATTTTCCAATTTTCAATTTATTCTTGTGGTTTTTTTGCAAGCGGAAGCTCCTCGGAAGGTTTAAACACACTTAAATGTGTTTTATATTTTAAATGTCACAAAAAAATCATGTTAGTTACACCTGGCTAAACCAAGCTGTCCAATCCTACTATGGCGCAGTTCTCAAGTTTGCTGTTGGTTTAGACTGTAAAAAATTGAATTCAGCATGTTTTCGATAGAAGCTCCTTCAAACATTTGGTGTTTGTTTTTTTTTTTTTTGAGTTTTTTTATTTATTTGAAAAAATCCCCCTAGGTCTTGAGGAAAGTCTTGGCCTGTTTAACACTTTTCTGGCCGAGGTGCATGTGAGAGTGCAGTTATCCACCACCATGCTGGTCACGTATTAGCTGGTCCTTATCCTGCCAGTTGTCCAGTACAGAGGCCCTGTCAGATATCAGATCACGCCAGTGTGCAAAAAGCTCAACTAATATTTAAGTGCATTTAATGCTAGCAAGAGGACATCGTGTGTCCTGCCTCCTGTAGTCTCTAACTTAAGCAGCTCCTGTTGTCTGAACCACATGAAATATTTTCAGTAGCTCAACTCCAGTTGTTCTTTCTCAATGTTAAAAAGTGGACAACTGTGGAAATCAGCAAAAAATGCTTGTATTTCTTTTCTTTTCTTTCTTTCTTTCTTTCTTTTTTTTTTTGCTTGCTTGCCTTGCCGGCTGTCTGGAGGCGGTGTATGTGTATAAACTTAACATGAGGCTGCTTCGACAGCGGACTGTGGTTAAACTATTTTTATTAAGAGAGCTCACGCCATCTGAAGCCAAGGAGCTCATTGTGTCAAGAGTTGGGTAGCCATGAATTCATAGGAAGAACTGACAGTTAAGTAAAAAGTATTATCATAATTATACCTAATTATCTTCTGGTCTTAAGCTTGTATCAAGTTAGTTTCTATCTGATTTAGACCACTCGAATTTTGATATAAATCTCCTTGACATTGATTAGAAAAACATGTAGACTTTTGGGAACTTTGAGCAGTATTGGCAACTCATCATTCTCCTCTGTGTTTCTTTTCCTGTAGAAATTTAAGATCCGGATTGAGGATCCTCCCAGGCGAAAGCACATGGTGTTCCTGGGTGGAGCCGTGCTGGCCGACATCATGAAGGACAAGGACAACTTCTGGCTGACCCGGGAGGAGTACCAGGAGAAAGGAGTCCGTGTGCTGGAAAAACTTGGAGTGACCGTCAGATAAAGCACTGGACGGACAGAACACCCACACGACACACACACACACACATGAATATACACACAAACACACACATACACGACATGCACACACATTTCCACCCCTTGCCCACATCGCAGAGTATATATCTATTTATCCCTGTTCCTCTCTGTTTCGGCCGTTGATTCCCTTCAAACACCGCAGGGAATCCAGCCATCACCTTCCCGCTCTCTCCTCTCTCTCTCCACTCTGCCTCTCTGCCTCTCTCTCTTCTCTCCTGGTTTGGGATTGGTTCACACTTTTCCTCGCAAGCCCCAAGAAACCAATTCCATCTTTGCAGATTTCCACTGATTCTTGCTGAGTGCTGGTGGGAGAAGGTTAAGAGCTGTCAATGCAGCATATTTACCTGCAGATTAGGCTTGTTGTGAATTAACACTTGTCGGGTAAACCGACCAGCCTCAGCAGAAAGCTTAGTTTCCTCCCTTGTTAAACCTGTAGAGGAGATAAAATGATGCAAAGTTTCTAAGCAACTCGTAAGCGTCTGTAACGTCACAATCAGGGTCCACCACAAACAGCCACGGGCCGCTTTGAGCATCTTTTCCGGGTGAGCGAGAACTGATCACATTTTTATGTCGGTTTTTATAAATGATATCATGACTTTTCTTTTCTGGGAGAGGGATTACTTTGTTTTTGCTTTTTTTTCCTTTTTTGTTGGATGTATGAGTTTGAGTTTCCATCTTTAAATTTGACTCTTTTCTTTTTCATTGACTTTTGTTGCTGTGCACTGCTACCATTGTAAATGGAGTGTATTGTAGTAACAGAAGGTCCTCCATGTGTTTTGTTTTCTTATTTTATGAAGAATTAATGGTTGATTTATAAAGGGACAAATACACAAACTAAAAGCCCCTGAGCTTGACATCGAGTGTGTGATGGTACTTTAGGGGTTCGTTGGTGGTGACACAGTGATGGGGTGTGGGGAGGGTTAGTATTTTTTTTTCCTCGTCAAGACAGCTTGGCCTCTGCCTCCTCTCTGGTTATAAATCAGAAGTTGAACGAATGGGTGTGAGCAGTTATAGCAATATTTCAAACTGTATCGACGCTATAGTACCTCACTCATCGTGTTCCTCCAGATCCACCAAAGCACGTAGGCAGTGGCAGGTTTTAGGATGAGATCTGTTTAAATTTGGACACCTGGAGCATCGCAAAGCTGGGAAATTAAAACAGTATATTATACGGCTTATTTAAGTTCTCCAGACTTTCATTCCCAACGGTCGACTTAATGATTACTGGAGGCACTTCTATTTTGATTACGATAAATGTGTATATTTTTTTTCTCCTCTTTCCATGAACGTCTATCCAGTGCCAAGTGCAGTTAATGTTAACTGGATCTCATGTTTTAATGTCTTTCTTTTTGTCACAATTTTTTGTTTTTACTTTCCTGTGTTGTTCATAGCATAACTGCCTAACGCTGATTTAAATAAAGAAAAGTGATTTATAAGGATGTTTGTGTGACAGGTTCCTTCTTTTTTTTCTTTTTTTGGCACATGAAGCTTCTGTTTCACAAATTTATGGCTCTGAATAAGAAATCCTGACCATTGATTTGTAAATATTTATCTTTTGAAGTCTATATTTGCAAGTAGGGGGCAGATTAAATGGGTTGATTAAGTACAATGACAGGAGAAGGGTGTAGGTGGCCGAGACTCATCCACAGAAGAGGACGAGACCTCTGCTCACAGACCCGAAGGAGGAAGAGGAAATGGAACAGCGGCAGAGGACTGGCGCCACCAGAGGAAGAGGCTCTCTTTCCGTGCCTGAAATAAAGATCGCACCCAGACTCTTCCGGCCTTGTTCCATTTTAATCCCTCGACTCTTGCCACTTCCCTCTTAACCCTGAACTATTACCTCAGGAGCGCCGTTTGAAATTTCCTCCCTATCAGAGCACAAAGGGCATCACGTAAGGATGTTTGCAAAAGTAGTTTGGAGCATTTCATTGTGTGTGTTTTTTTTTTAAAATTTATTTTCTGTCACTTAAGAATATGTATTCGCTATGAAATGAGGAAAACATGAAAACATGAACTTTACACATTTTAAATGGTGCACTCAAGGTCCCCCAAACAGCTTCTGAATAAACTTTATTTAGCAATTTAAGACGAATAAAAATAATTCTTCTTTAATACTTGTTTTCCTATAGTTTTGCTGCCCAAACATTCTCTCTAAACTCTCTCTAGTCAAAGCATTATCCACAGGGTGGGAGTAGAGAGACATTTCCTCTCAGCAGCCTTTATCTCATGTTCAGGCAATCAAAAAAGTATGCTGAAGCAACTATCTCTTCGAACTTTACATCTGTAACGTCTCTGTTCAGTTTGAGTGAATCAAGCAGTTTTCGACCTGATGCAAAAACAGAACAGGTTAAAATGCTACAAAGGTAATACTCCCCGAGTTAACTGTTGAACGAAATCTTTGTGGTAAGGAAGGAAAAACGTTAAATCCTGCCTATTTTTGGGCATGGGACCACGGCCACCCATTCCTGTAAACTGCACTGGGAAGTGAGCGCCGGTGCTTGTGCACCCAGAGAGGGGCCATGCTGACCCCATTACACGAGCAGATATCTTAAATGCTTGCACATGTGGACCGCGATGCTGTTTGCAGCCATTGAGCTGCTTAGCAGGCCCCCAAAAGCCCTCAGGGACCTTCTTTCTCTTCTCTTTTCTCTTTCCCTCCCCCTCCCCTCACTTGCTCCATCATTATCGCCCACATGCTTTTCCAGAGACATCCTGAGTGAAACAGCTCGACGTCCTCGATGGCTATCACATGTTCCTCCTGTGGAGGGAGGCAGCTCCCCTGGAAGACATGTTGAGGAGAATAAGACAGGCTGTACTAGCCTCAGTTTTTCTTTGTGCTTTCTTTCATCAAATATGTTGCAAAACTTTTTAGAAGTTTCAAAGTCATAGGGAAAAACTTGTGGCTTTGACATTTTTTTGAATCCTCTGGGTCTCCTCGTGAAATCACCCTTTCTCTTTTCATGAAAAGTGATTTATAACGATGTTTGTGTGTTAGGTTCCTTACATCAAACTTCTTCTGTTAGCTATTACCTCACTAAGTTCTACCACGATTTAAAACTGTTTAGGGACTTCATATAACCCTATATTGAATTTTTCAGTATATTTGATCTACATTTAAGCAACTTCTTTCAGATGCTGGAAGATGGACCTAATAATATAAATCATTGTTCTCTAAATCTTTCTCTATCTTCTTGGACTTGCACTGCAGCAGGAATTGAGGCCAGTGTTTTTACACAAACCCCACCCACCTCAAAAAAGAAACAGAAATACAGGTCTTATTTTTGAAGGGTTCACCAGAGGATAAATCCTACTGACTTTGGAGATTTCTTGTATTATTATCGGAATTGGTGGCTGTGGTCCCATGCCCAAAGATAGACAGGATTTAACTTTTTTCTCCTTACCACAAATATTTTGTTCAACAGTTACCTTTGCAGCCTGTTAACACGTCCTGTTTCTGCATCAGGTCTAAAACTGAACAGAGATGTTACGGATTTAAAAGTTGAAGATACAGTTGCTTCAGCATACTTTTTTGATTGCCTGAAGTTGAGATAAAACTGCTAAGGGGACACGTCTCTCTACTTAGGGTCATTGTAGTGTCACTGTTGTTTTGGAGCACACTGGGGAGACCACGGCCATTGGGGAGGGCTGTTGCAATGAGGGGCTGTGCTTCATGTGCAATGATTCCTAGGTGGGTGGTACATGTCAAAGTAAAAACCACATGGATAAACTTTTAAGCATACCACTGAATTCTAAACCTCCAGGTGATTTTAACACTGCTGATTTCTGTATGAACAAATGAAAAAAATATATAACTTAATTTTATTTCAGCTTTACAAACTTATCAGTAATGGCATAACTAATGTGTGCTTACAGTTACAATAACGTATCTCCTACTTTTACTGATGGGTTGAGTATAACAGTTTGTATAGTCAGTATATTGTAATTAGCTAACTGTTTCAGTTGTTCATAGCTAATCGTTTCATGAGTAAAAACAGGACGTCAACCACCTTGCCACTAGGAAAAAATCAATGGCTGCCCAGTGACTGAATTATTTTGCTGTCTGAGACTGTTTTAGAAGTAGTTTCCATGAAGATCTGGTTGCTCAGAGGTTGACTGTGCAACATCCTTATCCTTTGGGCGACCACTTCTGATTGCAAGTTGAGTGCAGTTGCTTGCTTGCCTGTCTCGAAACAACTGGAGTCTGTCCCAGAGTTAGCACTCTCAGACAGATTGGTCAATGATCGATCTTTTTTATAAATGTAGACAGACTGCCAGCATATTGCAATGAGTGAGTTAGTCTGCACTGCAATAGGACACTTGACTCAACTGGTTATGAGCTGGTTACATTCCAATATCAACAGAAGATTGTTGTGGGATCTTTAAGGAAAGACTAAAATAAAGCTGTAGACTTCTTTTTTAAAAATCGTTTTCTCTCATTTTATTGGAGGCGGAAGGTAAGACACACATTTCACTTTTCTCACAAACCTGGCCACCCTTCAGTATCTACAAAGTACTTCCTGTTCCTTCTTGAAAAGCAAGAACTACATCCATTGTACATGTTAGAAACAGTTATTTAAAAAAAATAGAAATAAAAATGTACAACATACACTTGATATATATAATATAATTTTTTGCTCTTTTTTACAGAGGTAAAAATACTAAGCATAAAAAATGGGTCTAATTCAATACAGGGAGTTGTTTCTTAAATTTTTCAATTTAAATACACAAGGAGATAATGAGGATGCGTTCAGGCACTTGTAAATGGCTCTGCATGTGAGAACACCAAACAAGATGGAGGTAAAAGATGACACGCATACGCACACTCTTTCCAATCTGATTGGCCCCTGCCCCTGATCGATCAATTACAGCATCTGAATCTACTCAGAAGGTGTCCATATGTCATATTCAGCTGATCCCAGTAGCTTTGGATCAAGGAGCAGAAAAGGATGAGCAGATCTGGAATATACGCCAACACGCAAACACACACACCAACAACATACAAACTGGTACACAGGACAGGATGTATGACAAAGATACCACTGGGGAAGGAAAAAGGACATCCTCAGGCATTCTGTAGTTCGACTACAGTAAGTGACATTTCCTTGGCAAAACAATCAGGGATGGATGTTTGTTTCCAGAATTTCACGTTTTTCAGACTCCTGATCTTTTCCGATGGGATCCTGCTGATGTCCTGCGTCTCTTTATTTTTAAAAATCTCATTGTGTTTGCGTTCTGATCCTCAATGCTGCCATCACCCAGGCTTAGATGAATCATCTAGCACCGGAGTGGTTGTACTTTTAGTGTTGCACTCTTATTGTGAGGGCGTGATGGGCCAGCTGCAGCATCACAAACCACGACAACTGAACTGACTATAACGTTTTTTGTTCTTTTTGAAATGTAGTCATGCCATATTCAAGCATGACTTTACTCTCCTTGTGCTTAGGATGATACAACAGATCTGGGATTGAAGGGAACGAGTGCTGTAGGACTGAGAAGAACAGCACATACATGTGTCACATGTGGTTTCAGCAAGTTAATCTCTGGATTAAAACACCACATTCTGCGCTTAAGGGAATAGTTTGACATTATGGATTCAACTTAGACCCTCTGATGGATGGTTTCTGGT
>NW_005187455.1:1949953-1977181 GCF_000239375.1 Pundamilia nyererei
AAAAAAAAAATCACACTACTCCAAGTGCACTGTAAGTAAAAATGAGCCAAAATCTGACTGGAATAAGACTCAGTGGGTTCCCGGTTCAGGCGATTTTAGGCACTGTTTGAAATAATGTTTGAAAGGAGCAGGGGCGGATGCTAGCGTGACTTGAGGCACCGTCTCATTCAGTGAATGAATCATAGCCCAGCACCCTTTTGATGGTGGATCAATTTAAGAGAGAAAAATAAATAGGATGAAAGCTTGAATCTTTGGGATATTAGACGAAGATTAAGATGAGTACCACGTTTGCCTCGGTGAACAAAGAAGACGTTGATGGTGGAGAGCTATGTAGACTATATACATGAGCTTTACTATAAGCTGCAGTACAGACAACAAAAGGCCTAGGCGCACAAGCATGCACATATACCATCAACGCACACGCGCGCGCACACTAACACACATGCGCAAAGAGATGTAGTGTTTGATGTCTCGTGTTGCTGGAGTTGAGCTGAGCGGGCCTGATATTGGAATAGAGTATAAACAAAATGGCCACGCGTACATCAAAGGAGAGAATGAAAAACAGGACAAAGAAACAATTCAAGTTCTTTGACGCCGAGTCAGTGTACAAATATAACAATATAAAGTACCTGCATATGTGATACATGACATATAGGTCAGCTATAAAAAAAAAAAGGCCCCCTGAAAAAGAGTGCTCTCTCACTAGAAACAGAGCAAATGGCCACGTGGAGAGCTGAGAGAACTGTCTGCCGTAAGGGGGAGCTTATCTTCCCAGGCCGTTCAGAAAATGCACCAGCAGTTTTTTTCTTTTTTGGCTTATTTCAGTGTCTGGAATTTGTAGAGAAACCCAGAGAAAACAAGGCAAGAGAGTAAGCAGCCATGACCACTTGTCCCTTCTGTTCGTTTCCCCATCCTTCCCTTTCCCTGTCCTTGCATTGGGTTTAGGTTTGAGTCGTGTCCCTCTGAGGTTTCAAAGCACGGCCGCTCAGCTCAGGGCCTTGTGTCGACCTCCGCAGCAGCCGCATGCAAGCCCTACCCGGTGGCAAGCGTGGAGAGGTGGGTAGAGGCAGAGGCAGGGCGCCACCAAAGACAAACCAAACAGGGCTAACCAGCGCGTGCCCAGACAGCCTCCCCCGCTACCCTCGCCCCCGTCACAGGAGCAGGCGTCTGAGTAGTCCCCCTCTGGGTCAGACATGCAGTGGTAGAGCATGGTGTCTGCCAGCCACATGCAGCTGACCCGTCGGATGCACGTGCGCACCGGGTCTGGAGCATCCTGGCACCTACCTCTCCGGTTGCTGGAGAGGTAAAAAGCCTCACCGCAGTGCTCACACTGAGCACGCTCCATTCTGTCATCCTTCCGCCCCTTCCCACCATTGGTGGATGAAGAGGAGCTCGGGAGTAGGGAGCGAGGCTGACTGGACACCACAGACGGGAACTGCTGGCGATACGAGACGTTTTGGCCCTTACTGTTTAAGGGTCCAAGGGAGGGATCAGAGTCTGAGGGCGACAGGGCCGGTGCCAGCGGGTACGTGTAGTCGTGCTTCTGCGCCTCCGTTTTGTCAAAGTGGACATTGGGCTCAGGGTCGTCCATGTTGATGAATTTGTCACGCACTGTTGTGTGGCGGTAGTCCTCGTAGCCGGTGAGCCAGGAGCGATCTGAGTGGCGTCCACGATGACGCTCGGCGGGCCGCTCCCAGCTGCGCTCCCGAGGGTTGATGCGGACGATTTCCTCGTCCTCGAAGGTGACATGGCGGGGAATCCGAGACAATGGCTAAACAACAGAGAGAGTATATAACATAAACAACGCTGGCAGTAATTCACTCATAAGATATATGTATAAAATATGTATGGATACAGCTTAGCCGCGTTTGTCTCACCTGGTCCAAGTAGTAGTGGTCTGAGAGCCGATAGGGATCGTGGCGAAATCCCAGCGGGCACTTGTGTCTCTGGGGAAGGGGCGAGGACTCGAGCGGCTGCAGAGAGGTCTCCAGTTTCTGGGAGGAGTTGGATGAGCTGTCTGTGGTATTCTGAGGTGACAAACAAACACAGGATGCAGGCTGAAAAGCTGATTTCTGATTGCACACGTCAAACAAATAGCGAGAGAGGACACCCTGATTGGACAAACAAAAACAGGAAGCCTCCATGCAGCACTGATTGGAAAAACAGGAAGTGTGAGCTCTGTTTTCCAATCCACTTTTGGACTGCTATATGCGAGTTAAGCTTTTACTAACAACACCTGCCACAAAGAATCACTTACGAAAACATTGCAGGAACCATCACACCTAAAATCACAATTAAATTAACCACTTTGATTTAATTTATTTTTTTAACATATTTTCACAGCAAAAACTCTTATCTGACTCAGTATGAATATATTGTCTTGTATATTCATATGAACTGGGTATTTGACAATAAAAGTAAAAGGGAATCCATTAAATTAACTTTTTTTTTTTAAATGACTGAAAACAAGAAACCTAAGCAATCATGAAGATCAAGTGACTGATACAAAATATTCCTAAATCCAAAAAAGTGGAAACAGAAGCATCCTTTAAAATGTTTTTTTCTGTACACACACCATATCCACAGGCTCACCTTTTAAGCCTCTACACATCATCTCCTTCTCCCCAGTCAACCTGTCCTCCTTTCCTCAATCGCACTTTCTCCACATTCCACCTTTCCTTCTCCCCTTTCCACCTCTCCACGCATGTGTGTGCACATGTGAACAGTATCCCGTCTCCTTTCCGCTAAAGTCTATCAGGGCTCCAGTCCAACTCAAACACTGGCCAGACAAAAGACAGTCAGACCGCTGCCGATTTCAGACATGCACAATGGGGGTCAGCCTCTGTTAGCCACCAGCTGATAGGCAAGGACTCCTTTTGTCTAATCATATCAGCATTGTAATATGAGTGCATGTATTGTAGATGTGTTTAGCCGCGGGGCAAAGGGTGCAGGTGTTTCTGTTTGAGAAGCTGTGCTTGAAATGTATCCTCTGCATTTTGTCTTGCTTTGGGGAAGACTGGTCACAAGAAGTCAATGGCAAGAACGATTTTTTGCATGTCTTACTTTTTCTTGACCATCTTCTCCTAGCTATCTGCAACAGCTGTGAGATTTCCAACACGTTTTCCCAGAAATGTTATTTCACAAATTAGATTCGATTTTTTTTTTAAAATTCAAACTATCCAACTTCTCTTCAACTATTACTGGACAGATATACAAAAAGCTAGATCTGCCTTAGAGAGGGGTGGCTGTAGATGCAAGGAATTTTCTATTAATGGTAACTACTTTTGTCATTTTGGAGATATAATAAAGTGTCCTTGAGCAAAGCAATGAACCCAGAATTGATACCGTTGGAGGCGACATTATGTGTATAGGCAATGGTCATGCCTTTGAGCTTACATGCTTACACTAACATGCCAACATGCTAATGATAATATTTCTAACATGTAAAACTCTATGCTTACCACTCCAGCTGTTAGCATGCTGTCCTTACATAATACAGCTAATTGTGCAATTCAATATATTAAAATTTCTGAATTGCTTACAAACAAATCACAGAAAACAAACACAAAAAGAAACCACACGAACAAACGCCAATCAAGGCATGATTGGTGAATGAACTTCTAGAAGGCAAGATAAAGAGAAGTTCACACCTCATTCAATAACAGAAGTTATGCATTTCATCATCATTAACACTGAATATCAGAGAAATCTCTGAATGAAAGAAACAAGGTCAAGACCAAAAATAATCGGCTGTGATCTTTGGGTCTGAAGTGGAAATCACTTCACAGGCTCAGGAACACTTCAGGTAACATCAGGGAGGTGATTTAAAACCGTCCTGTGCAAAGACATTTTGCACATACTGGGATTTTGGAGGATGCAGAGTAGGAGTAGCTCATTTGGACACCATATCCTCCGGGCTAAGAGGGGGCAGCCTGTTCAGCTTGTTATCAGATCTCAGGACCTGTGATATTGTGACATTATAAAACTGAGCAACTGAAATTCTGTGGTGACCAAGAATGTGAAAACATTATGCTTTCAAAACTACAGCAAGTAATCCGGGAAAGATGTCTCATCCTGTACTTTGGGAAATATCTTAATGGATTTCAGTACCAACACCTGATAGTTTGTTTTCAAATGAAATGCGAGGTTTTAAGGATTTGCAAATTCCACTTTTATTTGGAAGCTACTGACATCATTTAGAATTTCTAAAACTATTCCTAAACTATTCTCTCCCCCCCACCACCAAAAAAATATAAATATTTGGCACTCCAATAAGCCTAAATCCAATGCTGCAAACTATTCTGCAGAACTATATGACCCAGCTCTGATATGTGTGTGTATGTGTGTGTGTGTGTCTTTGTCTGTCTTGCTGAAGCTATCCCCATTATATCCTACTCCCCACATGGATACTGCCATGCTGAGAATTTCCCCTTAGCTTTCTTACAAAGCCCTCAGAGCAGCCTGCCAAAAATAACATAACATGCTGCCTCAGCTTTGGGCTCCGCCCCCTGGCGAAGACATTATTGGGGGAGGAGTTGATATGGTTGAAACCAGTCTGACTCTGGCCTCCATGGCTGCATCTAATTCAAAACACAGACCAGACTTTCAGCTGCAAGCTCAGACTGCACAAGAGGACAGGGAGACAAAGGGAGGAGTTGAGGGGGAGAGTTTGTATTTCTGGACATCCTCTCTCTCTATATATTCTGGTCCAAGGCTGGACAGAGGGCATTTCAAGTTATTTTCTGACACAAAACATGCCCCGACTCAAAGCTCAGGAGGATTCATCCTTCAACGGGCCTGTCTCGCTCTCCTGGGATGAGCCCAGAATTGCTTCTATAGCTTTCACTCCCCCTGTTGTGAATGAGCCAAAATAGAGACAGAGAGGGGAGATGTGCTGAAGGGAGGGACAGAGGAAGGGTTAGGTTAAGTTTAGGTTTGGCGAACGAGGAATCATTTAGGGAAGTATGTCCATCCTATCCCCCAAGCCCATCCAACCATCCTCCCCCATCCCTCCAAAGGCTGTAAATTTGCTCCAGCATTTCCCTCTGTCTACGACCGCCTGCCTCACTAACTGCCACCGCCGCCGCTGCTAACTTTAGGAAAGGTCATTAGCACAGAAGAACACAAGCAGCACTAAACCCCTCATGTTCCACCTGTGATTTTACAGTCATGACACTTTGTAACGTTTCATTAGAAGAGGAGTAACTTTTTGACATGTTCTATAAGGCTGTTGTTGTTATATTCATGTTTTGGGGTTTTATATTCCAATATGCTATGCAGCAGTCGTCAGGTAGAAAAATACAGAAATGTTGAGAGAGAAACCCTAAAAATGGGCAGGGAAGACACAAATCGAGGCAGTAATTGTTTCCCCCTGGTTTCATTCATGAGTCCAGTTGGATCCTGACAATACTCGACTGTCTTTCTGAATGTCTGTGGGGAAATATTCCCCGTAACTTTTATTATTTTAATATCTGGCACAAGCATAAGATTCAGAATCAGACCCAACATGTAGCCTATTTTTGTTTTTAATTCCACTATGTTTTTTAGATCACAAATACAGACTGTGTCCTAGTATTTCCTCTTATGCAGTCGCATGCTATGTGCAGGTCTGCTGGCTGTTTGCTGTAATCTTGTGGCATTTTTCAGCACAAGTTTTAAAAGCAGACATGAGGCAATGCATAATATTTCCTCAGGCAGGCTTTGTTGGTTGCTAGCACGACTCATGCACCAAACAGGGTGAGCCTTGTGCTAAAAAATACTTTATATTAGGCCACAAGGGAAATGGAAAAATCGAGGCTATCACACTGTTTTGTTTTATAAGTCAGTGGGGATTTAACTGAAATGGATGTGGGCTTTCTGGGTCTTCATTTGTGGAGAAAAAAAGGTCAATTTTATGGAACAATACCCATGAATTGCCGTGGATTTGTTGCACTTTTAGCCTCTCTGTTAGCGAAAACCTGCTGCTCCATTTCAGGGGATTGCTCCGCCCACCGACAGTGCTGTAGTCCCCCCACTCCTCAAGTGTTTGTATGCATCTCTGTGGTGGCTGTGTGCTCCCAGCACAGCACCTATTAGTCTTGGCCCGTACAGACAGCTCGAGTCAAAGATGAACCACGAGGCACTTCCTCTCGTAAATCACCGGCCCTGCGCTAAGCTGGGAAACAGCTGCTAACTGCTAGTTTGGTAGTGTTTCTCTGTTTCAAATGGGAGAGGGATGGCGCGGGTGGGGGAGGGGGGTGGGGTCACCAGGAGAGTGGGAGCTTTTGGGACACAGGAAGTGACCTTGTGACCCTGCCTGCTGGCCCTTGTGTCAAATTACGGGAGGGTGTGTGTGTGTATGTGTGCATACATTTCCTGTACTGTGGCAGGTATAGATGACCGGCAGCGAATACTCGGTGAACTCCTGAGCAGACCTAATTTTTGAATGATGGATGAAATAAATTTGATCAGTGTGTGCTCCACACCAGATCCTAATTCTGCTGCCTCCTTCTCCAGTTATGAAGAGTGGAACTTCTAAGATAGGACTAGTGCAGTCAAGGTAACACACATGGAGGTCTACACCTAAAAAGCCATTCAGACTAACATCCGACCTGCATTAAAACAAGGCTTGTAGCTGTGCTGGAAAAGGCGTGTTGTTTAAAGTACTGGATAGACATGAAATGTGATCCAGGAAGTCCAGTTTCAGCGTTTTAACCCCTAATGAACAGCACAGCACTGTGCAACAGCTTATAATGTTCACAACAGCGTTTTATAACTCTAGAAAGTTATCACAGCAGCAATTATTTTCTGTTTTGTTGCACTGATAGTTAGGTAAACACAGTATGTACAAAGTAATCCAGGAATGTGTTCCTTTCCAGATGACATTGTGAGAAATGATGCTGTGTTGACAAAAACCTGGCTCAGCTTTTGCCTTTGAGTAATACCACACAGACCACTGAGGCACACTACTTCTGTTTACCTCATGATGGTAGTGAGAGATTAATTTTCAGAGCAGTGAAGTTCTCACACACAACATTAAAAAGGTTTTGCAGTGGTTTGATGTCTGAAAAGCTCCAACTCTGTCTAATCTGTAGTACAGAGCAGCTGGCTGAGTCTACGGCCAGTTGTTTTTATTTAGAGCCTTTTACTGCATGATTTCTATCACTGCCAGGGTGTTGGTTTAGTTTGTTTGTGTTAGCAGGATGACTCAAACGGATACGAGATTTGCATGAACATTTTACCAGAGATCGGGCCTTAAGCATTTGATTTGGATCTTTCCATTCAGAGTTGATGTGTACTTTGCCAGCAGAGAGCCTACAGAGCACATGGATGACGCCGTGAACTGGGATGAATAATTTTGATGATCTTTTGGATCTAGCAGTTCAATTGTAGTAGTGACTAGAGCCACTAGGTGTTGGCTTCTTCTTTTCTGTGGTGGAGACTAAAGCTGAGAGTTGTATACAGACATCACAGAGACTTTTATTATGTATGACCAGCGATTATGGTGCTGTGAAGACCTGACATTGTATAGATGATATTATCCGTGTGATCCTGAAGCCCATTTTAGGTAAGCTAGCCGTATTTGTTGCAAAATCTTTACGCACACAACCACACATTCAATCTACTGTGTCCACAACAAACTGAAACTTAGTAATGCCGCCTGCTGTGAGTCAAAAGTTGTGACCATCATAGTTATTAATGCAAAATAAAGTGCTTACAGTAAAGACGTCATCGTCACCCAGCTCCCCCTCATTCTGGAGTGCCGTAGAGGAGGTCGTGGAGCCTACAGACAGGAGAAGGGAATAAACTTTATTTCAGGTTGTTTAATTTTTACATACAACAAAGAATCTTTTGACGTCCTTTGATAACGTCATGGCAGTCAAATAGCTCCTGACTTCCTCATCCTGTCCCTTACCAAAAATTTTTAACTTGACAAAAAACAAACTTTACTTTCAGGTACACGTTCTTCCACATACTTAACCTTCATTCATGTCCTTGCCAAGACTAACTGGTTATACCGGTGGATTGTGTTATGCTTTAAAACTTCAAACCTTGAACCAGCTAGTGAGTGTCTTATTCATTAAGTAGTGTGGTTTCCTTTTCTTTATGTAGTCGGAAAGACGCAAACAATGGTTTAGTCATAACTAGAACGTGGAATTCCTGGAGAAATAGTAGCAAGCTGCTGCAGCTTTTAAAGTTCAGGAGGAGCATGGGATTGAAACAAGAAGTCTGCCTTTAGTGGACTATGGTGGGCACACATACAGCTGTGGTCAGAAGGCTACATACACCAATTATGTACATAAATGTGACGGTAATTTTCGGCTTTGATGATTTCTTTGAACTGTCCTTTTTCCAATGATTAGCATACATACAGCATACATCTTTAATGACTTTAAAGCAGATATGATAAGTGTATCTAAACTTCTGACCACAGCTGTAGACTGTATATAAAAGATGGACTTAGCCACCCATCACCCATGACCTAGTAAGGTTTGTTGTAAAGACTTGAGACGAGCATTTGCTGTCTTATGTTTCTGAAACCAGACCTCGAGAAAACAAAGCAGTGAAGTCTACAAAGACCGTATGCACACTAAGCATATCTTGCTTTATCTTTCCCAGATAGGTACCATCATCTATAAAACAAATGTCCTGTTTTATACAGTTAGACTTGAAACTAACAAATGAGCCCATTAACCCAACAGGAGACTGTTTACTGACGTCGATTTCTTGACAATAAAGCTTTTCAGCTTCGGTTTGGGTGTGTTTAATTAGAGACTGGGCATATTTTAGCTCTGGAAGCTTTATAGGTGCTAGGACAGGTCTCTCTCTGTCTTGTCAAAACATTTGAATAGTTATATTGCAGCACAGTTTACCTTCAGCCAGGTCATCAATTGCCTTTCGAACTCCCCTGTCGAAAGCTCTGGCATCAGCTGGACTCTGGAAGGATAGGCCGCACCGTCTGTCTTCCACCTTCCAATGGTGAAACGTGGGCGTCGCTATGGTGTACACTAGATCCTTCCTCAGCGGGCAATCCAGGATCACCTGTTGATACGACACGCACCAACCATGTACAACATGGATCCATTTCTGATCTTTAACAGACACGTTGTTGCTCACATTCATGTATGCGTGTGTGTATTTTACCTGGTTGTCCCGCATTCGTTCACCACGGATGAAGAACTGGGAGCTGGTGGAGCCCAACACAGGTGCCAACTCTGTCGGCAGCAGGCGGCACACCCCTACCCTGCTCAGAGCTCCCCCGTCCTGATTCAGCCACCCACCGCTCGAGTCGTCCCGCGTCATCACCACCGCTTTTACACGTACGATGTAGCTGTCACTGCACAGAAAGGAAGAGAGAAGATATTAGCACAAAGATGACTGCAACGTAAATGTGTTTATATTATACCAGACAGTAGAGTGGTGATTCCAATAGATGATAAGCTCAGGATCTAATAATTTTTAACCCTTGTATTATGCTCATTAAACTTAAAACATGCTTTGAAATAAAAGCATCATCCATTATGTGAGTAGTGTGATTTTGGAGAATGTTGAGGCAGAAAAAAAATTCTCCGCAGCTATAAAGTTACACAACTTAATGCTTTAGGTTACTGGGAAACCCCCTCAAAACCTTCACTGCTGTTTATAGACTTTTTGTAGCTGCAGTCATAGAGGAACCTTAAACATATATATGCCGAAGCCAGCAAACTATTCTGTATTTAACAATACAAGCCTAAAATTAGTTTGTCCACAGTCAAACTGAGCTAAGCAAATTAGTGTGTACGCTAATATACTGTGAAGCGTAACTGTTTCTAAAATAGCATCAGTAAAATTTATAGCCGTATCTATCTAATCTCTTCATCAGATTCTGGTTTTGCTGCAGTGCAGTCCAGTTTGCTTGAAATGTGGCAACATGTCGAATGACAACCATTTCCTTCCACAGGAAAACCAAAGAAATGTATGAATACAAGATAACGCAAGGTCAAAGCAAAATTCACATGATTGCAAACCGAAAAATAACAGTAATATTTTCCACGCGACACAATAACTCTTTGGATAACATCTTATCCCATCTTGTGAAAATTGACAATGCTTTTCTTAATGTGCATTAAGAGTTTATTCTAGAGCAGGAATCACACCCTGGCAGACTGTTTGAGGGCGTTGCAAGTCACGACTTTGCCTGGTCCTCGCTGTGCTCAAGTAGGAGGTGTTGTACCAGGACAAGTCAGTTGAATGCACACACACAAACAACCCCAAAGTTTAATGTAAATTTAATATGGTGCTATGTTGTTTTAAAACTTGTTTAAAAGTTAAACTGCTGCCATTTTAACATAAAACAGTCCACGTATTTAATAAAATGCTGTTTCAGCCCATCATCTCCTCACTAACCTCATCATATAGCTCATCACTTCTGCTCCATATTTTCCTGGAGTAACCCTCTGATTATTAGTGAAAACATCCCTTATCTTGTCGCTTTAGTGGTTGTAAACAATAAGAACTTCCCTATTTTCATATTACATGTCATATCACTTTATTTCTCTACCACCACTATAAATTAAAATAAAATTGCCTACAACAGTGGGGAGATTTGAGTGGATGTGAAGTTTTTGCAAGTCATCAAACAACAGAAAATTTAGGTTCATTATTTGATGTTCATTCACAAATTGCCTTTCCTCTTCCGTGAAGGTTAGATCCACTCATAAAATGTACATATTCCTCTTTTGTTTTTGAGAAATACTTCTGGACACATGTGAATACAAAGAAAATGATGCAAAGTGCTGTGAAAAGCATGTTAAAGCAACAGGTGGTAATAGAACCCTAACCCTGTAGAAATGTTGTGTATTTAGAAGCCTACAAACAGTAATGCAGCCCACAGTCTGACCTGAAAAAAGGGAATGAACGTGCACATTTCTGACGTTGGAGACATCTGGAAAGTCTTAACTCTGGAAGGAATTTTTCAAACGTTCAGTTTTCAGTGACTTAAAATGCAGAGAAGTAAGACTAAAATACTTAAAAAAAACCCAGTATGTTTTCTAAAATACCCATGTACATGTGGCAGGGCGTTAGTATGACTGTAAACTGAATTCCTTTTTTAACAAAGGGAAATTTTAGAAATAGTGTATACCGGTACTTAAAAATTGCTCTCAAATGCCTGAGTGATAAATCCACTAGGCACATATATTGTGTGCTCACTTAAAATACAGGATTTATTTTTTTTTAATCGTACTGTTGGCGAGTTTTTGCAGACACGTCAGCATCTTGCATGCAAACTGCAGCAATTAGAGGTAATAAAATAAGTCTTGAAATCGCATTTTCTGCAAAAAAATTGTAAATTCTTGTTAATAAACGGGAATAAAAAACAACAATTTACTAATTACTCGTACAAAATGGCTGCAGCCTAGTTAGAAGTCCCACGTTATCCATGTTATGTCTTTTTGTTCTTTGTGCCTAAATCGGAAACGGAGTCGTCTGCACCATTTAGATGAGACAACATTGGATTGGAGCCACAAGTTATACAAGCTGACAGATAATACAGTTTATTCTATAAGAAGTACAAAGCAGATGACAAAAACTGAAACCGGAGACAATACACCGGAGGCTGATAGTAAAATACATGGTATTCTTATGTGTAAGCATGACAGTCACCACTGTACGTGTACACAATGGACATGGTTGCAATCCACATGCATGTACCCATGTATGAACTATTGATGCTGTGCTGCGTGTGAGTTCATGTGTGTTTGTGTACGCATGTGGGGGAGAAGCATGAAGAGATAACGACAAACATAAAAAGAGAGTGATGAAGTGAGGGAGGGAGGATGAGTGGGAGTGAATGAGAAAAGCGTTGTTATATAATTAGCTAACAGTACTAAGGACTCAATGCACACACACACACCTACACGCACAGGTGGCAAAACTGGTTCACCAGCTCCCACCCACACACATTCATAAAATTGAGTGAATGACAGACTGACTAGGTGACAGCAGTCAAACTGCACAAACAGAAAGGCAACCAGAGATTCACCCACAACTCCTGAGCTTTTGTTTCCATTCATAAATTTAAAGTTACTTGAATTAGAAACTCAAAGACACTACCCAAAATCTACTTGGCAAGAAATATTACTCAGTGTGAAGCATTAAAGATTTAGTGTTGTTATTGGCCCTGTGATGGACTGGCGATCTGTCCAGTATGTATGGCCTCTTTCTGTCAGCTGGGATATGATCCAGCCCCACTGCAATACTAATTAGGTATGTGGTTAGAAAGTAGACAGATGCACATGTGTTGTTTCTGGCTATGGCAATACACTCTGTAGGCAGATATTATTCATCTGCTATGTCAAGCCACAACAGGCGTAGGTAAAAATTATTATATGAGCTCTACTTTACCGTGTGGAAAAATTAAGTAGCAACAAAGGAAATAAAAATGAAATCTAAAAATAGAAATGGTGGTGTACTAATTTAAGAAAAGAAGCTTACTATAGTTTTACATCTATATGGTTGACGATACAATACAGTTAACAAGCAGATTATGGTATGTTTGTAGTGTCAAATGTGTCTGCAAAAGGGAAACAACTAAGGATACAGAGCAGAACCACCTGACAACCACTGCTCATAAGACAAAAATATATATGTATGTATTTTCTTCCAATTAAATTGCTTTTCAATTGCTTATCTGTTTTAAACATTTATCTATAATTATCTGAGTACAGGGTATCTACTGCTTACCCATTACTTTTAGTTAATATTTCTAACCTATTCAGGTGCACTCAATCTTATAATTACATCATAATATCTGCTTTTTTCACCACCGGCACTTGAGGTCATTTTTACCCATTTAACCACTGGCTACTACAGAAGTAACCCTGGAGCATTTGCACCCCTGTTTAGGAACAACTAAGCTATTTCGGTTCATTGACATCATTTCTGCTCTTAAACTGAAAAATGTTTTTAAAAAAAATCCACGCTCTGCTTTTATATGAAAGTACCACAGTGGTTCAACATGACTCAAACACATGTATGACATATTTCCATACAGAACCACACATCCAGGCCACCCACATACAGAAATAACACTAAATTCTGTGCTATATAAGCACATGTGCTTTAAGACACACGATACCAGCTATCAGCTCTCTGAGATGAACTTGTCACATTTTGGGCTGTCTTGTGACCCATGTTTAGAGCCCCGTCTGCCGACAGGCCCTATAATCTGTGGCGGGGACACACAGACAACCACAACCAGCAGCTACACACTAATTTAATACACTTGGAATGGTCACACATTCTTACAGACACATACATTTGGGAACTGTGAATCTAATTCTGTCCACACGAATGTTGCAAGAGGTACTGATGCTGAAAAAGGATTGCAACGCCCATTTTGAGAAAAGGTACAGTACCGTGAAAAAGTCTTGTGCCATCCTTCATTTCTTTAGGAGCCTGAGGTCCATGTATTTTTTTTAAAGTGGTCTTAAGCAATAGTTCCCCAGGCTTCCTGAAAGTCAAAGGCTTTCTTTGGACATTCACTACTTTTTCTCTTATTTTCACTGCAGTACTCATACCTGACCATTTTCAAAGGAATATTCTTTTGTTAATCATTCAAGCACCTAACTCTAGGAATGAATGTTGAATAATTTAGTTTCTACACATAGAGAAAGCTTAGCAAGGCACCAAGTTTTAAAATGTACATTTAAGCTTTTTGTTACTAGCAGCCTGCACAAAAATACATTATTTGCTCCTGTTTTTTTTGTTAGCTGAATCTATGAAAATTGCCCAGTATAACACAGTTTGACAGGCATAAAGTAATACTTTTGCACCAACAATGTGCTGCAGAAAAACCTTTTGGATGACATATCTGGACATGGTGCGTCGTGTGTCCCTAAAAAACAAATTTGCACTTTTTTTTGTTCAAATTACCAGGAGAGCGGAACAACAGCGAGTGTCTACAGACATCTGTAAAATACGGCTGAGGCTGTGACTCTTGAGAACTTTGTACAGTACTATAGTTTGTAGACTATTTATAATCACCAATTAAAGAGGAATTCACATACGGTACACAGCATCTCTAACTGTACATGGACCATTCTAAAATATGACTGTCTAATATTTGGTGGGTTTGTGATCTCAAGCTTTAAGTTGAGACTGCAAACACTTTTCAAAGTCTCTTTGGGCGGGATAAGGGTACAGTTTGTTGCATCAGAAAATGACTTGGTTAAGAAGAAAGGCTTGCTGAGCTTACCTACCTGCTGATAAGGAAATCATGCATCACATCCATTTCTAATTTAATATGAGACTTCAGGTCAAAGGTTCAAGGTGTGTCTGCCTTCCATTTCTTAAGAAAAACAGCACTGCAGTTGCCAGCCAATTGCTTTTGTTTGCTTTGCAGTACAGCCTGACAATACCTCACAGCACCAGATTCAGCAGCTTGGCATGCAATCATACCAACAAGTTCATTGAGCTCATGGTAGCCATCACCTTAATAGAAATAAAAAAAAATCTAGGCTGGAGCACAGTTCTGTTTCAAAAAAGCTGGGATGTTGTGTAAAATATAAATAAAACATTCAATGTAATATAATCAAATTGTTAAAAGTGAAGATTTTTAGATAGTTTTTAGTAAAATGTGAGAGATTTATATAATCTGAAGAGAAACAAGATTGTGTTTCCCAATTCTTTACCAAAATGTTACATCACCTCTTCATTTACGAACACTTAACTAACATTCTCGCCTGTTAAAAGCTCAAGAGTTTTGGGTCTTTGTCATTTTTTAAGTGTATAATAAAATCCACTAAATGTTTTAAATGGCTTATAAATTTGGAGTCCAGACAGGCCAGTACTTTGCACTCTATCTATGGAGCCATGCTGTTGTTAGATGTGCAGAATGTAGTTTGGCATTAATGGACTTCCTGGGCAAAGTCGACTTTCAGCATGAATGGTGCTCTCACGTGTGCTCATTACCAACGCAGTGCACCCTAATGCAAGCTCCACACCAATATCTTGGAATTTGTAATCTGTGCTGATAACATGCAGCATGGTCTCTCACCTCTTTACCCTGGAGGTAAAGATTTTACGCCTAATATTGTCATAAAGAAATTAACACTTAACATTTTGACTGTACCAGACCACAGGACAGTTTTGGCCTCACCCAAGCTGCTATCAGAAGGCACAACTACTTGCATATTTTTCTGCTTCAAAAGGGACTCCCTACTGGTGTTACTAGAATTTATTATTGCACATTATTAACTGTAAATTCTGTACTTGTTAAATTTACATCAGCTCATCTTTTTCCACTTGAAGGCAAGTGAAGCAAGCTGTAAACACAAAACTGACTCGTTCAGATTCACTTTCAGTTTAGCTACGTTTTTGGTCTCCACCTTCTGTGATGACAACTAAAACAAGTGTCAAGTTGCTACTGGAAACCAAAGCAATCAGCTGGCATAAGGCTCCGTAACAGTTAGTAGTGTAAATATAAAGATATGAAAATGCAAATGTCTCCCTATCCAATGGCACTGTGTACACGTGGTTCAGATATTACTGCCAAATCTTTAGAAACGATGTAAACAAACAAACAGAAAACCAGAATCCTTACAAAAACATCTTTTCATTTAAATTAACACGCATTTGTTGCATTAGCTAGAACTCCATGTCCACTCTAAAAGTCTAAACAATTCAGTGTAACATGAACTTGTAAGAACAGTCTCTCCGGTTCAAGTGGTTCATTGCAGTAATTATTCTGTTCTTTTTATTTTTATGCCTGCTCCACACCTTATAAGAGAGTCATGCTAATAAGGAAATGTGATGTGGGTGGAGTACACACCTGTTGAGTGAAAACTATTTATTGCACTGTCATTGTTATTTGCCTTTATGTCTCAACTGTTTTAAATTCCCCATTTTGCTTACACTTGCTGTTGAACCACAAAAACACTGAATACAGTCTTTTAGATTATACACTGTTAAAAGTACTCCACAGATAGCCAAACCCCGACAATACTTGATGTCGTCTGTGTGTAACAATATTGCAATAAAACGGTGAAAGGGGGTCGGAAGTGCACTGGTTATCAGGCCTGGAATCCAACTCATCTTTGACAGATAAAAAAAGGCCAGTGAGGGCAGCCCAACCATGTGTGATAACAGTGGCTATACTTCCTCTGATAAGGAATAGCTGGCCGCGCCTCTGCCTGATCAACAGAACACATACACACACCCACGTCTCTATGTACATCTGAACACAACACACATGCTCCCTGTGTCAGGAAGTGACAAAAAGGTCCATCAGAATAAGGGTTGTTTTATTGTACTGAATGCTTACAGTGTTTCACACTTCCGCCTCAGTAACTGCTGTGAGTAAGGCCACATGTAGAGCAGAGCTGATTAAATATTTCTTAAATGTTTCGACTTGATGTTTTTTGTTTCACATCACTGTTACTTTGAAATTTGTGAGTTCCTTCACTCATGTTCAGACCAAACATGTGTGAATATGTGTTAGTTTACTTCAGAGTGACCAGAAATGAAGTTGTAACAGTGGTTAGAGATCAGCTTTAGAGATCAGTAAAATGTTATTAAGTCATATAGTTGTTCCTATACGTGCAAAAATGACTGAACTGAACAAAGGTGAACATTGTGTCATTTAGATGCATTATTTAAGCTAACTGTTCTGGTTCACAAGAACGTAGAGCTTAGGGCACAAGGGTTGTGGTGGCAAACCCTGAACTCCCCTATCTTCAACTCACAAGCCTCACGTCCACTGTGCACTCTTTCACCAACAAAAATTCACGCAATGAAACAAAAAGACAAAAGTAGACCCTCTAAGTTCTTAGCAAAAAAAAAAAAATCTAACCAGAAAACAGCAATGCCCCTCTGTCTGCTTTCTCTCATTTTGTGATAAGGTTGCAGGCTATCAGTGTAGCTAGTCTTCATGTGCATGATAATTTCTGTGCAAAGGTGCAAGCATGGACGTCATGTGTGTGGCAGTTAGACCTGGAAATGCTGACATGAAGCTATAGCAAAAAAAAGTAATATGTGGAGCATGAGGTGGACTGTTAGATTGGCAGGGCGTCAGTGGTAATGTGAGCTTTGTACCAGACTGTTGTAGTGAGGACAGAGCACACCCACAGTCTTGAGATTTGAGTAATGACTGAAAGAGAAGGTTGGAAATACAAGTAGTCAACATGCTGGGCCTTACAGACGGGGTAAGGAGCTCAGAGCTAACCAGGATGTGTGACAAACAGCTTCTGTGGAGTGGTGTGTATTTCTGATCAAATGTGTGGGCAAAAATGTGTGCTGCTATCAAAGTCTTGGTAAGACAACTCCTCGTGTCTTACAAGGCAGCTTGCTACAATTGGTGAGTAGCGTGTACATTAATTAGAGGCACGCTATAAAGCACACTGCGTAAAAACAATATGAAAATAGATTTATGAATCTCAGTAGTATGGGGAATTATCTCACAATGTTGTTCTTTCCTGTTCTGGCTTTCATTCAGAGGGCAATAGAGTGGGGGTTGGGGGTTGGGTGAAGAGAGTTCATTCACAATTATTGACACCGGAGGCTCCTCGGGGGAAGTTTGATCAGCTTTCTGTCAATCAGCTGTTGTTATATGGAACGGTCACATGTTTGGGCAGCACAAGCTGCCAGTGTGAATGAGTGCGAATAGGTCAACTGACATCAGAGAGGTCAACAATATTCAGAGAAGTGTTAAAGGAAAACATCCCATTTCCAAATGACCAGTTAGAACATGAGCGCTGAGCTATTCAGTGTTTCCAGCATTGTGTTTGTACACCAAGAGAAAGCCATCGGTGCGAAGGTGACTCTGCAGCAGCACCTCCATCTAAACATGAACTTTACTGAAATAAAGCTGATTCTAAACCTCTAAACCTCTTAAAGGCGACTAAACCAACTTAAGACTCTTTACCAGATATCCGCTTAGGTTCCGTTAAAACCTGACACTTTGGCCACCCGTTAAGTGATCGGTGAAAGGAGGGGGGGAAACTATTTTAATCGTCTTTACATCTGTAATCTACATCTGTGCCAACTTTGGTCTTTTAATCAGGTAGATGCTCACATCTAAACTGTCAGATGTCAATGGTTTATCTTGTGATTGGTCTCCCCGTGTTGCTACTCCAGGGTATTAAAGAAACGGAAAGTTATTTGCATAATAAACAGCAGGACATCTGTTCTATTTAGGCTTCGTTTAAATATACTTATTTTTACCGCTACACATGAGCGACTGAAATCTTTCAAGATGCTGTTTGGGATTAACCAACCTCAGCATTTCTCTTTTTCATGGGTGTGGGAATACTTTTCATTTTATCCTGAAACATCTGGTTTGAAACTATGTGAAATAAAAGTGAATCTCACAAAGTGTGGTGGAACTTATTTCACAATTAAAACCAGTTTGCTCAGCTAAGGTTAGCAAAGGTGAATAAACAAGAGATTGTTTTGTACATGACGTGAATAATAGGATCTATTGTTCTGATTTTGAATTAAATGTTTTTATTTGATTGTAACTCTACTACTAGAGTAACACTTCAATACAATCCTTATTCAGTCAGAAAACTCATGTTTGAAATGGTTTATTGCAGCAGAATAACAAAGTCCGAACTTGGGCTCCAGGCTTCTCATTCCCTGCACACACACGGAAATTAGTGAGCGATGAGTAAACATCCCCCTGGATCCCACAGGTGGATGCTGGGGTGGTGGAGGGGTTGAAAAAGCAGGCAGAAATGCACCGACATGTCTGCAGGAGAAGTGGGAAATACTTCAACTCAAATAGACCACCACATTGGGGTAGTTGTGTTTGGTGCATGATGTAAGGAGAGAGAGGTGGGTTGCACTGCCTCATGCACACTCGAGCTGCGTGCATGAGGCAGTACAGCTCAAGTTTCCTGTCTGAACTAGCTCCCAGGCTTCGCTTCATTTATCGTATACCGGGCTTTGGCACAGCCCCTCAGTCCATCTATTGAAACTACCTGTTTTAGCCAATTTTATTTTAACTGGGTGCTGCTCGCAAACAAAAGATTTCAAGAGTGAGTGGGTGGCGCTCGTGCTCACAGCCTCATAGGACTAACTTGACATAATATGTAGCCAAGGGCAGAAAAAACTGTCTGAAACCTAGAGTTTCACAATTACTTGTACATACGATGATCTCATTATTTGAAAAACTGAGTATGTTTAATTTGCATGGGCAACATTAAGGAAAAGTAGAGTAGGTTCCCTTTAAACTTGCAAAATAAAGTCTTAGGTCGTGTTATCAGCAAGTGTAAAAAAGTAATCAAAGTACACTCTCATTTTATCTAACACACTTGTATTATTTCAGCCATCATACAAGAAGAAAATATGGCACTGGTAGACGAAAAGCTAAATTATAAATGCCAACAGGTTCGAGATTAATAATCAGCCAGGATAACAGAAAACCCACAGTACAGTTTTATTTATCTACAAAATAACCGACTGCATGCATGCAAACTGCACTGTTTGTGTTGATTTAAGTAAATTATTAGGGTAATGAAATACCAAACCAAACTAAGCACGAACGTAAAGTGGTTATTGACGAAATGGAAGTTCACAGGGTTCACACACTGAGAAGAAGTGTTTTCAGTAACCAGCCCAATGGATTGTTCTACATGTGGTGTGACAAGCGAAAAACACAGAGTGGAGTGAATGAAAACTTGAGCTATTATAATCTTGGTCATCTAGTCAGCTGATGAGCAGAGATTAGTAAAAAAACAGACAAACAATCCGGCTCCATTGTTTAGTCTCTCGATATAAACAGCTCGGGCCATTATATAAAGGCTCCGGATAGCAACCAGTGATGAGCTGCCCTGTAAAACACAGGAAACACTGTGAAAAAGGATCTGTTCCACATGATGTGTGCATATGTGTGTGCGTGCAGAGGGAGTACAGACTGAAAGAAGAAATGCAAAAGGTCTGTAAAGGAAGTTATTATGTTAATTATGTGTATCCACATATGTGGACTTGATATTTACCCAGATATGAACCTAAATAAACTGCCGCTGTACTAACAATGATACTCAAAGTACTGCAACTGTCTTGCAGGTTGGTTAATACAAAGAGTATTTCTTATTTTAGGATATTATCGTGTTTCTGCTGTTCTAACATAGCATAAAAGAGAAGCTGCTAATCAAGCCCATCTGAGTTTCTTTCCCACCACTGAGTTGGTCGGTCTATGCATGCTTCCCAGACTGTTTTGTTATATTTATGTACTCTTGTTACAGTATATGAAAACACTGTATACATGAAAGACCAGTTAGCCATCTACAATGCAAGTTTGACAGTAGAATGCGTCCGAGCATGCTAAAATACCAACAGAAAAATTTCCAAATGAAAGAAACAAACAAACAGAGCCTTGCTAGACAATTCAAAGTGACTCCCAACACATGGAGGCAAAGTCTCCTGTTTGAGTTTTGCCCTCGCTGCAATAAATCCTGCAACACATTCGGAGAACTTTTTGATGTTTTGTGATCTTACTGGTAAATGACGGATACAGTGTGAAACAACCCTTGCAAGCATTCCTAAAGCGACATACAGGAGCTTTTCCACTTAAAAGAGCAGAAAAAGTTCATATTAGGTGGCAGGTAGGGTGAATGGCACAAACACATTAAAGTTAAGTCTGAACTAGGAGCATTTTATGGTTGAAGTTACAAAAAGATCCTACTTTGTGTAAAATATACCCTTTCATCATGTTAGAATTCATTGGCAACCTCTGAGGGTAAAAATATGAAAGTCTGTTTCCAACACTAAAAAAAAGAAAAGAAATAAAAAGTCTAAATTTTCAGTTATGTGTCTCAAAATTTCAACTTATTTTTTACTTTTTTTTAGTGGCAGAAACAACTTTCCATGAATAATAACAATCATATAGCATCCTTAGAGAAACCCAAGGTCAATTTACACACAAAAGACAAAGGCCTCAATAAATACATTACATTTCAACTTCCATAAAAAACAAACAAACAGCCCAAATAAACATGCCAAAACAGCCCTGTAGTTCCCTGAAAGGCCACAGGGCAAACTAACTAAAAATGCGAGTCAATCGAGGTGTTAAAATGTTGAACTTTACAGCAGGACTTTAAAGCTAGAGCTTTCTTAAAAAGCTTGCACTAACTACCTATCTGAGAGTGTTCTCGTTTATTGAATTACAAAACAAGAGACAAGGCCAGCTGAGGTAACATGTACAGCCAACAAAATAGGTTTCATAACAGTGTAAGCAGTATTTCTTTAACATAACGTGCACTTGTTACAAACGTGCAGCTCCAACATGACTAATGTTCATGCACTAATGAAACGTGCTAGTGGGGACACCTCTTATGGTTTATCTTAACCTTAGCTCTACTCTGTTTTTGGCGATGAGCTTTGCCCTAAAACTCCTGTCAGGTTAATTATACTCTGTTATGTCGAATGCTGCTAATGGAGAAAAGCATTATGTGCGAGGAACAGAACAATCCTGCTGGGGGAACGTGCAGGCCTGCTAACGCCTGGGTTGGTCAATTGATGAGTGCTTTTATTCAGGGATTATATTTCGATGCTACGTTGACCTTCTCTGAATGTCACTGGACATCTCCTGTCTAATACTGACTGTGCACATGCTGACCCTGCAGCAGCTCACATTAGATCAATACGTCCTCGGCTCGTGTTGTGACTCTCGGTGCAGGGGAGAGCTTCTACTTCTATAAAAGGTAATAAATGTCCCCAGAAGGACGGTGCAAAAGAGGGACATCCTCCAAAGAGGATAGTGACATTATAGTTTAAGGTATGCAGTCAACAAAAGATCCTCTCAAAAACTATGTGTGTGCGCTACTAAACACAATGCCTGCTGATAGTAGGCTGACACATGGGCATGTGACCATGTCCATAGCATGGATCAACAAAGACAAGCTAAAGACGCACAATAAAACTGAAGCCGTAAAAGAAGCAGTGACAATGCTGCACAACATGACATAAAAAGGTGTGTCTTACTTCCTGACACACCTGTAATCCCACAAAAGGTGTAATTTCTGATAAGAAAGCCACAACACGCAAAGTTGCAGATAACAACAGCCGATCACTTCCTTCCAGTAACTGGACAATAAACCGATCCTGAGCAGTTTTTTTGCCATGCGGTGGCGTCTATTTTCACTTTTGTAAAGTCTTTGCCACTAAAAAAATCTACTGTTATTGCATTTAGAAGCTTATATAGGCCGGTTTTAATGACTGCAAGAACTTTAACTGATCTTTTTGCCCATTTTAGTGTAAAATAATGAATCATAAAAACATAAAAAGGCCTCTTTTGCCAATTGATGGTCAATCAGCCACGGTTCTTTTGAGTGCTTTTCCCCATCACACCATGAGAACGCTGTTTATCAGAAACGCATGACTCAGAACAAGGCCATAAAGATACAGTTAGCACAGATGTTAATACAGGAAATGCAGAGTTTCAGAAGGCAGGCAAGACAGCAAAGCGTGGTTTGATTTCTTAGTTGCATCTAACACCCCACCACCACCCCAAATGTGTGTCTGGCAACATATGACAAGCAGAGACAAAGGCTTGGTCGCATTCCCTGCTTCTTTCAAACCCTGGGACCGGGAACAGACACACATACGCTGGCTTCGTAGAGCAGAGTACGGCCGGCAGGCATGAATGGGGACGCGCTGAAGGTTAGAAGGCTTTTATGAATGAGCCGGCGTCACGCCACCGCAGCGCAAACATCCCCTCCGGTGCCCTTCGCCCTTCCACCCCCCTCAACAGATTTGCAAGGCAGGCATTCCCATCGAGCACAGCCCCGTGTAGACTGACAGAGACAGACGCTGACGATACAGCTAGGCTAACAGAGCTGTAAAAATGCAAACAGGAGCCAGTAAATTAAATAGTTTGGCAGGCCTGCTCGTATGTCTGTACATATGGTTTTTTTCCTGACAAGGCTGCAGGATTGAAAAAGGAACAGGCCATATAATCTATATTTGTTTTGGCGCTCTGCAGCCTACACAGTGTAAAGGTAGTACAATGCATATTAATCTGCTGTTAAGCAAATTCTAAGCGTTAACCGCTTGAGTACAGGCCCATCGGTTCGCACACGAACGTATCTGTGGGCCTAGGCAGTGAACAGCTTTGTAGAAGCTATAGTTCGCAGAAGAAAAAGCACGATCCTAGCGTGTGCATGTCAAACACAACTTCGCCAGTTTCCAGTTTAGGAAAAACGGACCAGTCTCTCTTCTTTCTTTTTCTTTTTTAAGGCTGAGTCGACGTTTACGATCGCTATTTTTTATGAATGGAGCGTGGTAGGCTATGCAAATGAGGGCGATTGAGAAAGAGATGGCGGATGAGGCATATCGGATATCTCACATCCTGTGAGACTTCCCCTTCGGTTAGAGACAAACACACAGATGTGACTAAAAACAAAGCGAAAATGTCCTTGCAATCGCCGCTCAGTGTTTTTTTTTTTTGCTTGTTTGTTTCTTCTGAGCTACGCACAAACAAAAGATTCGCGAGCTCGCCGCCGAGCGTGTATTCATAAAAGGTGTAACTTCTGGGCGTGCTGGAGTTTCTAAGTTACGCTGCAACAGGGGCCTGCTCTCTCGCTTCAGATCCTTTCAGAAAATGTTTCCGACCCACCCACGCTTATTCCCCTCCTCCTCCTCCCACTCCCCTCTCCTTTCTCTCTTGCCTTCCCAAGCCTGGAGTCTACACCGAGGTGGGGGCCCTAAAAACCCTCTTCGACAGCACTGTCAATGCATTACTTCACAGCAGCATCAAACAGCAAATTCAACCAATTGAGCGTAATAATAATAATAATAATAAAAAGAATATTAATAAAAAGCATACACCATGAACTGATCTGCACAGAATGCACATTCCATCAAGTTGCTCCAATCACCTCTAACTTCTAGTCACGGAGGGAAGCAAGGGGGAAAAGACAGAAAAGAGAGAGCAGTAAACATATAGAGAAATCTTCTGAGTCCCAGTACTTACTCGTTTGGGTGTGTTTCTTCTATCATTTTCTCGTTTCACCTCAGGTAATGTACCACGGCGGTTGCATACTTTTCGCTTGTCATTCTTTCACCGTGGCTCCTCCGATTCTGTCTCCAATTCCGCATAAATCCCCCTGCGCCTTTGTGCGAGTGTCGGCTCTTTGCTTGCCTTCGACTGGCTGCGTCTCCGTCTTCTTTACCCCTAAAATTTTCCTCTTTTACACCCGGAGCCACCCTCTTTCTTCTGGATCGCGAATGCCCGCTTTACTATAACTTTAACACACCATCACCTAGCATGAACGGACAATTTTGTAGCTTAATCCAGCTCCGGTCTTCTATTACACCCCCCTCCCTGCCCAAACACACACACTCACTCACTCACACTCGCACGCACTCTCTCTCTCACACACACACGGGCGCACAGGGCACACACTCCGTTTTTAAGTCCTAAGGCGCATGTTTTCACCGACGACTCCGGTTCCAGTTGTGCGTAAAAAGCGCGTCGTCGCTGCTGTTACCGAGGGGTGGCCCCGCTAGAGCCCCATCTCTCTCTACTCCATGTTGGATTGCAGGCGGCCGAGAAGCTCCAACGACGCCGGGGCAGGGAGGCGGGAGAGGAGAGGGGGAGGGATAGCAGGAGGAGGGGGCGGAAGCGGTGACGTAGTTTACATTTTAACGGAGGGCCCACGACGGCTGCAAGCCAAAGGGTCTCTTGACAAACGCACTCTCTCGTCTTTATTTCTCGAAAATCCTTCATTTTAAACCTCAATTGTCACCTTTGTGCGCATATGAAATCCTTCACTGGGCACAGTGCAGATAGTTCACAGAAAGCACAGTTCCCTAGTTACAGTTTTCGATTTTCTGCTCTTGCAGACTGAGACACCGAGATTAAAAAGTCCCCCCCCCCCCCCCCCCCAACTACATTCCAGTGTTAACACCCTTCAATGCAATAAATCAGCCTTTATTATCATCATGATATTACTTATTTAATATTTATTCATAAGATCTAAAAGTATAGATCTCGTTATTAAGCAATATAATAGCACCGAGTTGCTCACAAAAAACCCCAATTTTCGGGGGGGAAGAGGCAAAGTTCAGACTTCAGAAACTAACATAATGCCTGATGAATCAAAAAAGATTAAAAGCGATTGCTGGCTAATCTTGTTAACTTTTTAGCACCATATCAGCGAGAGACTATCTGCTAATCTCTTATTGCCTTTGTGCCGTGAACTACTCTGGGGATTGAGGTCTTTAATACCTATTGATTTGCTAAGGTGTGTGTAAGTTAGATGATTAGCCTGTTTTGTTTGCTCTGAGTGCTGCCAGATTTGTGTTCCTGCCCCCAAACAGTTGCCAGTATTGTTTTCAGGTTCATGCCTAGACAAAAAAAGAAAAAAACAAGAAAAAAACAGAGAGACAGAAAAGAAAAAAAAGTCTTGTTTATTACTGTGGTCGAGTAGCGCCCTCAACTGGTATTTCCTACAGCTTACACATTTGGACTTACTGGTTTTGACCAGTAATAATAATAATTCTGAGAGTTCACAGGGGACAATGTCAGACCTTGAAGTAAAGCCAAGACATTCCCTCTAAATTTTTACAGTCTGTGTTCATGCAGTTGATGAAAATATACGTTTCCAAGGATACATTAAGACAAATTTTTCATAATATTTATTTATTAATTTATTTATAGGCAGCACGGTGGCACGGTGGTTAGCACTGTTGCCGCACAGCAAGAAGGTCCTGAGTTCAATTCCACCATCAGGCCGGGGTCTTTCTGTGTGGAGTTTGCATGTTCTCCCCGTGTTTGCGTGGGTTCTCTCCGGGTACTCCGGCTTCCTCCCACTGTCCAAAGACATGCAGCTTGTGGGGATAGGTTAATTGATTAATCCAAATTGTCACTAGGTGTGAATGGTTGTCTGTCCCTGTGTGTTAGCCCTGCGACAGACTGGCGACCTGTCCAGGGTGTACCCCGCCTTTCGCCCTATGACAGCTGGGATAGGCTCCAGCGACCCTGAAAAGGATAAGCGGAAGCGAATGGATGGATGGATGGATAATTTATTTGTTTATGTTTACAGAGGGTAACTCAGTGAGCATACTTTTACAGTAGGTTGCACATGTACTTAGTGTTGTCTTTAGAAACATACTTCTTGATGATGTATTCACGAGGGGTTGTGGGGATATGTGGACTTTTCTCTTAAAAAAATAAAAGAAGCACAGAAATACTATAATAGCTATACCAGTATTCTCCAACACAGTGACGTCTCTGCCAGGGACAATTTGGCAGAAGCAAGTTTTATTGTATGTAGTAAAACTATGACATGTGCAGCAAGCGTACTGACATTTGTACAAAACAAAGAATGTATGAATGGTTGCATGCGCCAAATATAAACAGTCCATGTGTTCAACACTGACACGGTGTGGTTTGAACGTGTAACTTCAGAATGTAGTCATCCTCCACAGCCCACTGGTGGCTTTGGAAAATGTGAAGGATATACATTTTCAACTTTTAACTGTATTTTCACAACTTTTACAACATTTCCTGTTGACAAAGACCTCCCCATTGGCATTCACGCAACACCAAAGTAATTAAATGGTAGATTTCTGTCATTTCAAACATTTACTTCTTGCAATTTAAGCCCATAGAGTCACGCTGACAGATATTTTTAATTTATTACAGCAGCATTTTATTGTCATGTAGAAAAACTGAGACATACTTTTGAAATTGGGCTTCTTTTTCTGATATTAGATGTTTAATTGATTATAAGTGTAGTTACATTTCTGTACACTGTGGCCCACAATATAAAATAAGTTTGACATCCCTAGCTATACAGCTAATAACATTTAACGGGACCCAAAAAGATTAATATGCATATTTGTCAATTTGTCAGTTGCTGTAATGAAATATTATTTACTGTATTAAAAAAAGTCAAGATTTTCCTATAATAGAATGTAAAATGTTATTGAATTATCCAAGACCATGTCCCCATGTTGCAGTTGTAATTAAGAATTGTCTTTGATCCCCTTAAAAGTACAGCCAGTGGGTATAGTGTTTTATACTATGTCTGGTTTCTGTCAGAAGTTATGCTGTTTTTGTGTGCTTGTGCTGTCCTAATATTTGCTTTATATTCCGTATGTACTCCATGCAACAGAAATTTCCCCTTAGGGTGTTAAGGGGTCATTCATCAACAGCTCTCCAGTGTATATAAACAGTAAATGAGTTCTCTCTCTCACTCACTCACTCACACACACACACACACACACACACACACACACACACACACACACACACACACACAC
>NW_005187455.1:1977201-1984842 GCF_000239375.1 Pundamilia nyererei
AAACACTATGATTTTAGTCTCAGCTTTCCATTTCTCAGCTCTGGGAAATGTATTATAGTATCATTTTACAATAATTAACATACTTTTGAATGGCTGCATTCAACAGTTACTCCATTTAATAAAACTAGTCACATTTAATGAATCAGGTTGTATAGTCTTGTAGTTTGTAAGGTGCTATTTGATCAACTGGGACCTCCTAATGTGTAATTTCACTCATTGTATTAATCCCAGTAGTGATACAATGTAGCCACACATTTTTTTTAAATTTTTTTTTTTTGTGCACTAAAAGTCTGTTTTTTCACAGATGAGCTGTGCCTGAGTTTGGCACTTGTGCGTCTGGTCACGATTTGTGTGACATGTGATTGAGTCATGAGTTATTTGGAAACCACTTGTGGTCTCAAATCAAACTTACACAAGCATGTTGTGAAAACTTAAAAACTTTCCAGTTCAATAAAATACTTTTTCACACATAATTTTACTTCTTACTTCAGTTTAATTAACTATTATGACTTTACCTCAAAGTATCCAGGTATACAGTAAAAGATGTAAAAGCAAGGATTAGAAAAAAATCTACAGTATCAGCATCAGAAAACTTGTACTTGTAGTACTCATTATTCATATTAGTGGTTAATGTAAATGAGAAAGGGTGATTTTGATTGAGTCACTAGTTGTCTGGAAACCATTTGTGGTTCCATTTCCAACTTTCACAAGTATTGTGTAAAAACTCCAAAAAAAAGGTCCATATACACAAAAACAGTCACTTTAGAAAAGGAGGAGACATGCTGTGTATTACACTTAAATCAGTTTCTTTCATTTGAACAGTATTATACTGTGACACCTACATTAAGAGAATGTAATAAGTCTATACAGTCTATTACTCTTAATCGCAGATGAAGATGGAAAAAACATTAGGTAATTATGATAATTCTTCACCACTGTTCACAACAGACAACCTACTGAGGAAAAACTGACCAACCTAATGGACTTTACAATCGTGGAGGTGTCTTGTATCCTTTTGGGGTGGTTGACATTTTAAAATTTAAACAAAATGAACTGGTGAGCGTAAATGCAGGAGTTACATTGGTTTTATTTATAAATATCTAAAGTCCAGTCCAGTTTACTGTGCCTGTGTGGTGAATGGTAAATGGACTGGGTCTTATATAGCACGTTTCTACTCTTGCTGAGTATTGAAATGTGCTTAGATAGAGCACTACTGTGATAGAGATCTACTGCATGCTGCTGTTTGATGCTCCAGGTGTGTAATAAATTCACAAGACAACCTTGTAGGAAGAGCAGGAAGCGGCAAACCAATAGCAGCTGTGTGAAACTATAGTGAGAGGTGTAAAATTTGTCATACATGAGAGGAATGCAGATCTCTATCGAAGTTGGCATCAGTCCAGCTGATGGGGTTTCTGTATTGTAAAACAAAAATTGTCTATAATTGATATTAATGATTGTTTAATTTGAGTTATGATTATTGACCAATTTTTCTGATTTTAATTCTTTATTGTTGCGTGTTATCCTGTGAAGTACTTTGTAACTGTGATGGCATGCCACACATGGTAAGCTCCACACCTCACCACCCGTTGATTCACTTTAGTTTAATTTACAGTCACTACTTTAATATATTCTACTTATTGTTCAATATTGTTTCTTTATTAAATGTATGTATTTTTCGATCACGCCTTCCAATGTTTATATGGCGTGCACACATATTAACCTTGCAAGGTCAAAGTTCTGTTTTATGTTATACTAATGCATCTTTCTTTGTTTGACTTACCTGGGGTTTGGCTTCTCCTCCTGTCTGGCAAAAGGTGTGGCAAAGGGCTGGGAGAGCTCAAGTATCACTGACAGCCTAAATGGATAGAACCACATGCTTCATTGCCTGGGGGGTGGAGGGGGGGGTGGGGTTTCATGTTTGTTTAATTGTTTTGTATTAGTTGGTTATATGGCAGCCAGTTTGTTTTCCCCTGTGTGTGTCATTTGGTTTAGCTAAACCAGCAGGTTAGTTTATCTTATGTTTATTTGAGGTTTTGTTAATTATTATCTTGAGTTTAGTCTATTGAGTTGACCTCTTTTATTGGTCTGCCTGTTTAAGTTTTGGCTTTGTTAAATATATCTTCATGTTTTTGGGTCAATAAAACCCCCTTTTTGAATTAAAACACCTGTGTCCTTTATGCTTTACTGCTTGGTCCGTGACAGTAACATTGTTTTGAAAGGTGCTATATATATATAAAATTATTATAGTACTTAAACTCTAATATAAATGGGAACACATACCGAAATATATTAGTTTAGTAGGAACAAGGGGAACATGCAAACTCTATAAACTGTTATAAAAATGTTACTTTGCCACAAAAAAAAAGAAAACACCAAGCAAAACCACTTGTAATCATAATTACATGCAACTGTTTTGGTTCTTCCCTGGGTTCATATGGATGGGTCCTCTTGTGTCTGTGGTGCAGAAAGGATGGCAAAGGGATACTGAACTCATAATGTTGTTTCCTCTTTATTTTGGTACAAAAATCATCATCATCTACGGTGTTTAATGCAACTGCAACATTCAGGACTCCAGCTTAGGATTAGTTAATGAAAGACTAATGTAACATAGGTTCTTACAATGTTTTCAAACTCTTCCTTTATAAATTCTACTTCAAACCAATTGTGTGATCATATAGTGGCAGTAATACATTATTTCATACAATACCTGACAAATAAGAGATGCTGCTTTTACTTTCTTTGACTAGCAACAACAAACCAATGTCTTTAATTTTGCTCGTATACATGCAATGCGTATGTAATGCAAATATTATTGCTGTTCTACAAAAACCTCATATCAGCATTTCGAGAACTAAGACCATTATTTTCACTTTATACTTGTGACCATACACTTCAAAATGGTTATCAGGCTGTAAATAGCGGTCCATAAGAACCAACATAAGCCTTCTTTCCATGCAAATCCTTTTGTAAGAGCTAGAGCAAGTTTTTGTACAACATCAAATACAACTTTTATTTAACAATGCCCACTTACTATACAAATCACATTACACAGCTGTCATCAGTAACGTGCAACTTTCAGGTCTGTAAACAAGCATACAAGAAACCTTTAGTTTCTCCAGCTCCAGAATCCAAAATTAACCCTGTCAGGGCAATGGCTGCCCTCCATGGGGTTTTTTGTTTCCACAATTCATTGTATAAATTAAAACATATGGAAAGATAGCTGTAAATAACTCCATCCATTTTCTGCAACTCATCACGATTCGGGTTGTGTTTGCAGCAGTCTGAGCTGAGAAGCCCAGCCACCTTCTCCAGCTCATCCAGGGACACCAAGATGTGAGGAGATCTGGGTCTACCCCTGGGGTTCCGCTGAATAGGACTGCAATACCTGACTTAGCTGACTCAGCAGCATACTGTAAATAACAAATATGTGAAATCTTTACATCCAGTACAATACTGTGTATTGAGACTTTTTAAATTTACTTTTAAATTTTTTTAATTTGTTTACAGTGCAGAAAATTATCAGAACATTTGTGGCAAAAATTCTTGGTTAATAAAATCAGCACTGATAGGCAGAAGGAGAACATGCAAATGCCATAAATATATATAAAGATGTTGTTGTTCAACAAAAAGCAAGAAAAACTATTTGTGATTTAAGCAGCTATTGCAGAATTATATGCAACTGTTACAGTCCTTCTGAGGGTTTATGGTACATTATGGTGCCGAAAGGATGGTACAGTGACACTGGACTTTCTCTTACTTCCTTTTTATTCTTCTTCCTTCTTTATTATTCTAGCTATTTCTTCCTTTGTAGAAAGCAGAAATGAAATCCACACATGCAAAAAATGTTGTTGTTTTATAAAACGCAAGCAAAAGCAATTGTGATCATAGTCATAAGTATCTGTTTTTATTAGATCAGTGTATTACAGCGTATAATGGAAAAAATGTATCCCCTTGTTTTTAAATGTTCTTGGGGACTAGGGATCACAGTGTTGAAGCCTTGGTTACGGCCCTGCTGAAGTAGGCTCCTTAGTTGGAAGTGGCTACAAGAAACGCGTTTACGTTTCTCCCCTTATTGTTGCCATGGAATCAAAGATAGAGTTCTCTGACATCAGAGCTTTTGGTTGTCATATGATCTGATTCAGTTCCACTTTCTGCTTTGATGTCTCACCAGCAGGGTTAGTTGTCTCACAGCCTCATACAAATTTATGCAAAACACAACAAAACAAAAAACTTTTAGTAGCCTAACTAGAAAGAAACGTTTTAGAACCTAACATTAACATTAAGAGAGAATATAATAATAGGAGACACAGCGTTGGAAAACACAGAGAAGTTTAACATCCTGAAAAAGCTCAAGGACTCAAGCATTATGGAACTGCCACAGTCATCGGCAGCTAACACGTCTAAATCCTGCTGTGAAGCCGTAGCCTGGGCAGACGGGAACCAGCACCCACAGGAAAATAAATTGTCGGGAGCTACCTCGTTGGAAGATGCAGCAGAGTTGATCATCACGGAGAGGCACAAGGACTCTGCTGTTATGGAGCCACTGCAGGCACTTGATGCTGATGAGCTAAAGCCCAACTGTGAAGCTGCAGCCGGGGCAGGCGGGGACCAGCAGCTGTCAGAGACCATAACACGTCCCGAAGGTTTGTTACAAGAAAAAGTAGGTCCGAAAAACAGAGCAGAGTCTGAAGTTCATGAATCGGTTACAGACGCACCTGCTGTGGAACTGACATCATCATCAGCTGCGGCTGATAAATGTGCCTCCACCACATCAGACCAGAGCAAGCAGCATCTGGCGTTTGTCTGCGATGTGACCTTCATGGTGCTCAAAGACTGTGGAGCTATAGGTCCCCACACCGATACCAAGCAGGAGTGGGAAGCTCCCGTTGGACGCCTGGCGGCCCAGACGATGAACGGACTCCGCATCTCGTCGAAATTCTGTCCTGACAAGAAACTCGTTAAAAAAGTCTCCAAAGCGGTTTTAAAAGACCTAAAGAAGACATTCAGTCGTGAACAGCTTGAGTCTGTGCTAGTAATGCAGGATCCAGCCATGGAAATCACAATCGTCAAGTCAATAAAATCCCACATGATAGAGATAGCTCCTCGCCATCAGAAAAGGAAAAAGTACCTGGGGATGCTTAAAAGCACACTGAAAGTCTTCATCTTCTTGTCATCCTTCTCGGTGGCTCTTGTCGTAATCGCGGTCGTTTTTTTCTGATGTCCATCTGCAGGAGAAGAAGGCCAACAGCAAGAGTCTATAAAAGGTCCGCATACTTATGGGCTACCTTTAAGGGTCTGGTTTGGAGTGCCACCCTCCTCATGGCAATCATTAAATATAAAAACTATTCCAGATGAGTTTTCAAATTTGCCAGTTATATATTTTTCATAAATCATACCTGTTTATTATTTTATATTTTTATACTTCTGTTGAATATTGTAATATTGTATTAACATGGTATTCATCTATTATATTAATTATAGTTGTATCAATAGTAGAAGTCCCTGCTTGATCAGTTAAAAAAACAAAACAGAGAATTCTAAAAAGCTTGAAAGTTTGGTATGACCACCTTTATTCTTCAACACAGTCTGGAGAGCGTTCTGGAATTATCTTAAGTAGTCATCAGGAATAATCCTTCAGTTTCCCAAAAAACATTTAAAGATCTTCTTTGGATGTGGGCTGCCTTTAGTAAGATTCTTTGTCTGCATGATCTCACACTGCTTCAGTATTGCGGGGTCTGGGCTCTGGGGAGGCCAGTCCATAACTAATGGTGCTCTGTTGTGTGTTTTTGCATCCAGGTATGTTTTTACTGTGTTTGGGATCATTGTCATCCAGAAAAATTAAGCTGTCGTGTATTATATGACTTCCAGATGGTATTGCTTGGTGGATAAAATTTTGATGATACTTTTCAGTGTTCATAATTTCATGAAATGCAGCCCCAAACCATGACAGAGCCTCCACTGTGCTTTAAGGTTGGCTGTACAACACTCACTGCTGTATCTCTCACTTGACTTTCTTTGTACATAGCCCTCACAATTTGACCAAATATTTTAAATTTGCTTTGATCACTTCATCAGACCTGGATTTTCAGCCCAGTTCCTGTGTAATTTGGCATACATTAGCTTTTTCTCACTGTTTTGCTCCCTAAGAACTGTCTCTTGACAGGCACCCTGCCACCAAGAGCATTTCTGTGAGGCTTCAGTTAACAGTACCTAGATCAACTCAAAGGCCAGATGTGTATTTCAGGTCTTTTTTCTGGTCTTTGATGAATATTTTTTTCCTATTTCTTAAGGACATACGTTTAGATACTGTTCATCTGCTGTAGACAGTTTTTAGAGGCCTGACATTCCAGTTTTCTTAATTCTTTACTGCACACCTTGCTGAGATATGCCTTTTTTGGCCAATATCTTTTTGTGAATCCCTTTTTGTTGGTTCAAAGATACTATTTTATGCCTGTGAGACCGGTTATCTTTGGAAGATTCAACTAAACAAATGGGAACAAACTGCCTAAATATACCACTTAAAATAGATTCTTTGCTAAGTTGCCTGTTACATAACATAACACTGATTGATCCCTTAGGTTTGGAGCTGTTTTTTTTTTTAATCCTTGAGTGATTCATTGGTCAGTGATTAGTCAGTAAACAAAAAAGTTCCTCTGAAAATAGTCAGACACAAGTACTGGACTGAGAATGATTGCAAAAGCAGCCAATGTTCAAAGAAAAATTGAAAAATCTTCAGAAAGCCTCAAGAACTGTTGCTCAAGACCACCAGAACAAAACAATATCTGGCTTTTCATAAATATAATAATATCTTCTGCACAGTACTGCATGTCCTTTACTTTATGGGGTGTCCATTGTGAATTGAAACAACTAAATGATGGGGTATCAAATCTTTAGCTAAAAGCAAATTTAAACTTCCGGTCAGTGGAAGTATCAAAATAAAAGCTTCCTGCAATGCTCGGCTCCTATGCAAAGTGTCAGTCAGGAACGCCGGGATCTGCACCCCTGAGACTGTGCCATGTCCAAAGATCCGTTAAAAACACTGGAAGGAGTTACAACAACGTCTGCAACACGACAACACGACCGTAACTCCACAACATTACTCGGTAGGTTTTTTTCACTGAGCAATTTGGAGAGACTATTGTCAGTGTTAGCTAACATTTACCGAGCACAGGTGAGCTTTTCTAAGTTGGGTACCTTGATTAACATGCATACGACGTAACTACAAGACCCATGCTTTTCTTCTGTGGTGGACGTTAGTCTTAGACCTCTTCATAAAGCACAATTTATTAATTTATTAACTATTTGAGTTCTACTGTACTAGCTCCTCCTGGGCTTTATAGTGATATCACATTTGTGGAGGTTTGACTACTAGCATCATGGAGTTTACTTTTAAAAGGAGGACATTGGTAGTTTCAAAAATATTTATGGCATCAATAAGGAAGTGATATACACACACATGTATATGTATATATGTGTGTGTATATATATATATATGTATATATATATATATAGCATATGGGAGAAGGACGCAACCCATAACGGCAATGCTCAGTGGCTAGAGGATCTGAGGGCAGACCACAGCGACCTCCCTGAACAGGGTCCAGTAACCATCACAGTGGCAGATATCCAAGAAAGGGTCTC
>NW_005187455.1:1987055-1988858 GCF_000239375.1 Pundamilia nyererei
ATATATATATAGGAGATATTGTGTTTCATTAGCTTAAAGTCAACTTGTTCCTTCACTATGAAATTCTTTAGCTCAGTAGTAGGATTTCAGAAATGTGCAGTAGATTTAAACCTTTCAAAACAGAAACTTTTATTCATTGTTACTTGCAGTGGACAGCAGGAGTTACTTAACTCAACATATTTCCACACTTGAAGCAGAGTGAGGCAGAAGGGATTTTACTCAGAATTATACTTCTGGTAGTCAGACTGTCAGGGGACGAGGTAGAGGAGGGCCTAACATTAGAGTAGGAAGGTTAAAGTTCATGGAAAGACTTAGCAACTTTTGAGGAGCCTGAGCAGGGACACAGGACCTCTTACATCCATTATTGCTAAGAAGCAATGTGCAACCATTGCTTCTGAAATCTTTTTGTCTTGTAGCCATTTTCAGTCAAATTCACACATACATAAATATAGAGTTATATAATCAGGTTGATAGCTATTTATTTAGTTTATTTATATAATTAGTATTATATTTGCTGTATTTTTGAAGTGCATTTCTCTGCACCTCTTCTTTATGAATTTATTTTGAAGCCTACTGAAATTGGGTTGAAACTGTTTTTAGTAAGAAAATGAAAACAAGACTACGCTAACCACAAACACCTGTGATTGCCTAACAGTAAATAACCATGTTTATAACAAAAATCTAGACCTTGCAAGCCAGAGGCAGGTGCTGTCTGAAGGCAGCTAAAACCACTGTAGAGCTAAAAACATTGTTCAGCATATCGATGGTCACAGCATGACTCAGATGCTCAAAGATCTTGATATATTGGGTCCTAGTTTTGAAAAGAATAAAGCCTTCAGGCTGGTGCCTGAAGAGCCCTTTTATTGTTAACAGAGAGCAACAAGGCTGCCTCAATCTACCAAGACCATGAAAGGCCTGTATAGAATGGCAGATGATTTCCTTTGCAAGTCATTGCCCTGTACTCCAGTTTGTACCAGGGAAACCAAGCCACACAACCTCAGAGCCCTAGTAGTGTATTTTGGATGTTGTTGATTTGCCTCAACTAAGTCTCCTCAAAACCAGAGCTTTCATCTTCCTGAAAGTCTGTCTGGTTGTCCTCCACCTCATCTCCTAACAGCACTAAGGATGACCCCACCCTTCCACAATTCTGAATAAATTCCTTCTGCTTGACTCACATCTCTGTCATATCATAAGTGATGTGACCTAACAACCCAGCTTGAGTTAACTATAAGGTGTGCAGCATGCAGTTTAATCAGAGAGCTTGAGTATGTTTGATGGGATGAGTATGTTTTAATATTTATAAAATGAATTTTACCACAAACCCACACCAAAATCATTAGAATATCATTACACTACATTGCTTCATGATCCACAATGATCCACATTGCTACAGATCTGATGGCCACTACAAGGCACAGACAATAAAAGATGCTCTTCTTCTTGAATTTATTATAAAATGTAACTTCTTACAAGTGTCTGATTTAAAAGAAATGACCACTTCCTTGCTAAAAGGAAAATGAAATTCCAGCCATTGACCATTTCCTTGTTTTGGATTTTAGAATTTGATGCATTTCCCTTAAAAAAGTAATCATTAAATCAAAAGGTAAATGAGATAAAAGAAAAATGCATATAATTTCAAGACAATTTGATCTCAGGTTAAAATAACATTTTTAGTTTCCTATAGCTTGCTAATGTTTGGGTTCATACAGGGAGTGCAGAATTATTAGGCAAATGAGTATTTTGTCCACATCATCCTCTTCATGCATGTTGTCTTACTCCAAGCTGTATAGGCTCGAAAGCCTA
>NW_005187455.1:1991012-1993848 GCF_000239375.1 Pundamilia nyererei
AAAAAACCGCTATGCGTCGCCAGCTGTTTAATCGGATTCTTGGTGTTACCTCCTTTGACAGTATCACAGTATCAGCTTAAAGCACTTGTTGCAGGCTGCTGAGTTTGCATATTTTGCTGTGAAGTACAGCCAGACTTTTGAACCTTTATTAATCATACACGTGTGAAATTTTGGTGGTCACAGCAGAAAGTGCAAGTTAAGAGCAGTAAAAATTAAGGGAAAAAAAACCCCCAATAGAATAAGATAAGATAGAATAACATGCTATACAAAACAGAATAAAATAAAATACTATGTCCAATACAATAAGTACTATACACATAGAATAAAATACTGTACAAAATAGAATAAAATACTTTGTTATATTGCATGATGTGTATCTTCCGTTCCACCACTTCTAGTTTTATTGGATTGAGAGCTGGTAACTGTGGAGGCCAATTGAGTATGTTGTCCTTATTGTCATGTTCATGAAGCTATAAGATTTGATTGGGGCTTCGTGATAGGGTGAGGTACCCTGCTGGAAGTGGCCAACAGAAGCATAGCCTCATTGGTATGCTGTAGTCATAAAGGGATGGACATGGATATTCAGGTGGGCTGTGACGTGTAAATGATGCTCAGCTGGTACTAAGGTGCCCAAAGTGTACAAAGAAAATATCATTCACCCTATTACACCAGCACCAGCCTGAACTATTGCTTCATGGTAGGATGGATTCATGCTTCACATTGTTATGGTCAAATAAAAACCCCAGTGTTGTGGCAGAAATTGAGACTCATCCGACCAAGCAAGATTTTTCCGATCTTCTGTTGAAAAATTTTGGTTAGCCTGTGCAATTGGCAGCCTGTTCTTAGCTGACAGGAGTGCTGCTGGAAAGTCCGATTACATCAGCAGTTACTGAAATACTCAGATTATTCCGTCTGTAAACAACAGCCATTCTTCCCCATTCTGACGCTCAGCTTGAACTTCAGCAGGTTGTCTTGATCATGTCTACTTTCCTAAATGCATCGAGTTGTTGCAGTGTGGCTGGCTGATGAAATATTTGCATTAACAAACGGTTGAACAGATGCACCTAACAAAGTGGCCAGTGAGTGTATTTCATGATTTTATTGGACATGTTGAAATACTGACATGAGTCACTTACATTTCTTATTCATTACCTTTCACACAGTGGTTTGAAATGCTTTAGTTCTACCACAGTGATAATGATTATTTATTGGTCAGCACTAATCTTTGTTCTTCAATAGTTCTGTGATAGTGACTTGCATGATGTGTGTTCATGTTGTTATCCTCTTGTGTTATTCGATTTTAAACAATACTCCAGTTTCTCTGTCCTCTATCCAGGAACTTAGTGTTGGCATGCTACAGATAAGATTGGTCAGTTTCCTTTATTTATTTATTCATTTTTATTAGTGAACCTATAGGAACTGGTTGTCATGAATGTTTAGTTTGGAAAGATACCCTCAAATAAGTATTGCACTGGCATTTGCTTTGTGACCTGGCTTGGCTTGAGTTGGAGTGTGTTCAGGCTATTTTCAGAGCAGGTGTTTTGACCTGTCACACCTTTCCTAACTTGCCATGACTATGAAAAACTCATCCAGGCATTTATGCATTATTCTCTTGAAAACTGAATTACTGCAGTGCTCTTTTTGCTAGACTCCTTAGAATAACTTTCAGTAGGCTGCAGCTTATTCAGAATTCTTTTGCAAGGTTATTAATGAAAACCAATAATAGAGAATACATCAGTCTAGTCTTAGTAGAGCTACACTGGCTCCCACTATCCTATTCCTATTATTCAGTATTCTAGTGATCTTGAGCAATAATTCTCCAGTAGTAATTCTGAAGGTCTTTTGCATTTTTTATTGAACATTGACATTTTCAGAGGAATGCTTCTTCATGTTTGTCAACCCACTTAACACTTTGCCACTTACGACTTGCTTGCTACTACCATCCTGTTGCAAAAGCACATTAGTTGTTCTCATTTCTTTAGTTGAATCTACAAACATTGCCAAAGTGATTCCCAATTAGCTTTTTGCTTAAATCTTGGCATAGTATATTTAAAATCGTGAAAAAATTGAACAAGTGGAGGACACAAGAAATGACAGGCCTAAAAAAGATACCTACTGCAAATGAACAGTGTCTGAAACTTCCGACAAATCCAGCAAAGACCTGACATGAGAGCTGACAAATGCATCTGGCATTTCAGTTCATCCATTGCAGTTCACTGAAGCTTCATCAGAAATGGTCTCAGTAGATGGGTGGCTGTAGAGAACCCATTTTTAAGAATGGGAAATAGGGAGAAAAGGCTGAGGTATACCAAATTACACAAGAAGTGGACAAAAGTGGCAACAGGTTTTATGAGTGATGAATCCAATTTTTTTTTTTGGTTGAAATCGTCATCATTATGTCAGGAGAAAGATACAATAGTGTGTATCTACAGCTATCTGTAAACACGGTGGGAGGTTCTGTCATGGTTTGGGCTTGTGTTTCAGTCAGTGCTATTGGGAATCTTATCAAAAATGAAGGCAGAAAAAATGTTAAAGCTTGATCTTTTGATTTGTTTTACAGAATTTTCTGTTCTTTATTTTCATCTATGGTTTACTTACTGGATTATAATTTGTATGATTATCTGTTTTTAATGTGTAGTTTCATGCAGAGGTGCCAGGTTCAAACAACCTTTACCTCCCACAGGCACCCATGTTTCCCAAACATCAACTTCTGTCATAAACTAGAAAGCCATTATTTATTTTTGATGAGTCAACAAGTTGTGGGGATAGGTTAATTGGATAATCCAAATTGTCACTAGGTGTGAATGTGCGAATGAATGTGAGTGCGAATGGTTGT
>NW_005187455.1:1993879-2025694 GCF_000239375.1 Pundamilia nyererei
GCCCTATGACAGCTGGGATAGGCTCCAGCGCCCCCCGCGACCCTGAAAAGGATAAGCGGAAGCGAATGGATGGATGGATGGAGTCAACAAGTCATTATTTAAATTAATTTCCTTTGATAACATGTGTTATCTTTCATTAACTAGATGTCAAAGTGAGCCTTGATTGACATGACAGGTCAGGTAAGACTTCCATAGTGTTTGAACTTGTGTCTAAACTTGAAAGGCATGCTTGTTGTTTTGGCAGTAGGAAAATATTTCTAACAGGCACTTGCTGTTTGTTGGCTTTTTTCCACTTTGACAGTCGACTGGCTTTGTTTTTTCAGTTAACTGTAATAATGGCCGCTCAAGGATATTTGTCTGTGTTGTTTCTTTTTTTTAATGTTTTTTTTAATGATTAAATATTTGTAAGTAACCACCAGTAAGGTAAAATACTTTTCTGGCATTGGAAACTTAGTTTTTATACATTTTTATAGCTACTCAGGATCAGAGTAAAGATAAAGATGAAGAACCTGAAGGGTTATGCATCCTTACGCCACCTGGTTAAAACTCTCTTTACCAATATTAGGAAAACGTTCTCTCTGAAGACCTCTTTGTGCTTGTTGTTAATGAAACAATCATGTGCAAGATCAACTACAAGCTCCTTACTGTTAAAATGTTGACATGTTGATAATGCGATTGCTCTTTCGTGGTGGGAGGCCATCAAAAGATGTATCAGTAGCTAGAGATCAACACATGAGAGATACAGCTGACATTGACGAGTTAAAACAACTTGCAGTGTATGTGGTTGAACATTTAAGAGCAGGAACCCAATTACCCTTAGGGTGTAGTCTTTGGCACAGCAGACACAAGGTGATCAGTACACTGCCCGAGCATGTTGAACCCCCCAAACTCCAGTTCTTTTGACTAGTGTGATATGCATGCCATGCTCAGGCACAAGTAGGCAAACTATGGTCCAGTTGGACTTGAGTATGGGATGCATACAGTTTGATCGCTATCTGCAGTCAAATATGAAATGTCAACACGTCCTCACTGACAGCTGCCTCTGCGAAACTGTGTAAGAGCGCTTTTCAGGAGAGTGTATGCATGTGAAATAAAGAGAACATGTACAAGAGAAACTGAGGCACTGAGACAAATGGATGCATACTTGAACCCGGCTCATTACGTGCAGTGTGAGTGCAGGTCAGAGGGTGAGTGGGGAGGGAGGATAATCATGCTCAGGCACAGTATGAGGCAACTGTGTCCAGTGTATGTATGCTCTATTCTGCCTCCAGGTAATTCAAATAACTGCAAAGATTACACATCATCATTACAACCTATAACTTCATTTCAATGGGACTATATGTGCTGTGTTCCAAATGTAATAATGTTCCCCATTACAACCGCAATTCATCTTTTAAAATGATTTCAGTGGCCTTTCTTTTGATTTCAGTGCAGTTGAGGTAAAACTGAGATGGTGAAAATTTGTTTGTATAAAAAAAAGAAAAAGCAGATAGATCAAATATCCTTTTATTTTTCAGTGTTTGGAAACGTCCACATTTAATCTATTCTAGGAGCAGTGGGCAGTCAACCCTGGGAATCAACTTCAGGTGTAATCTAGTTCTTTGGTCAAAGGTGTAATTTTTATACTTAATAGTAGCCTAATCACATTTTTTTTTCTAAAAAACAACACTTTATTTTACATTTTGCTACAGAGTTGTGCCTTAAAATTCCTCACATACAGACAATTTTGAAAAATATGCCAAGTCTTTTAAGCACAGCTTCACTTCAGCTAGTGCGTGGTTGTCAAAAATATCAAAGATTTTACTGCATAGGGAACTAGCTATATTTTGAAAAAGTTAACAGCTGTCAAAAATAAATGGGAATAAAAATGAAAACTTTTCCTGTTCTTATCTCCAAAAGTTTTTTTATGAACCTTCTCTACTGATTTAAGTTATACTAGTAGTTACAGAGTATGTTTAAAGGGGTTCAGCTTGTCACTAATTCAAACCACACTACGCTCCCCCTCTCATACAGACCCCCCCTGAGTATCACAAAACATTCATCAGGCCTGACTCCATGACCCCTCTGCATCCCCGGCCTCCCCGGCCAATCAGAATCAAACCAGACAGCGTCTCTCTGTCTGTAACTTTTGTACACACACATAAAAGCCTTCTTTCCCTTCAAGACTGTTTATACCCCCAAAGCCACGTCCCCCTTTAAAAAAGAAAAAGAAAAAAAAAGAATCAACATTGGCACTGCCCTGCACATTAATGACCCCCAAACACCCATACACCCCTCCAACCACCCCGCTCTTCCCTCCACCCCCTTATCACAACACTCCATATCCAGGTGACAAATGAGGTTGCTCCAGTGTGTGGTATAAGGTCAAAGGTCGACCTAACAGTTTTTGAGGTTTAGGGGCAAATAGGAGTCATTGGGACTGGGGTTCCTATTGTGGTCACAGTGCTGCAATGCTTCCCACCATAACACTACATCTCTCTTCCAGCAGAGGGAGACAGGCCTTCACATTCTGGCTCAGTGCTCTCAAATTCCGTAACTGGTTGTCATAGACTGTACGGAAGATGGTTTAAAGTGGGTCACTATAATTTTCTAAAATGTATTAATTAAAAATTATATGTTTAATATTATATGTGCTCTCACTGTATTTAATAGAAAAACAGTAACACCATTTGCACTTTTAAATGGTGTAAATGGTGGAGCTCTTCTTCAGGAAAAAAGGCTGCTAAATGCAAATGTCTAACGAAAAAAGTGCCAATGCACCAATCCCAGAAATATTGGCTAACCCATTCAAATTACTGAATTCAGGTGTTCCAACACTTCCATGACCACAGGTTTATAAAATCAAACACCTAGCCATCAGACTTCTTCAACAAAAATTTGTGAAAGAAAAGGTTGTTATCTGGACTTCAGTGAATTCCAGTGTGGTACTGTGACATGATGCCACCTTTGCAAGAAGTCCAATTGTGAAATTTCCTCACTACTAAATATTCCACTGTCAACCGTTGGTGGTATTAAAACAAAGTGAAAGTGGTTGGGAATGACAGAAACTCATCCACGAAGTAGTAGGCCATTTAAAATCCCAGAGTGGGGTCAGTGGATGGTGAGGCGCATAGTGCGCACAGGTCTTCTGCCTTGCAGAGTTCATCACTACAGGCCTCCAAACTTCCTGTGGTCTTCAGATTAGCTCAAGAACAGTTCATAGAGAGCTTCATTGAATTGGTTTCCATGGCCGAGCAGCTACTTCCAAGCCTTATATCACCAAGTTTAATGCAAAGTTTCAGATGCAGTGGTGTAAAGCATGCCAACAGTGCATTCGGAGGAACAATGGAGTGACAATCCACTACCTGGCAGGCCAATGATTGTCTGTCTCTGTGTGTTAGCCCTGCCTGGAAAATTGCTAAAGGCAACTTAAAAACGGCACTCAGCAACCTTGCTTTTATATAGGAATATAATCAGAATACAACCAGTTGAATCGACTCCCCTATTGCAAAGAGGCACATTTTAGGTGTGCTGGACTCGTCAGTGCAGACTGAATTGAAAATCTGCCAGTCTATAGATTAGATGACGGTTTGCAATTTGCTTTGTCAGCCTGTCTGAGAATGATTGCAGTCGCGATTGTCTGGAGACATGTTGCTTCCCAGCAGGCAACCTATGCAATCGCCTTACAATCAACAATGGTGACCCAGTGGTTGACCATGCAGCACACTCAACCTATGGATGACCTGCTGCAACTTCTTGCAGTCGGTCGCTAAATACAAAAAAAGAAATAAATGCAATCACCTGGAAACCAACGATTTTTAACTAGTCACAATGACATTGGCATCAAGGGTTTTGGACAAGTGTTACTAAGATCTCATTGACTAAAACTGTTCATTGTTCATTTCAACAAATTTTGCGAACATTTGTAGGCTCTGGCTGCTGAGATGTACAGATTTTATGCTTTTACTTGCCTTGCAAAATGTAAATTTTGAACTGTACAGCAAACTTCCAACAATTTTGAGGACAATCATGGGTTTCAGGGACAATGAGAACTTTTTATTCCTCTGAGCAAGTAACAGATGTCTGTTCTCATGAACTAGATATCCGAAGAAAGAATATTTTTCAATTTAGGCACAAACTGTTGCCTGAACTCATGAATGAACAGATTAGCGATGTCAAAGTTCAAGGTCACGTTGACCTCACAACATATGCTTTTGGCTCTAACTCAGAATTCAGATGTTTTTTTATTAAAATACATTTCTAATAGGACTTTTCACAGCAGAAATACTTTCCTGACCATTTTTACATTTGGTCAGCTTTTTGATGAAACTAATCCTTTGTACCCACTGATTTATTCAAACTTGTAGCTTGATTTTTATGCGAGTCTTTCCTTGTTTCTGTTTATTTGTACAGGAACAAGTATGTAACATGTACTAAATCCACAGCATTCGTAGCCTAAGGTAATTTGGCATACCCATCCTTTGGTAGGTTCTTAAAACATGAGCCAGTAAGAAACACAATCTGCTGTATTCAACAAATGCAAACATTAAGCCTGGAGAAACATGACTACTTGGCTCATTTGAGGTCATAATTTGAGGTTCTGGAGGTAAAAAATGATCAAGGATTTCAAAAATAATTGGCAGATTTATTGATTATAAAAACTTTATTTTTTCTTAATTTTATTTATTTCCCCCCCCCCAATACTGACCAAATTGTTCAGTTTTTGCTCTTGGACCAGGAGGTTAGAAAAATGCTATATATCATTTTGGTGTGTGTGTGTGTGTGTACTTCTAAGGTCACCATTGGGGTCATCGTTGTTTAGTCTGTGGGTTCTCTGGAGTGGCGACTACAAATTTCTGTTTGGACTGCTAATTTATTGGTAACTTCTCAACTTTGGACCTTTTGTAGTGATATCTAAACATACTCCTATAATAGAATATCATAATATAGACACAGACACTCCATAAGGTATATGAAAAGGTCACCAATATAATTGTGAGATTGTTTTGCCTTGGTGTAATTATAACTTTAAAGAACTAAGATTTTGTTGGAATAAACTGGCATTATCACTCAACAACAGCTTTAAGAAAAGCAACAATTTTGATTAGACTTAACAAAGAAAGCTGAATTAAGTACAGACACCATTGTAGTCATACACATATTTTGTCAAGCTTGGGCTCAAAAAACCTTGCGGCACTATCAAAACACACATTGACTCACACAGCTTGGCCTCCATGGCTCCAGCAGGCGCAGTAATGGTTCTGGGAGCCAGACTCTGTCTCTGTCGCCAGGCCTCGGCTCCAGCCCCTGCGTGTGCGACAGCAATTTCCTAAAGAATCCACAGCAAGCACAACACTTCTCCCTTTTATTTTAACAAAAACACCACTGAACCCCCACCACACAAACATGCACAGGCACACACACACACAGAACACAGCCACTTCTGAGAAACACAGAGCAGTCACTTGCAATTATAGCTCATCTAATAGTATGATCTACAGTCCTGTCAAATAGCCAGCAGGCCTACAGGGGAAGCAAAGGGTCATTTTTAAAAAAAAAAAAATTTGTTTGTTTGATCACACTAGACCAGCCTGTCTATCTGTGCCTGTGTAGCCATATGGACTCTTAGAAAGAAATGCACCATTACTAAATGCTCCTCTAAATTAAGACTTTTGCAGATTCGTTAATAGACACAAGTTGTCTGCAGTAATGTTAAACCATTTAACTGTTACTGATTGTTCATTTTAAAGGTCTAAATAATAGTTTTGAAAAATTATATACAGTTGTTGATTGCTTATCTACACCAATGCTATCGCAAAGGATATCATGCTACACACATCAGAAGGCCCAGACATTTCCAATTATTCATGACAGATCTGACATAAACAGCTTATCATCTCTGTCTAAAGCCAGCTGTAAACAAATCCACTGGTGATCAACCAACCTGACTTAATCTCCCACTTAGATTTCCAAACAGGCCTTGTGCGACACACGGCGCTGCAGATGAAGACACACATGTAAATGCTTCACAGATCCTAAATCTGAGTCCGTCACCAGAGAACAAGCAGACGTTTATGAGATCAGACATTTGGCATCAGCTATCAAAGCGAGCAACAGCAAAAACAGTGTTCCTTAAAAGGGATCTGTATGTTTCTCTGCACGTGTGTGTATGTTGTGTGTTTAAGGCTGGGGCGTGTGTGTGTGTGTGTGTGTGTGGCCCCCATCTAAACAAGCCCCAACAGCCCCTTTGTTGGCGAGTTGCTCCAGGAGAGCGTGTTGATGGAACTGCATTGATGTTCGGATTAGGGCACGCCTCCGTGATCAAGTGCTCAAACACTAGATAAGAGCGTCAGAAACACCCTTTAATCCTGGCTAACCCTTTTCTAAATAGGATGGGATCCTACCATGCTCACTGGAGGGGAGGAGGGGGTGAAGGAACAGCTCAAAGTTGAGCTTTAATCTGGTATGGACACTATGTTTCATTCTAAATCCAAGAAGTCATCTTGTGTACATAATTGGAGATAACAGTCCACTAAAATCAATTCACAACATCCTTAAAAGAAAGACCAGGAATGGAAATTAGGTTGGAAAAATTAATCTTGAAGATTATAGAATTATTGGTTGTTTGGAGTCATCTTGATGCCAGGCTAGTGAGTGTTTTCAAGCCCTTTTTAGATTTAGTCAGCCCTAAAAGTGTTTTGTTACCTCAGGAGTCTCTGGTGACTTATGTAATGTGTTTTGATGCCATGGAAGGAATAAATTCACAGCAGCCGAAAACGACTTAATGCGTCACCCAATATCATTAATACAGAAATGAACCTGGGAGAAAATTTGTCAAAACAGACAGGAATTACAGCTGCCACAGATGATGAGCTCTCTAAAGAATGCCAGCTGTCAGAGAAAATGGTTTTGACCGCTTCAGGAGTCTGGCAGGAGAAAGTGTAAACATGTGACTGATGGACAAGATGCACAAATGTGGGTTTTATGGATGTCCATATTTCATGTTTCACTTATGCGATAGTAAAGGTTTCAGTGGTTAAGACTCTGTTCTCCTTGTATTAATGGTATCTCAGCAACGCTTTCCAAACAAATTCAGGGCAGAAATGTTAAAATCTGAAGGAAATTGCGAAATCCAATATATTTATTTTAATAATTTGTGAAAGATGCTTAGTAGTTTTCTTGCCAAGAGTTGAATTTGAAGATTGATATGTTTACCACTGTTATGTTTGGTTCCTCTGCCAACCGGTTTGTGAGGAGTTTCTGTTTTTGGTTGTTAATCGATAGATGTCTATCCATCCATGTCCTGGAGCTTGTCTCACTTGATGGACTTGTTCTTGGAATATCAACTGTAAAAGTGAGGATATAATGCCAACCACAGAGAATACTGAAGTTCTAATGTATAAAGAGCTATAGTGAAACTTGTTGTTAAAAACAACCTGTGCAAACTGTCCATTGCACCTACTTTCTATGCTTTTGATGCTGCTTTAAAAAAAAAACCCTATTTTATTTATTTATTTTTCATCCTGCTTCTTCCTCTTTGTAGTAAACTGCTGTCACACCCTTTCTTGCATAGTGTTATCCATGTTATATGTTATTGGCATAATCTTTATCTAATGTAGCCAGTGCTGTTGTGACATGTAAATTGAGATACTTTATTATTTAAAAAAACAAAAACAAACTATGTTCACCCATGTAATCATCTGTGACCTTGGAGTAGCCCGAGAGGCTGACCTTCTAGCCTGTAGCTGAGTCCTTGCTGGTAAATAGTTGTGGATTTCCAGTGTAAATGATATTGTGATTACAGACCAAAATCAGTCCTGCTTTATAATGATGCAAAAAGCTGTGATTGCAGGGAATAACATCAGGAACCATTGAGATAAATGCAGGGTCTACTTGGAGCAACATTAACGCTTTAATGCCTTAAACTGGCATTGTTACTAATGCCCAGTGTGATGGTGGGCGGGGGCAAACTCCTGGTTTTAAAAAGTATTCCAACTTCATAGAAATCAATGAATGCCTCATTCAATACATGTTTGCTTTTTGTGTTTGATGTTTTTTTTTTTGGCAATTATTGCCCCATGTAGGGTAAATAGAGGATATCATGCTTCAAAGCTTCATAGTGGGAGTGCACAAACCAATGGATAAAGTCAATACTTTTCTAATTAATTTACAGCCTGATGTATTATTACATTATTATTATTATTTTTAAATTATTAATTTTTGCTGACCTTCTGCTCCACAAATGTACTGGCTCCTTTCAATTGTTATTTTGAAATAACAAGGTTCATAATGTATTTTTTCAAACCATGGCAGTTTTCAAGGTGCTTTAGATAAATGCATCAGCGAAACACTCTGTGTGTGAGATATCAATACATCTATATATGTATAGATATCTACAAATGTAGGCATATATGAGAGAGATAGGTGGAGAGTTATTTTTTTTTGTGATAGTGAGAAATGGGGGTAGTGACAGACTCCGTTAAAGTGTTTTTATTTTCTTTAGGGGACAAAAAAAAAAAGACAGTTGACAAAGAAAAGAAACCTATATCCATTCCCAAGTTAAGATCCCTCTTTGTCTCTCCTCGATTTTTATTTTCACCCTAGTCTGTCAGGATTGTGCCACAAAACTGTTGAAATTGGATGTTAAAATACCTTTGCTTTAGCAACCTGTCAGCTTCAAGCTGACGTGTGAAAAGGTAATACAAGCTAGGCTTTTACTCTCACTGAGGAGCCTTCACCCGCTTTCCCCATGCCTGGTTGCTACACTACAATAACTGCACCAAATTCACACCATCCCTGTCCAAACCATCCTAATCCAAAGACGAGCAGAACCCAAGTCAAGTGATTTTGCACTTCATTAAAGAAGAAAAAATGCTAGCAATTTTCATTGATAACACTTAAATGAGGTGACTTGACATATGTGTTGAGTTCTCACGATGACAGAAAATCCACAGAACAGGGAATTAAAAATAATAAATGTGATAAATTTATTTCCCACTGGCATCACATCTGTTGATCTGCAGGGGTTTAGGAAGAATAATACTTTACCGTGTTACTTGGTACAGTAATCCTACAGTAGACATTTATAACATTAAATATTTTAAAGGTTGAATTATTGGTGGGCAGTTTAATTAACTGGCACCTATTCTGATAAAGGGTTAATTCTTAAGGTATCAATTGCTAAACCTTTTCTTGGTTCAGCATCTTTGGTGTTTCAGCTTCTTTCAGATGGATCTTCTGCTTAGATCTGCCAGGATACTTGAGTACTTTGGGACCTAATTGAACATTTAGTCTAGTCACACAGGTCTATACACTAGTTGGCAATCATTTAGCAACCAGTAGTTTGGGAATAACATGTATTCGCACACAACTTTGAAAGTGGTTGCTCGTGAAACTGGTTGCAAAGAGGCTGCTGTACTCCACGTGATTGCTTTGGTTGCTAGTAGATTGCCAAAGTTGCCCATAGTTTGCACGGAAGATGCTGACTTGTCCGTCAACTCTCACTAATTACTTTGAGCTGTAGTAAAACTGTGAAATGTGTGACACAAACTGGAATCCGAGGATGTTTGCCTTCAGAGTAAGAGTTTGTACTTTTTGAAATTTGTGTTGTAGTTACCGAGTGTTTGCAGACAAGTCAACGTGTTGTATGGTCACTACTGGTGACTACAGCAGTCTGATTGCAACCAAAGCAATCACAGGAAGGGTTTTGGTGCAGCACGCTTTGCAACAGATTTCACCTAGAAACTGCCAGCAACCACTTGCTAACCATTTGGAGAATAAAGTTCTTGCCAGATGGTTACTGACCAGATATAGACCCGTGTACTCGACTTTAAATGAGTGGGTCAGTTGATGGTTACTAGTTGAGCTCCTATTTTTTTTCTGACTCTTTAAATTTTGCATTAGCAGTTTTGTATAATGGATATCATCATTTGGTCTTCAAGAACACTTGAGGAGTTAAATATGCATGACCACTACCACAAAATAATCTGAGTTACATTTAGTTGGGTGAGGGGTTTGGGGGTTTTTTTTGGTGGGGGTCAGCAGTGACTTTATGCTTACACAACTAGGGTTGTCACTGTTGCCTCTTTTAAAAACTGACCAAAGAAACACAGATGAGGAATTTGAGACATCTCATCCTTGTTACCAAAAGAGATTGGCTGCAGTAGCCGTCATATGAGATCCTTCACTTGTGTCTGGGTGATGCAATATTTTTTTTTTCGCTGAGGAAATGGGGCATAAAGCATAATGGTTTTTGTAATCCTGTTTCCTAACATTTATCAACATAATTTGATCAAAGGATGTTCAGTGGATGGGTTTGCACTAGAAAACCAACTGACAGAGCGTTTTTAAATAAAAATCTTTCGCTTTCTAAACTTGACTTGACTTGAAATGTTCAATTAGATTGACACGAGCTGCTGATAAGTAAACGACGAGCCATTACGTCTTAAACATGGCAACCCCTGAGCGCCCTTACAAACAAGGACTGTTAATTCCTGTGTCTAGATTAAAAACACCTGTTGGTAAACAAGACAATTATTCTGTTCAGTCCGATGGGGGAGCAGTGCGTTAATCATACATGCATCCTCCTGTGTTAAAAGGCAACCCGATATCCCCCCAATGAATTCTCACTGATTAACTTGATACTCCTGACTGTTTAAAATTCATCCCACCGATGAACAAGTAACCGATCTCCTCTGTGTGTGCGTGTCTACACGTTTGTGTTATTTCCCCAAGATCTTGGAAAGTGTTTGCATAAAATATCCCAGTCCCTGGCGTCAGCACAATTAGCCGTTAAATAAAATGCCTTCTCCTCGATGCTTTAGCAACATTTTAATTAGACGAACCAGCTGAATTGAGGGCCCCTTTTTAGTAAAATAAACAGCTCTGTTTGCCAAGAAAAAGCTCCCTGGAGGGAAAGGCACTAAGTGAGGTTGCTTGGGGCAGGAAATTGAGAGATAGCAGCAGTTTATCCAAGAAACTAAAAGATATTTGTTTCTTTGAAAAAGTGGAAAGATCTGCACACTTCCTCAAGGCATTAGCACTTTTAAGTACATGTGCCATATTTGTACTTCTGTGTATCTGTAGCTTCTTTACATATCTGCCTCAGTGCAAATAATGCAAATGTGTTGAATGAAGTTTTAAGGTTCCTCTGTACTTATAGACACAAAGATTATATTGCAGGTTTGTGAGGAATAATGAAGTGTCAACATTAACCAAAAAAAAGAATCTAACAAATTTGATATATTTAACATCAACAGCAGTAATAAAGTTTTACAGAAAGCTCTGAAAAAGTGATTTGTTTGTCTTTGATGTGATGTTCTAAGTTACTATTTTTTTATCTTTACTTTTGTTTTTAACCATTTGAGTACAAAGACACTCTTGACTTTGATGCTTTAATTGCCAAAGTTACTTATAGGAGCAATTTGTAATCGTCACCTTAACAGAATAACTTTTGTGTATTATTGAATTTTCTTGAATAATTTAGAGATTGAGAGACCATACTATTCTGGGGTTAAGTATACAATAAAAATGTTCTCACTCAGCCACTCACAGGTATGATGCTAAACAGTTCCTCTTCTCAGTGGCAAATCAGTAAATAACAATGTGAGGACATCCATCCATCCATCCATCCATCCATCCTTTTTTTTTCTTTTTGCTTTTACTTAAGAGGAATACATCCAGTCTTAAACCTGTATAAATCAAAAAGTTTTTTATTTCAAAATGTGTGATATGCCAGAAACTGTCCACCTTTTCTGGTTACACTTACAAAAAAATCAGGGTCTTTCCTTCTCTTTGCATCACATTGTGTAATAGCTTTCTTGCATATAAGGAACCAAGGAAAATAATACAAAAAGATGATCTTTGATTGTGCATTCTGGTAGAAAGAGACGGCTGAAAGGTAGCCCATATTCCCCTTTGTCTTCCTTGTCCCTTAATCTCATTGCCAAACTTTCCTCCCGGTCTGCATTTTAGCCAGAATATTATCAAAAGGTTTTCCTTTTGTCCTCTGTCCACTTCAGTACTCTTTCTTCGACATAAACATTTCACATCACTGTTCTCCATCTCCTTTCAACTCTTCTCCCTCCTCTGCTCCACAGAGACCATCATAATCCACATATTCGCCTGATGACTTGCAGTCTCCCTCTCTTGCATTCCCATGTCTCCCTTTTCCTTGAAGTGACGACCGGCATGCTGTCATACATGTTTTCACGTTGTCAGTCCATTTTCAAACACTGTCAATCGTTTTGTTCCACAGAGGATGTAAAGTTGGAAATACTCTATATTCGAGCTCAGCAATCAAACAGTGCATAAATGGAATGACTGACAGTGTTACAGGCTTTTCCTGGGCGATATATCATCATCTGTGGGTGCTGAAAAGTTGCAGAAATACGGTGTATTTGTTTAAGTAATTGTTTTTGCCATTTATTGATCAGATGTCATGAGAGTGTTTGCACACGTATGTTTACATCCAGTTAAAATGAATAGCAAAATAGGCAATTTGGGCATTTTCGTCTACAGCCTGAACTAATAAATGTTCTACTACACATGCAGATCAAATGTGTTTTGGAAAATACTCTACCACAGCATATTGTGTAAATGAGAGCTAATTTGGGCTCAGCTGGCATTTAAAATGTACACTATGAACCTAATCTTAGTTTCTACATATTTGCCAACACCCGTATGGTTATGTGTCTTTAGATCAGCACACCAACTAGCTCTGAGGACCTAACTTTCAGCTTCATTCTGAACGTTTTATAAAATTTGATTGCCTTCTGCTCGTCAATGCAGAAATGTAAGCTTTTACTTTGTGCCACTGGGGGGCAGTGTAATCCTAGCAGTCAGCCACTGTTGAACCAATAAGAACTCCCCCTGGTTGTCCTCAATTTTAATTTTGCCTTCTGAGGAATAAAGTGCAGTGGGGGTAAAGTCATTCCTAATCACCTTTGTTATTTGTGAAATAAATGTTTGTCACCTTTTGTGGAGGATGTATTCAATGCAAATCAGTTAGCGGAGAATTGTAAGTAACATTAATTCTGCAAAATAAGAGTTATCGCAGTTGTTGAAGCTCTGTTGAGTTCATGGAACTGATAAAATCACTTTCACTGTGTAATAGCTGAAGTTCATTTTCTCTTTTTTTTTTTTGTTCCATAAGATGCTTCTTGCGATGTTTTGATTCTTAAGTGTCAGGAAAGTAGAAAATTTGAAAAAAGACTAATGTTGCTACAAAACGCAAAAAAACTAAACTGAATAATTAAAATGAGTTGCAAAGTTAATATTTGTATCTCTGTGTATAATAAATAAATAAAATCTATATATTTTTCTGTTGTTTGTATTTTGTATTCACTGTTTTGAGGCTTCTGATTAAGCCAGTGTGATAAGACTTTTCCCTTTACTTTGCCTTCTTTTCTCCCTCTTGTTCCACTTCTGCTTTCTTAGTTCTCACTGCTCACTGTGTGTCGTGTTGCTGCAGCTATTTACAGTCACATAATACTAGCTAGATAAACTCTTTTGATGTGCCGCAATCTCAGATCTCCCTGTCTTTGATGGGAGTAGGTTTAGACATGGCAATCAAGACGTATTCACGTGGTGGGCATTGATTGATTCTTAGATTATCTTTCAATGCAAAGTCTAAATTTCTTTCCTTAAAAAGGTTAGCCCGGAACATGGTTCCAATCAGCCAAAATACTTTCCGTGATGGGGATTAGCTACACAGATGGAGACGAAGGAAAGTGAGATAAGTTAAGAGCTGCCCAGAGAAATAATTTTGGCCATTTAGGGGCTTTTAAAGTGTCAGAGGATATTCTATCATCTTTTTTTTCTTTTTATTCCAGTTAATTCAACTTAATATTCTTTGAGCGATTTACTGACCACAGACAATAATGGTGCAGTCATCTGCTTTGGTGGCAGCCATGCTACACTCATGCTTACCATATTGATGATTCTGGAATACAAACAGAGGCCAAGACAATACCAAAGACATATCGCGCCGCAAGTGAAGGTTCAGCATCCAGTGACAGATATTGTTTTTCAATACTGTGTTCTTGTGAGAGAGTGAGCGAGAGATAGCGGCGGTGTGTGATAGTTCGTCAGTCCAAACAGAGTCATAAAGCGCTGCATGGTTAAGCCTGATGAATTAATAACAGGGAGGCAGATGGGTCCCAGGGGCACTGTGGGAGCAGAGCAGCATGGAGAGCAGAGAGAACACACGTTGATATCACACTAGTGCACACGTACACACATGCACTTTTCTATGCCTGCGTGCATCCAGATAAACAGCCTGAAAATCATTTGCATCCATATAAAGACACGTGCATGTGCTGAATGCTGACAGATATATGGATATATGAGAAGGTTAAAGTAAATCTAACATTTAACTCAAAACTTGATTGGCTGCTTGAGTGAATTTGTGCACAAGTAGAACAACGGCCCTTCTTCAGGAAGTGTTGATAATTAGTTGTTGTACATTAATGGCTAGCACTTCTGCAGACCTAATGAAGGCCAGCTGAGGTCACAACTTTGATGAATGAACCCACCAATGAGCACTAGTGTAATAGGCAGGTGTGTATTTCACCTTAATTGTTTTGTGTTTTGCATCAAGCTCAGTTTTGGGTACTTATGAGCTTCTGTTACTGTGCTTGCGAGCCCTGTTTGTTTGGGAATGAATGAATGAAGCTGGTAAACTGAGGTAATGATTAGCATCTGAATCTTTTATCCCAGTTCTATTTAAGCTGGGTGGGAGTATGAGATATTGTTTAAGATGCACATGTCTTATTAGACTTAATTAAGAAACTGGAGCTCTTGTTTTCCTTTTGCTGGTTATCTGAGCACTGAACCTGGTATGGTGAAGCATTTTAACTCCTAATCACTAGCAATGAGTCAAAAACATGCTTAAATTACTAAGTTAAAGAAAAATATACCGAGTGCTGCAGTGATAGTGGGACAGGCATCTCGAATGCAAAAGCAGAGACAAGCAACAAGTGAAAACAAGTTGAAGACAAAGACCTGGCAAACTCTGAGGAGACAGACATATCAAATGCACACAAGAGGATAAAAAGGTACAGGTGAACGTAATTGGACACTAACAAGGGTGGGGAAGAGAACAAAGAGAGAAGTAAGAGCACAAAAAAAACACGAGGAGCTAACCTTCATAATAAAACGGGAAGTAAACTGAAAGCATGAGTAAGACCAAACTCATACAGACAAAAGTGAAGTGGAATTACTGGCATCACATTTGTTTCTGTTAAAAATAAAGTATGAACAACAAGCTCAGACAGTGGCTGCACGGGGGAGTTTATATTCATTTTAACACAACAAAGTTTCACTGTGCTAGAACAACGTTCTGTGTGTGCGTCTTATGACTTTGTTGTCTTTGGCAAGGATGGCAAGCACAGATACAAACACGTGGAAGCTTGTTTCAGCCACTGAAAACCAAACCAAACAAAAAAATAGATATTTTTCCACATCTGTAAATCAAACTTTCAAGTTATTATATCACAATTTTGACTTTAAATTTTCTGAGAAAATAACTCGAAATCTTAGGATAATACCCTGAAATTTTTGAGACCACCCAAGGTGACAATTCATTCACAGCATGTAGATGATGTAGATCGATGTATGATTGATGTCTTGTTGATGTCTTCAAAAGCAGATAGGGGGGACATTAAAACAAAAACAAAAAAACCCCCAACCCAAACCCTCCACCATATATGGCTGTACATAAAAGAAATAAACCCATATAAAAATGTCTGTAATTCTTGAACTATGCATGGTAAATATTTATAAAACCCCTTGAATGAAAGCTAAAAGTCTGTATTTCAAGCACTTTGATTCTAATTTTATCAGTCTGCTGTGGTAGAGTACAGAGGCATAACTACAAAAATTTTCATTGTTCCTAACAGCAGCATTTGGGGATGATCACATCATCAAAAGTACCGCCATAGAACTCAACAGCAACTCACTTGGAACATTCCAAAATATGATGTAACATGTACAATAGACTCCTTATTTTGTTTTAAGTCATCAGTGCACTGATGTGACGTAATGGCGGTTGTAGAGCACAAGCTGATGACGCAACAGAATGAGGTGTCAGTGGAGACTGTGTTGAAATGTACGATCAGCAGACGGGTCAAGGTTGCCATGTAATCTTCTGTCTGATGGAGAGCAATAAGTGCATCAGATGTGCTGTAAGAGGGGAGTATTTTTTTTAAATATTATATACGTGCATGTGAACGTACTTTTTTTGAAATTTTCAGGCAAATTGCAATAAAATCTAAGCTCTTTTTATGTTAGTGGTTTGTGTTAGCCTGTGCTCTTCTATACTAAAAAACTGAAAAAGTACCTATTGCTTCAGGCTGTGCAATCTCTCAGATTCTGATTAAACTTTACATTCTTAAAACACAATACTTGGGTTTTGACTGCAGTATTTGTTTGTATAATTCGTGGAACAGTATGGTTGAAATCTTCAAGACTGCGACATTGACTCTTTAATCATGATACTGTCACTATATTCACAATCTGTGGAGTAAGGTTTAAACATGACCCTGCTTTCGTTGTGATACATACTGCAGTACCGTAAATCCTGCCAGTGCAGATGCTCAAGCTGAGGAGCAAAACTAGCAAGGTTCTCACTGAGTTTAAGACCTGTCTTACAATTTATAAGCAAGATCTGAGAAAAAGAAAAATTCACAAGAACACAACCAGCGGAAAGAATTATAATGCAATAAAATATAATCATTAAAAACCAATGCAAGACTTATTAATTGTATAGTTGTATAGAACCTGAAATCATATCTATAAAGATGAGTTTCTAATGAATAGTAGTTAGAAGATTTAATGAGAGGAGAAATGTCAGTGCATGACATGGTTGTTGGGATCATCTGATTATTTCTGTAACTGCTGATCTACTGGGATTTTCCCCATACAATCATCTCTAGGGTGAATGGTCCAAAACAGTGATCTGTCATGCCAGTATGGCATTCTGAGGAAAGTTTCCAGGACCTTGTTGAATCTATTCCATGTAGAATTGAGGCAGTTCTGAAGGTAAAAGTGCAGCCTGGCCCTAGTGAGGTATGTCCAGTGAGTGTGAAGTCAACATTGTATTCTTAACAGTTATTAAACCCCTTGTTTACCACTGATTAGTAGTCGTTGGGGATGATTTTGATTGCGTCTGTATTGTTGTTTATGCTTTATAAGAGGATAATATTTTACTCAAAGTCCTGTCACTTTATAGTTTGTAAAGCCTTCTATGAAAACTTGCTTTTTTAACTCAAGTTTAACACCGAAAAACTTTAATTTAACCTCTTTCTTCCAAAGACCTTTTCATGTCCCATTATAATAGCCATAGAATTTTTGAGGCTTCAAAAAAATCCAGACATTCTGTTATAGACATTAAAAACCCATATCAGTCAATACCCTGAGTAATATGTGCCCTTTCTTCCATAGTTCCTGGTAGATCAGAACATATCGAAATTTGTCCTTTTGCTTTTCACTGTACTTAATCTCAGTTTTCACTCGCTGTTTAAGAAAAGCAGATCTCAGCTCTGGCAAAAGCAACAAAGTAGTAATGACAAATACGCTTCAAAACAAAACAAATTATCTACATTTCATTGAGCAGCAGTGAGTCACAACATTCTCACAAGTTACAAGTTAAAAGGCCAGTTGCTCTGTCTTTGGCTTCTTGGTCCGCCAAGTTGAATAATTGAAGTTATTTTCACTGACTGTCAGGCCAGCAGATGTGGAGCCGAGGTTCCATCACTGATTCTCTCAGCTTCATGTCTCTTGTTTTCTTAAGCTCTGACATGACATTGCTGCATGTGTCTGAATTTGTGTGTGTGTGAGTGATTTCTCAGATGAGTTATGAGTGTGGGAATGTCTCCACATATTCTTGGATAAATATAGGTAGGCAGTGAAACGCATAGAGATGAACAGTAGGCAAAGCAGCAAATAAGCTCTGGCAAACAGACAGTTGGATGTACAGAGCAACCTGCCAGATGCATACACATCTGCAGGCACTCACACAAGCAGTGAAACTCTGCTGCACAAAGCCTGCATGTTTATGAGTATGTATTTGGGCAGTCAGGCCAATGGCAATCATGCATGTAGGCATTTGTGTGTATTGTTTACGTGCATGTGCCAGTTTCTATGTGTGTATGTGTGTCTATGTGTGTTGGCTGCAAAACAAGGAGAGCAGGAAGAGGAAGAGGCTAGATGGTTGGAGGGGGTGTTTATTTATTCATCACCCAGCGGCCTTGGCGGTTTCAAGGGGACATGGCAACACTTGTCCTGGGCCCTTTAGCGCTGCTCTGTTTGTGGCCTGCTTTGGCCCTGCCAAAGCCTTCAGCTCTCACCTCCTCTGCTCTCTGCTCAACTCTGTTTGTACCACTTTTTTATTCTTTAGATCCTTAGGCTTCCACTTTTGTTTATCTTATAATGTTCTGTGTTCTTGCTTTTGTGCTGCAACCTCTCTTTCTTTGGGCATTTGGATACTTTTCTGTTGTGCAGCTTTCAATGTGCTGATGATGAGCTGTACAGGTCCTGATTGGCAGGTTTTAAATCTTAGAGCTAGGCAGCTAAGTTAAGGGGGCTGCTGGCTATTGTCTAATAATAAACAAATGGATATAGAATGAATAGATTTTTAAATTCTCAGTAGCATAAAAGTAGTGGGATAAATGTCCTCTAAAATCCATACTTGGTGTGGCTGAAATGTTCATGATGGTCTACAACTGGTTTGAAACTGTTGAAAGAGGCAAATAAATGGTGTGAGGTACAACTAGATATTCAAACAGCAACCAGTAAGCTTTTGTCCCACAGGACATTGAACTCACCAGTTTTTATTTCTCTATGGTTCTGTAAATTTACAGCAGTTTCAGCCAGTTAGTTTCTTGTGCTTCCAAGTTTCATTTCCCCCCCCTTATCATTACCCTGCTCCGATTTAGAGAAGTCAACATGTAATTTTTGTAATTCAACTTAAAAGTGACGTTAACAGGAGAAAAAGACACCTCAGATAAGAAACTGATTCAAAGCATTAAGGAACAAACGCATGCTTGTTCTTTGCACAGACTAAAAGTGTTTTTGCAGGGACGCGTGCTCATTAGATGTCATGCTCGATCACGCTTATGCACTCAGACTTGTTTTTCTGTAAACAGTGTCATTGTGTGAACTTCTAGTTTGAGGTAAATTTCATAGACATATTTTTATTTTGCCGTAAGACAAATGTGTGTTTGTGCCTCCTGATAGTGTCAACTTCCAGCAAAGCCAATGACTTACTGCCTGAGATGCACACTTTTTTCAGATCTGGTCACTTGGCAAAGCAAGAACACATAAGTTAGATTGCAATAAATGATAAAGTAAAAGAGATCCGCGTGAACACTGAATGAGGCAGAAATATTGCCATCAGACACAGTGTACAAACTCATAACAAAACGTAACTCGAGCTGTGCTCCTTACGCGACCTGAGTGGGCTAATCTCCATTGTGGGGGACCATTGATTCTCGTAACAAAACAACTGAGCCGAGCGCACATTTTTGCATCTGACCCTTCCCTCTGTGCTTGGCCTGAGCGCGTGTTCAAACCCCAACCCAATCAATGGCTATACTGAGGGATCAATTTCCTAAGCTTTTGGGGTGTCAAATGTGATATGGTGTCACTTTAGCCGGGTGGCGTAAAGGAGTCCAGCCGAACTGATGTTGTAGAGCTTTTATGTCTCTTTATTAGCTGAACTATTCAAATCAAGATTCAGATTAGTGTAAGGTCGTAGGAAAGAAAGGCATGGCAAGGGATTTGATCTCTAATCGTTGTGTATTTGGAATTTGTTTGTTAGCTTTTCCTGTTTGCATCGAAATATCAGCCACATATCTGATATTCACATTCCTTACTGCAGTCAGACTATTGGCAAATAAAATGGCATTGTTCGATGTCGGTGTTGGATGTTGTGCTGTTGCGCTGCCTTCGTTTTGTACTGGCTGAATGTATTGTTAGTTGGTAAGATGTCAGTTTATTGTATAAATCATTATATGCAAAATGGCAAAAATTTTGATAATTTATCAAGCATATTTACCATGAAATTACTCATTTAAAAAAAAAAGTATTGTGATAGGATCGTGTCATTGTAAAAACATCCCTGAAGAGTTGTACATTCAGCATTATATGGTGAATTACAGTACAGTCTTTATACAGCTCCTAGTGTGCTGGGCCATCACGTCCATCATGATGTACATTGCTTAATGCCGTCCATTATTTATTTACTGGGGCTAATGTCTTATATAGACTATATAAATGTCCCTTTATACAAGGTAATGTTTGTCAACCAGTTTTCACTTTTTCTTTTAGACGTGGAGTGATTTACTCTATGAACAGTGTGGAGTAATCATGTAAATCCTGCTGAATTTTTGCAATAATTTTCCTGCCTTAGGAATGTAGTTTGAGGTGAACACATTCTGAAAGTGGAGATCGTTTTCTTTAGTAGGAGTTGCACCTGAAATGTGTTGGTTGCAGTGGTAAGACACAACTTTTACTTTGGCCAGTGTTCTCTTTTTTTTTTTTTTTTTAACTTTTTTTTTTAATAGCTTAGAGAGTAAATGACAAGTGACTGTAGACAGGTTGGCAGTGGCACATCTTCCACTGAAGCAAAATTAGCATAGTTAGTTTTTTGTAAAAGGACAGATACAAAAACTCTTTCAAAACTCTAATCTACAGCTCGTATTTCCCAAAAATGTTGAAAAATATATCGCAGATCGTTTCTTCAAGACAAAGGAGACAGAGAGAAGAAAAACAGCACAGGATGGAAAAATAGCCACTCTTAAAAGAAGAAATGGGGGAAAACACAAAGATATAAAAATTTAATTGAAAAATAAAAACCATGTTATATCATAAAAACATTCTAAATGGGCTTAGTAGGGCTGTGTATGGTGGGAAGCCGCACAATGTACCTAAGGCACTGCAAAGTGTTAACATGAAAAACACATCAGAAAGGGGGGAGGGGGGATGCCAGGCAGCCTGAAGTGTGTGTGTGTGTGTGTGTGCATGCATAGAAATGCAGACATGTGGCTGATATGTCCCACTTTGCAATTAGTCTGCATGCTATTGCTGCACGCTCATGAGGTTGGTCACAAGTTTGCATTTAAAGTATTAAGAATTGATTTCGAGATGAAGTGAGATCATTTCAAAGAGCTTACACATGTGGTAACACCATAAAAAGAATTAAATTAGCATCTTCTGAACATTTTTAACTTATAGCTATACTGTTCTCACCTCTAGTTATGGTGGAGGGTGCAGTCCAAGCTATCTGTGGAGCATTAAAGGTTTGAAGTGAGGTGTTGTTGTTTAACAGGAAAGATATATTATGTGTCAATAATCCTGCAAGCCTTGTTTAAAAATCAGATTAGGATCAAAGGGTGGTTGTCATTTCAAGCTGGTCTGCATTACTTTTATTTCATGGGGTCTTGAAAAGAAAATCAGACTTGGGTGCAGACATAATTGCAAATAATTTATTGTATTAAGTTGATTATAGGATCAGTATCATACAAATGGAACTGATATTAATAATTAAAAGGGTGAAGCAGTGGTTTGGTGATTGTCTCAAAACAAGAATTTCCTGGGTTTGAACCCACTGGCCAGCTGAGGCCTTACTGTATGGAGAATGGGTGCTTGCCCTTCATGGGTTCTCTTCAGGCTTCCTTCAAAGACAGTCCAAAGACATCCATGGTAGGTTAACTGGTGATTCTAAATTGGCCATAGGCTTGAATGGTTGTGTGCCTCCCTGCATTAGCCCTTCAGTAGACTGATGATTTGTCTAAGGTTTACTCTGCTTCCTGCCCTATGACAGCTGGGATGGGCTCCAGCCTCACTGCAACCCTGAATTGGAAACCTGGAAAAAAAATGGATAGATGGATGATGATTAATGTTTGAAAGACTGAAGGTTAGATTACTATACTGCAGAAAAATCTATTTCTTTTTTTTTTTTTAATGCATGACTGAATTTTCCACTATACTTTCTGATTGAATCCGATTAAATGCAATGTTTCTGTGCCAAACAACAGTTGTGCTGATGTGCTTCCCTTTTTGGTTAAGTTGGAAGAAAACTGTTTCAGATGCAATTTTTAATTTCCTGCCTGGTAGAGCGAACAAAGTTGAGACTTGTCAGGCCCATGACAAGTTTAATTGGAGAAAAAAATGCCTCAAGCAAAGTTTTAACATAAAGGTTTGTTTGTGAGGTGTGTGTGTATGTGTGTGTCTTTTATTTTTTTAATAATGAAGGAACAGGGCGTGTTTGTTTTTTTGCATATCCCGGATTCCCAGATTCTTCCGCCACAGTGGAATGACTGAAGCAAAGTAAAGACGGAGCAAAACACAGCAAAGAGAAAGGGAAAAACAGTGGAGGAATTAGTGAGTTAAATATCTCAGGGACTTTCCCATCTTTGTCTCCTTAGAGTGTTTACATCAAAACCAGCTAAGCATTAAAGAGTGCAGGAAGCCACAGAGGACTTGCAATCATACAGCAACACTGACAGGAATGCCCTAAAACTATTAGCTCTTCTCTCTCACACCATCACACTTGCGTGCACACACACACACACACGCACACACATCCCTACACACTCTCTAACTCTGTTTGTTTCCCTCTTCTGTGTCTGCCTCACACATACATTTAAACTGCATAATAGAATGCTGGTAACCACAGGCAGATGTGTGCAGGACACATACTGTACTGCAAGTATGCAGATGCGCTCTCTAAAAGTCCTGAAAGGAAACAGTCTGTGGCCTTTTGAGAGTAACTAATGGGCTGTTCAACATTCACTACTGTCAATGCATTTAAGTAAAATATGTCAAACCAATATGAACTCCCGTGACCTCTCATTAAAAGCTTTGACCACAGCTGTTTGGTCACTACTGAGGTCAAATGAAACCTCAACCCTGCATCTAAGCTCACATTACACTGCATCTCATTCAACCCATCACTGTTACAAGACCAAATAGTATCTGAGGATCTGATCCACAACCTGTAGCTAATAGCCACCTCAGCCCGCTCGGCTCCAAGACTCCTAATGGAATGAATAGAGCTGTGGGCTTACTGCCTTTTTGGCCTGAGGCTGTAATCAATTTCCCCCTGTGAGAGGCTAGGCCATGGAGATCTCTGTTTGCAGGGTTAGATAAGAGGAAGCTGAGCAGAGACCTTTAGTTTGGCCTAATGTCAGGTTCACCATCAGATAAACACACTGATTTGATCTTGGTGCTGCAGGGAGGAGATGACTGCTGCTGCACTCAGTGGAATTCTTACTGTGAGAGTGTGTTTTGTCTCTCTGGGGTTTGTGTGTGAGAGTGCACAAATGTGCCGGTGTGATAAAGTGAGCTAGTGTAAAAATGTGTGTGCGATACTTATGAACCAACGTCACTAAAAGCAGTGCTGACGCAATTATCTAATTCAGTGTTTAGCCAATTAGTATCAACATGAATCACTGATCCTTTGATAATGATCAGAAATCAAGTGTTAATGCTGCACATTTATGGGTCAGTGCTTCTCCACTATCAGTTTGGTGACTTTCTTGACTTTTTAACTATCGATTGTCCAAACATGCAGTTTAACTAAAATTAAGAAAACTGCTACAAGAGTTTGCTAATGGGACTTTGATATCAGGTTTCAAAGCAACCAGAGTTAAAGGGGCTTTTTTGCGTCCAAAGTGGCGTTGTCTAAGTCAAAATTATGCCAACACATAAACTGTAAATTTTCCATCCATCCTTTCCCTTCCATTTATCTTTATCAGGTTTTTTTTTTGTGATAATTATGCAGATTAGTTAAGTTTATCTAGACTTTTTTTTACATGTTCAATCATAATTTACACACAGTAGAAAGTGAGTGCTTTGGTTAAATCCGAATCCTTTCACATATATTATATCAGTTTTATTACGTACACAGGAATTCTGTTTAAGCATAGACTGTGTATAAACATGAAGATAGCTATGTAGCTGTGACCTATTGAACTGCAAAAGTTCACTCAAAGTGAACCTTTTGATTTCTATTTTACCCATTGGCATCTTGTCTTTCGAGACAGACCTTATGGTATGAAAATGATCAGCTAATGCTAACAAGCTAGGTTCATAAAATCTATGAATGCTCTGAAACCATAAACACCAGGTGCATTTCAGCACACCGATCAATACTGTACTTCCGTTTTTGCTGGCTTTCTCCCGGCCGCTTCTCGTTTTGCCATTTCTCCTGGAAAACATCTGCAATTTGCAAGACCCTTAAACGTTATTTTAAATAACAAAATTAATATGTTTTTTTTCCCAACTCAGTGAAGTTGCCAGACTCTTTATGTGACACAGTCTTGTATTTAATGTGTGGATTCTTGACAAGAGATTTGTGCGGCTGATCTTTGCTCTTACACATGAGTAATTACCCTCTCTCTCTGCTGCTCATTTCAGCTGAAGTTTCATGAGTGTCTTAAAGTGTAAACCATGGGTCATGCAAACTGGTAGTCTTTTCTTTAATACCCTTATCCATCTATCCCAGCCTTCCATCTATCTCACCTTCCTGTTTAATTGCCAAAAACACTACAACCACTAAACCCTCAACCTGTTCACATTAGGTGATCTCTGTTTGTACTCGGATAACTCCTCTCTGGTGGCTTCTCAAAAGGAAGGCTGATGAGAGGGTATATTACGGCTGTTAAACAGTTGAGGAGGGCTGGGGGCTTCTGGGAGCCCAAAGAGACAAGAACCTTTATTGGAAATGTAATTTTTGTTTGTCTCCAATTACCTCCCTGCTCATTTGTTTTACAGACACTGTTGTTATAGTGAGGAGAGAGCTCACAGGATTCTCCCTAGGATTGCTCTTTTGAGAGGCTGCAGTTTATTACAAATGGGAAAGCTTTCATTGCAGATTGCACCCGCGCTGCGTATAGATACGTGACCCATCTCAGGCGCACTGGGCTCGGCTTTATAGGGTTGAATTTACTCTCAAAGTGCTCAGACATAAAGTTGGTTATGTGTGTGTGTGTGTGTGTGGTTTGTGTAGGTTTGTGAGTGTACACACTTGAATTATATGAGTATTGTGTTTATAAATGAGTAACTATAGCAAGAGAGGAAATGTGGGTTTGCTGGCATGAAATTAAAGCAAGAAATGTTTGTTTTTATAGAACACCATGAAATATGTGTGTATAGGCATCCATATGATGTAACAGTCAACTATTATGTTCACTGCACTGGCTTAAATTAAGTTTGCTTGAATTTCCATTCGAAGTGAATATAATATTTTCATGTTAGCCACGATATTTACAACTCCACATCAATGACTCATGCACCATTTCCAAAAAGGTATCAGAAGAACTGATGGTTTTGATTTCAAAATGTTAGATGTCCTATGTGTATATGCACTTGATGTCCACTGCAACATGTTAAAAGAATAGTTTATGATAACAATAATTTCTCTCATATTTACAGCGGATGTTTGATAAAGGAAAGTGTACTGTACAGTTAAGCACGCTAAGCCAAATTCATGGCAAATACTTGCTATACTGTCCTAGATAAATATAACTGACCCTAGTTAGTTAAAGTGATAATCTTCACTTGTGGTATCCTTCTTTATTATTCCTTTAATAAAGGATTTGTGTTAATATCAGAGAGTGGATCAAAAAAAGTTAGACATAGTGACAACCATTCACAATGTCTGTCTTTTTTTCTTTTTTAAACTGGACAACAAACAAGCCATATGGTGAGACATGGCTTGTTGTTAGTATTCAGTTCAAAGGTCTGCATCACTGATATAGGCCTGTGTGTGTCCGTGGAACTGGCAGCTAGAAAGGCACTGTCAATGCTGAAAGGTTTGTACAGGTTTTTAGATCAGCATATGCTCCCATGCAGACATCTTTTTCAGGGAAGGTCTTGCATATTTCAGCAAGACAATGCTAACCTGCATATATCTATTACAACCGCATTACTCTGTAGTAGAAGACTGAAGTGGCCTGCATGCAGTGCAGAGCTTTCTTCAATTGAAATAATCTGGCACATCCTGAAATTAAAAATATGACAAATAAGATCTAGGACTGTTGAGCAGCTAGAATCCTATATCAGATGAGAATAGGACAAAATTCCTATCTCAAAAGATTAGCAACTGGTTGCCTCATTTCCCAGATGTTTACAGACTGTTGTTAAAAGAAGAGGCGATGCTACACAGTGGTAAACATTGCCCTGTTTTAAATAAACTGTCTGCCATCAATATGCCAGTGACTTAAAACATTTTTTACTTAAAAAAAAGCAGACATAAGCACCAGTTAAAATGAGCGGAATAATTCAAATACAGCATGTTAATATAAATCATTGAATTATTTGTAACTTAAATATTCCAAAGAACACTTTTTTTTAAACATTTAAGAATGTAAAGACAAAGGGGCAAAAAGCTAACTTCAAAACTTGTTAAAGAAATCTGATGTAGGAGGTAAAGTAAAAACTAAAATCACCTCTTGTCTCTTCTTTCTTTTCAATAGTAGAAAGCAATTTCTGTTGTCACACTTTTGCATCCCTAACTACATGTTGTTCAGCTAGTAATTACTAACCACTTTGTTATTAGTCGACATCCTTTAATAAGGTTACTGACCCCTGACCTCCGCCCTTATGAAAGAACTGAGTAGTTGTAGCTACTTGTCTGCGCCGCACTGGGAGATGCCGTTATTGCTTATAGGATGACGATGGGCTGAGGGGGCTGGAGAGGGGCGGGTGGGGCCTGGGGAATAGGTAATTTGATTGGTGCAAAATTAGGGACTTCTCTGTGAAGGCATTATGGGAGAGTTCCTTGTGGGTCATTTTAGCTTCACTTCCTCCATATTTCTCAGCTTGATTAAAAATTGATCGGCAACGGCAATGTGAATATATTATTGGGGCCATTATTCACCCCTGACAGATAATTGGATGGTACACACAACTCTATTTTCTTTGGGGGCAATGCCATCGTTTGTGTGGCTCTGGTCTGTGTGCGTGTGTGTTAATATGCGCGCGTGTGTGTGTGTGAGCCAGGAAAAGAAGATGGAAGGAAAGAGTGAAGACTGGGTGGCTAGATGGTTTAACTGAAGCCTTTTTTCTTCTTTATTATAAGTCAATATATCACTCTCTCTCTCCTCTCTTCTTTCAAGCCATCACTCCATCCCATTCCAGCTCTCCTGTCACCGTCTATGGCCATATGTGATGGATATGTTATTGAAACATCATGCAAAGCATATAATCGTTTTTCTGGTAATGATTCACAACCTATTCTCATAAAAGTTTGGAATGTGGCCATGAAATACGTTGTTCGATAAAACTAACATGGATTTGGATTTGCTTTTTAGTTTGTGCTTATGCTCCATCTCAAATTCACTTATTACCAAAGATTGAATTTTGCTTTAAAAAGCACTAGAGCTGTGGAAAATATCTGTGAATAAGCCAGTCTGATAGCAGTTAGCTAGCATAGCCGTAGGCACAGATGGATATTGGAATGAGTAAAATGCAGTGTCTGCTCGGTGGCTAATGCTATTTGCTATTCGCCCAAGGCTTAGCTTGCTGCCATTTTCACGCCTTCTTAATGTCTTAAACTGCATGAAGACGAGATGGCATGCACAACATGGTATGGACCCGTGCACAGTCTCCTGCCGGGGTATGCTGTCAGCAGAGTGGTCCTTTTTTTATTTTGCAAGCTAAACTTAGATTTGGAAAAAAGTTCCGTGGACACGTAGGTGATATATTTTCTCTTTGCTTTTCTATCACCGAGTTTTTTAATTGTCTGCTCTGTCTTCATAGCTGTCAGTTTCTAATTACCTATCACTCTCCACCTACTATCTTCTTCTGTGTGGAAGCACATTTCCAAGGAATATTTTTCCTTAATACTGAGAACTACAAGAACTACTTGTGAGCTCAGAAACTTGAACCACATCTTAGCGAATGTTAAAGATGTTTTAGTGATGCTGAACACTGTTCTCCAGGAAAATAATGTATTAGACTAGATCTTAGTGTCTCGCTTTAGGAGCAGGGAAATTTTTATGTCATGCTATTTAGGAATTGCAGTCTGGCTTATCTCTAAAAGAAAATTAGCAGCAGAGCAATTTGGAGTGAGATTGAAAGAAAGACTCTTGTCGCTACATTGACACTTTTGCTTGTTCGATGTATCCGATGTCGCAGTCGTTACTGGCAGCTATTGCCATTTAACCTAAGTAAATCTTTTTCTACAGCGGCAGTTGAACAACCCCTTTCTCATGTACAAATCAAATTAGCCGCTATGATCTCACTGATGGAAAAGGCCTCTCAGGAAATGGCATGTTTCTGTAACTGTATTTGCTGCCTTGCTTTAGTTAACTTCCCATTCTGTCTTTTCCTACTCTTCCTCTTGTTCCCTTTTAGCATCGAGTCTTTATTGCTCTCTCCCTCTTTTCCTCCACATGGTTCGTTCACTTTTCCTCCCCTCTCCTCTCATAACTTTAAAGTAATGGCAGTTTTTCAGAATCACTCCCTAATTCTCTTTCTCTCTCCATCGTTACCACTCCCTCTTTCCTTCCTTGTGGGGGGAAAAACATTGCTCTCCCCTAACAAAGACGCTTCTCCTGAGTGGAAATTACTGGTGGAGATTAATAACGACATTAGGCAGTAATGATGCTGCATCGAATGAAATATTTATTAAAGATCCCTCTGCTAGCAATTAGCATGGCATGTAATCGTTCAGCACAAGAAATCAAGATGATTGTGCCGCAGTCCCCCATCCCCTTATCGCCCTCTTCTCAGACAACCCCCTGTGCAACCTCTCTTCGTGCAAACCCCCCCATCTACCCACCCATCCCCTGCTGCCATCACCGCAAACATTTGCAGCCTCTTCCCCTGACATCTTCTCTCCATGACAACACTAGCTCTGGGAGGTGGTGGAGTGCGTATGTGTGTGATGAGAGGTGGTGGTTGTGGTCTTGGGCATCCAAGTCTTAATTACAGGCACTCTGCCTTAAGCTGGGGAGAATACTCCACCAGGAAATTACATTGTCAAGGATGTACACTTCAGGAATGGCTGTTGATCAGCTCAGGAGGACGCTGAAGTCAGACCGCAGGCGCGTCAAAGTGAGCCGGTGTTTCGTCTGCGTTCCAAATTTCTGCCAAGTTGTCCAAGGCGGGAATAAAGTGAGAGAAAACCTCTTTAATGGATGCTTGTCTTGTGTCTTGGAGTCCATTTACTTCCACTGCCTAAAGGGACAGGTTATCACAACTTGCACAGAAGTTTTTTTGTTTTGTTGTGTGTGTGTGTGTGTGTGTTTTTTAACCAGAGCTTTCACTTGGTATAACTTTTTGAAAAACAATGTACTTTGTTTATGCGGCAATCAAATCCTCAGCCCTTTTTGAAGACGATGTGCCATGTAATCAGTTACATTAAAACCATTCCTGCTTCATCTTGTGGTTCCCAGAGGTGATAAAATCACACACTGAATCTTTTCAAGGGTGCTCTGCCCTTGAGGATGCACACCCTTGTTTGTGTTCACACAAGCATGCCTTCATTTTCAAGTCGTCACCAGAGAAGGTCAATGGAGAGAAGGAGGCGTGAAGTGGACGCAGAGGAAAAGCTGGAGGTTGGGTGAATGTGGGTGGGAGGGTGTTTGTTGTTGTTACAGAGGAGGTCAGGGGTCAGATAATCAAAAGTGTCCGTTTATTGGCTACATCATCAAACCTCAAGGAGCTCATCAGTGCAGTCAGTCAGGCGTGTTGCTCTGTTAATCAGCTCTCAAACCAGTGTTTAGCCATGCCGATGCCATCCTCAGAATGACAAGAAAGAGACAGAATCAGTGAAAGACCCCGAGGGGCGGAAGAGGAGGAGGAGGGTGGGGGCAAGAATCGGAGAGTGGGCTAATGTAATAGTAGCTCACTTCACAAACCCTGACAAAGGGTGGCGGAGAGAGACGGATCAATTTGCAATATCGTGAGCTGCGGCCCTCGCAACAAAGGCAGGACATGAAAGCAAGCACATTAAGTGATGCTCTTGTATGAACTTTGGCAATCAATAAGCATCAGGGGCAGAGGGGGAGGCTGATTGTGTGTGAGGGGGAGAGAGGGAAGAGAGGCGGAACAGAAGGAACGAAAGAGGGTGAAAGAGAGGGATGAGAGAGAACAATGGATGGGAGAGAAAAGGAGTGATGGCTAAAGATAACACTGATATCTAAAGACAGAGTTCTTTGTTTCACAAACTTTGTTACTTTTCCTTACTCATATTGTTAATTAGATGGTTATCTTTAGCCCTTTGATAGATTAGATAAGCCGTTAATTAATCTTTGAATCTAATTAACTGTCTTGCTATTAATAGGTTTGGTCACATTATTGTACCTTTGACTGTCAAAGCATTGAAATGAGGATTTGTAGCCACAGTTTAGGCACAAGGCGCAAAGTGTCTGGGTTCCCTTAACTCTTATACCTTTCTAAAGTTTTTGGACAACAGTCCAAATCCTGTCATTCATAAATAAGTATTCAAAAAATCAGCTCAAACAAGTAGCGATGTACTGATATTTCATGCTGTGCAATCTTAACATGTTATTTTGCTATAGTCACATTAATTTGGCTGATGCTCCAATTACAAGTCACGATTTCTTAATATTAACTGTATTCCTTTATTTGTTTTGTACTCTATAACAATACATTCACAGAGAGTACGCAGCAGCGAATTACCATAGTGATACAGTATTTAAGAGCACGTAGAACCTCATCAACAGGATAACCATAAAAGAAGGTACAATGAGAATCTTCCTTCCAGCATAATTTACTCTGTTTCAGCTGAATGCACATCTCTGTCTGGAAACAGCCAGTGCGTATATTTCCTTTGTCCTTTGTATTGACTTAGCTTGTACCCACAAGGATATATTTTTAGTTGCCATGTGGAGACAGAGTTTCCTATAACCTCACTACAAAAGTAATTTCCCTTTGGGACAATAAAATCTACCTTGACCTTGATCTTAAGAATGTGGATGATTGGGGAGGGGGGTTGCTGAAGGAGAGGAAGACAAGGTGGAGGTGAGCGAGGAAGAAAAATGTGAAGCATTTTTAGTCTTTAAAGGAAAAGCAGCGTCCTCAGTCTTCATCAGTGGGAATCGTGCTGAAATCAGGGGTCAGGTAGCAAGGACACCTTGAAAGCTTTATTAATAGAGACGTCCGACTTTCATTCTTAATCTTGCCTGATTTAGAAAATCATGGTAAATTGTCTTTAAAAAGTGACTTTTTTTAAAGCTGGAAGTGAGATGAGTGTAATGTGTGCATGTGTCAGTGTCCTTACATTTACAGCACAGCACCATATATTTAGGGAAATGGGTGTCATTTGCTTAATTGTTCTGCAGTTCACTTTATGGGCCTTGACTAACAAATCGTAATGTTATTTAATGTCATTTATCCAAACTGTCTTTAGCTTAAAAGATCCTCTATGCTGAAATGTACTGCACAGTAGGAACAGAAAGACTTGTGTTGTGTTCAAAAGACATAGATGACAAAAGTTTGTGTTGAATATATATATATATATAAATGATAAAAAAGGTAAAAATAAATAAATAGATAAAAATACCAGATTTGCAATTTGAGAGCTGATGGTGGAAAATGAAGTTTTGTCAACTACTTTTGCAGAGCTGTTTAAGGAAATACAGGGTCACTGTCATTTCCCACCTCACATGTGTGGTGTCGTATCTCAGCCTGCTCAATGGACCTGCGTTTGTGTGTGTCTGCGTGTGTGTGTATGTGTAACTGGACCTGGTCCTGAGCCATTGTGTTAGTGTGACAGAAGCCTTTGCCCACTCTTTGATGCCCCCTCTTGAGCTTTCCAGCATCCTCTATCAAGTGCCTGACTATTTGACAACACACACACAC